>NC_077234.1:246650657-246964657 GCF_027887165.1 Monodelphis domestica
TACAACTGCTACTGTTTCCCTCTCTCATCATTTTGTATTTTATCTATTCTGTATATATCCATTCTGAAAATATATAGGTGGATATGCATATATATCTTTGTATATAGATATATCTTTGTACATATCATATATATCTACTTACGCATGTGTTTTATTTATATATTTATAGTATTATATATAAATATGTATTTATAAATATATATTTGTATGTGTTTATTATACATATTGTATATATATTTTCAAAATGAATATATCCAGAATAGATGAAAATAAATACAAGGTGATTACGAAGAATATATATATAAACTTCTTGTCTCTCACTTAGGATGTAAGCTTCTTATGAATAGAAACTTTTATTTTTAATCTTTGCATCCTCCCAGTGCCTAGGACAAGTGCCTAGCACTTAAAAATGCATGTCCATTGACTGATCCCTCATAACTTTTTAAGAGAAAAAGAATACCTTTGCCAGGGATTTCAGCTGAATCAGAAGCCAGAGGTGACAGAGACAACAGGTGAGCACTATCTGGCAGCATTGGCAACCCAATAGAATAAGGTCAGTGGGAGCCATACTCTCTAATTTACCCATAGCACTAGAGGTGGGAATTGTCCCTCCTACAACATGCCTTGACCTCATCTATTTCCCAAGAATATATATATATTCCTGTCCTTGACTACTCTGCTCACAACTGTTTCCTATCTTTGAGAAGTCTACGTGTGATTACTCTCTCTCGAGGCTATTTGTAGGAAAATACACCTGAGGTCTATAGGAAAGATGTTCTGTTGCTACTATTTGTCAAATAGAAAAACCGCAGAACTATTAAATAGTCAAAAATCACTCTTTAATCAAGGGAAAAGGGGTTTGCGCTACTAATACGACAACAGAGCTGCTTTCCAAGACTGCACAGAGTCAAGACGCCCTGGTCACCAGCCCCTGAGAGTGCCACTGACTCAGGATGGACTCCGGGGAACAAAAGAAATTGGGGAACCTATATACCACTCTAGGTGACCTGGGGCTTTAGGATTAGAGGGACAGTTGATTGACTTTACAATGGTAAGAAAGGAAAATGAAGTTCCAGACAGGAATAATAGTGAGGGGCTAGGGCCCCACAATGGCCACAAAAGGGAAAGACTCAGCCTAGGGCTGGGTCACCTTGGTCATGGACCATAGCCTAGGGGGAAGAAACCATTGGGACAAAAGGGATGCTTAATATTGGATGGGATTAGCTGTTCCCACCCAGACTACCAGGAAGTTTACTGTCTGGTGAAGCGGGACCTTCCCTCAGGGGGAAACCTCTCCTGAGACAAGGTCAAAACCTGGGGTTTCTACACTCAAACTAAATAAACTGGGGATCTCTATATTTCCATGTTGACATATTTATACTGTGTCATTTCAGAATTTGAATGTGTCCTCTAATAAAAGGTAAACACATGAAAAAGAGATCTTTAGACACAGTTTTAGGGGTACAAACTCATAAAATACTTTGAGCCCAGGATAGCCATTCCCCATCTCATGAGTTAGGAGATGCCTCTGTTAACTGCTGTATTAACAGATCACCCAGGATATCTGCTTGCGGCTGGCTCTTAGACCTAATAAACCTTGAGAACCCAGATTTATGAAACTCCAAATTGACCACCCTGGTCCCTGACAGTCTGTCTTCAAGAAACCCCTTTGCGGACCTTTGTCCCAAACTGAACTATAAACCCTCAAACACCCCTTGATTATTTTACATAGAATTAGCAGACATAATCAAGTCAGAAGTACCCTTTATGTTTTCTTAGTTTCTCCTTTTGTGTCTAGGATATTCCCTGGTACCCAAGCCTTTGGATAGTGTATCTAGTCTTCTCATGGTCAGTTAAGACTGTGACTGTTTCAGTGAATGACAATTCATAACCCTTCTCAAAAATCTCTATAAGCCCCCAATGTTCTATAGTTCAGTCGAAGTTTCAGGACAGAGATTCTTTGTAGTTCTGTATTTTTTCAGGGTGACAACCTTTAACCAGTCTGTAGACAAACCCCCCACCTTAGGAGGTTACAGATTCTAGGTCAGATGCTTAAATTCAGCTACTTCCATTATGATGTAGAAGTCCCAAATATTAGACTTAGCAAATACCACCCCACTTCAAGCTTTCTCCCTTAGAGCTTTCTGACTCACAGCTTCTTAGAGCGATAGAGTCAGTCCCCTCATCTAGAGAATCCAAGAGAACCAGAACTGGCACTTCCTTAAGGCAGACATCAGCAACCTGGACTCACTCTTCTTCCAGCTACTTTTCCTAGATACTGCCAACTGGTGTGTTCTGCCATGCCAACCTCCCCTCACCACCAGCTTGTGAACCATCTCTAGCCCCTCCTGCCTTCCCACTTGTCTCAAGCATGAGCCCCTTTCCAGAGGCTCAGCCTCACCACTATGTCTCAACATAGGTCAGCACCATAGGTTGCGGACAGTGACAATGATGAATGCTGGCCTTCTTTTTCCTTTCCTTTCCCAAAGTTTAGGAGCTCCACCTATGTTTTTCTGTCCTCCTCCCCTAATAGCCAACTCCCCTCATATCTTTTAGTCTGGTTTCACCCCTATGGAGGAGGCTAGCCTGAGACATAAGGCCATTTTGTTAGGTATAGAGTAATGATAACCCCATTACACCTACAGTTATTAGCAAAAGATATACGCCCATATCTGCCTGAAAGTGTCTCGTTTTGATATCCTGAGTGACTCCCTACCCAAATAAAAGTTAAAATGATGTTCATGTTCAGAAGATCAAATGAAATGCAAATATATTTCCATCTGGGGTTTGAGCAGAAAAAAAAATGAGTTTCATTTTAGTAAGAATCCCTTAACAGAAAAATTCCAGGAAGGTGAGCACACAAAACAGTAAAGAGCTTTGGAGACTGGTAAGAAAGCTAAAGAAAAGCTGAGCCCCTGGGAGGATTGAAGAGGCAGTCTATTTTGAATATGCTAAAATGTTATGGGTATTATCTTTCTAATAAGTCGAGATAAAAGAACAGTCAGCAAACAGAACTAGGAAAATAATTGCTATTTCAAGGTTCAAAAGTTCAGTAACAACAGGACAACTCCATCTCTCTTTTGATTTCTATTGGAGTTATAGAAATGGTCAAAACTTTCATAGAAAAAATAAGTGAAAATTATAAGATTCAGCTCTACCCATAAACCGTATACAGGAAGTTAGAGAAAAGATGATTGTCGGCTAGCTTTTAAGCTGTGCCATGACCCAAGCATTTAGATTTACTTTTTATTTGTAAACCTAAATTCTAGTGTAAGGAAAACGAATGAGAAGTGGACTCCACAAGTGGAGTGAGGTTCCACTTATGGCAAAGGACTAGCCTAGTTAGTGTGTCTTGAAGGGAAGCAAAAAACAGGCATCTCTAGACTCTTTTCTATCAACCCTTCTCCCAGGGAGACTTTGATTCCTTCCAGGAGGGAAAGCAGGAAGTTGGAGAGGTAGCAGGCTGACAGCTTCTTTAAATATTGGGTCCCATCTAACTTTTCATTATTTCTTCATTACCATAATTACAACCAGGAAATACTAAAGATACTAAAGAAAATCTCTATTTCTGGGTTACAACTGGCCAAGATTCTCTTGAATTCATAATTTAGAGAGGAAAAGCAATTTTAAAATGAAACTACAAACTAATAAAGAGCAAAATCTCACTAATACTAAAAGTATCTCTGTATCATAATGTTAATCAACCTAGATAAGTTTCATAAAAGACAGTAACCAGTAGTTTGAAACAGGAATCTTCTTCATCCCTCTTCATTTTCAGACTAACATCAACACTTTGATGTTTCTGTTTTGCCTTCTCCATAATTGAGAACTTTTCCACTTTTGCAAAAAATGCTTCTTTTCCCAACTTTTCTTCCTTTTCACACTCTTGATGAGTAAAGAACCCCTGGCTCTTATTTATGAAAGGTCTTTATAAAACACAGTGGAGTATAAAAAGTCCAGGATTGTAGTCAGAGGACCTAGGTTCAAATTCCTTCTTTTGTGATTGTCCTCTCAGGGATACAATTTCTTCTACAAAATGAGGATGCAAATCCCATCTCTGATGCTTACTTACTACCTCTTTGATGATAAGAGAGTCAATTTAACCACCCTGGACCTCAGTTTCCTGATTGGTAAAATGAATGATTTGGATTATATCTCCTGAGGTTCCTTCCAGATCTCTCTGATCTCTTCTCTCTGCACAGCTTCAACACAAGAAAATGCTTAAAGAAGACCGAGCCTAAAAAATACATGCTGTTCTGTAAACACCACCACCTCAAACAGACTTTTTGTCTCATTAGACTCCTTAAAAGGGAAGGGAAGAGGGGTAGGAGAGGAGGGAAAGAAGAACTGGAGGGGAATATCAGGCAGTTGGGGGGTCTGTGGTTCTCCACAATGACCCTGAGTCATTGCAGCCCTGCAGTAGGATCTCACTTACAACACAGTAAACACAAACTGTGTCTCTGGAATGGCTCCAGGGAAATCGCATGAAATACTGTCTAAGAAGAACTAGAAACTAAAGAGATGGCCCTCCATTGTGGATTCTGATGGCGATGGAATACTATTGTGCTATAAGCAATTTCAGAAAGGGCTGGAAAGACTCCCGGAACTGATGCAGAGTGAAATAGACAGAACCAGGAGATCATCGTACACAGAGACTGATACATTGTGGCACAATTGAATGTAACTAGGCTTTGCTACCGACAGCAATAGGATGATCCAGGACAATTCTGAGGGACGTATGACAAAGAATACCATCCAGCTCCAGAGAAAGAATGGTTGGATTAGAAACTCAGATGAAAACATGATTGATCACTTCTTTGTTTGGGTATATATTGTGAGATTTGGGTTCTATAAGATTATTCTCTTATAATAATGAATAAAATGGAAATGTGTTTTGCATGATAATACATGGATAACCCAGATTGAATGACTTGTCAGCTACGGGAGGGGAGGGGACAAGGGAGGGAGATCATATGGATCATATGACTTTGAAAAACTTACATGGACATGTTACTAAAATAAAAAAAAAATTGAAATGTTGTCTGCGACCACCAGATGGCGCTGTTTTGAGGCGTGGTGGCGTGTTTCTTTTCATTAAGCAGTCATGTGCTTGTGGTCCGACCCTGGGGAAATGCGGGATAGTTAGCACTTAGAGGAAGTCATTAAAGATGCCAGGAAACCTTGTTCTCTCTTTGAATTTGTGACTCGCACCATTTCTTAGCGATCTGCTGCTCCCCACAACGCAGAAATACAGCCACAGAAATACCGCAACGCCCGCCTCTAAGCCAGGGAGCGACGGCCGAGGGCAAGAAAGACGTTCAACCACGTCTGTAACTCCCAGTGTTCTGTGTGGCACGTGATGGCTTACAGAGACGCCCTCATCCTCCCTCACAAGGTTCCTGCGGAAAAACGGCCACGCATTTCCGGTGTGTTCTTGGCACGTTTCACTCCCTTGGCTCCGCCTCTTTTTGCTGAGGAGGCGAGGTGGGTCCACACCTCCAATTTTCCATTCTGTCCACACTGGCTCTTGGACCTCTAAGAAGCACGAGGAGCGGAAATTAGACAGAGCAGAAGTCCGGGCAAATTGTTGGTTTAGAATCAAGATTCCCTTCATCTCGCCCTTGTATAGACAAGGAAAGCATGGTAGAGACCGTTGGGTAAAATGTGAGGAATGGAAGCGTAGCAGTGGCTGTAGGTATACAGATACAGATATCTCAAGAGTTCTGGGGCCGTAACCCAGTCATGGTCTGTTTGTGTCATCTTGAACAAGTCACCTACCTCTCAGAGTCTCCATTTCCTCATCTAGAATTAATTTAATGAGCTCTTTTTTTTTCAAGTTACCATTCGTTTTTTTTTATATATATAACAATATGTAAAGTAATAATAATATAATGTTGCGACTTGTTATGAATATTTAATAAATGATCATAATAAATAAGCTCATAAAAAAGAAATAAATTCCCCCATTAGCTGTGCCCCAAAATCTGTCTCATTCTTTTTTTTTCTACCCCTTTCCACCACTCACCCCTCCCTAAGATGGCAGATAACATCTTTCTTGTTATAAGATTCTGCTATGATGTGATTCTGTAAAGATAATCCTAGAAAAACTGATAGAATAGAATCAGGCTAACTATGTCCTGGGGACCTATATGTATCCAACCAGCAGAGTATAATTATTGTGGGAGAAAACTCTCTAGGCTTGGTCCAGGGTTTGAAGCACAGCTCTGAAATGTGCTACCTTGTATATATAACCGGCATAACTTAGCCTCTCTGTCCCCAGGTCTGTCACGCAAGTTCTGCTTCTGACCTCAAAGGATTATGGTGAGAAAAATATTTGGTAAACCTTAAAACGCAGAACAAATGTGAGTTATGTATTATTACTGTATTCTTTCCCGATTGTCTTACTTGGCTTTTAATAACCTCAGGCAACTAATTATCCCACTCTCAAAGCCGTCCTCAGTCTTCTGTTTTATAGGTGTGACAGATCTCAGTGAGAAGTTCAGGCACCAGATCCAAAGATTCAGGCAGAATGACTCACACAAAACTACAGCTGGTGTTTGTTGAGGGGGGGGGGAAGGCTCCAAAAGTTTGGGGCCCACATCCTGCCCTTGGCCCAGTCTGGATCTTGCTAACATGAGTAATATTTCACAGACTGATTTAGCTTTGGCTGTTTGGAACATAGATCATTGCTACATTAAATGTCTAGCCTTGGGCAAAGAATCCTGTGATCCCTGTGAGTTATAGCTAGTTAAATAAAATGTGCTGCAACTGAATTAAAGTAGAAAAAGGCAAGGAAGAAAGAACACACACACACATATATATACATACAGATATATGTATATATTTTAACTGTCTCAGAAGAAAACTAACTTAATTTCATTGTGAGTAGTTTCTTTATTAATGGGATCTGTAGAAGTCCCTCAAGAAAAGGGTTTTTTAATTATCTAAAAGCCATTATAACCAATCTAATAATGTTAGTCAACAAGCTTACTTATGTGCTTAATTCTGGAATCAGAAATCCAAGTAGTGGGGGGCGGGGGGGGAAGACACCCTCTACCCTTAAGGAGCTTACATTCTACTTAGAGAAAATGATAGAGGTGTCTAGATTACAGCTTGGTGAGAAACCAAGAGATGGCTGGCTTGGAAGCTCCCTTTAAATAGAGGTTCTGGGAGCAGCCATCCAATAATAAGGAGGACTGAAGAGGCAGAGATATGATTCTAACGCTGAAGTGATCTTTTATGATAAAGACTTTTCTGGAGTATAAAGGGAAATCCAGGTTGCAGTCTGGTGAGAAATTATACAGTAGTGTTAGCATGGAGTTAACACAGCAGAGGTGATAAATCATATAAACCAGAATGTATAGTAAGCTATTTTCGAGGGTATCATGTTTTTGTAAAACACAGATTGCTTCACAAACTAGTAAGAAGCATAATCAAACTCTCTCTGACTTACAGGTACAACTTTATAAGCATTTTACACTTAAGGAAAGCTAATAATTTCCTAGGTGCTCTGGTGGCTAAAGCAAAAAGAAATAGGAATTAGGGGAAAAAAAGTATGGGTCAAACTAAGGAAAAGCTCAGAGAGACCCACAAGTTGGGCAAAAGCCTGGACCGTTGTTTTATGAACACTCTAAGATGTGAATATACAAAGTGAAGACTTTCTCATTCAAACTTATCTGGAGAGCAGAACTAAGAGAAGGGCATAAATAAGCCTGTAAATGGTAAATGGTGACTTAAATGTGAATATCATGAAAAAGATAATGGTAAAAGGCCAGTCTAAAATAAAGAATGTCAATCTAGGCAAAGGCCAGTCATTGGATGTTTACTAGAACTCCAATCAATGTCAAGTAATGAGATAATCTAGTAAGAGGTGTCATGGACCCAGACACCAGGGAGTGAATGACTTCCATTATGGGGAAGGACTCCCAAATGAGAGGACTGAAAGACTTAGTGTTATAAATGTGTCTCTAACCTTGTACCATCCTAGTTCAGGTTCATCATTGGGATGAAATGAGGAAGTACAAGGCATTGAATGTTTTAACAAAGAAGCCTTACTTCGACCTAACCCAGGGCATACAGCAAAGATACAGTGGCACTTCGTTTTACTGAGTTCATCCTCCCTCATCAACATCTGGAAATGCATTTGGTCAGGACGTCATTTGGGTTTAGAGATTTACATGATCTCATGAATCTACCTGGTCTGAAAGGTCCCAGCTAGGGCTATATACAGCTGGGACCTTTTATGCCCCCAGTCCCAGAAGCTCTCAGGGAAAGGAGAGCTAATGAGAATGACTGGGAAGAGGCAGTTAGGAAAATCCAAGAAGTTGTATCAGGAAAATACTGGTCCTCTCCCACTTGGGCACCAAAGTCAAAATGGTACCAAATTAATGTTTATCCTCATTATCCTGCTTCTTAGGACCTAGGACTTGGACCTTGGGACTTTAGGGTTAGACACTGAGTATAGGATTGGGTTCAGTCTACATATCGACAAAAGTGAAAGTCCCTATTCTCTAGGAGTTTGCATTTTAATGGGAGATACAACATTTGCTTGTAGAGGTGCATACAATGGAGATACAAAATGCCTGGGAAGAGAAGACTTCATTCATTCCAGGCCCTACAAAGGCCTCTTAGAGAAAGTGATACTTAATCTGAGTCTTCTTGGAAACTCTGGATTTCTAGAGATGGAGGTAAAGAGAAAAAGTGTTCTGGGCATGGGAGACAAGCAGCCCCCCCCCCCAAAAAAAAAAGGCTGTGAGAACTGGAACTTCTTATATAAAAAATATCAAATAGGTTGAAATGACCGGATCATAGAAAATATGAAGGAGACTGATGGAAAGGGGAAGGAAGGAGAAGAGAGTAGTGAGACTTGAAAGGTAAGAAGGGTCCATGTTTGAAAGAAGTTAATATTTAATCCCAAATTAACAGGCAGGCGCTAGACTTTAAATATGTGTATTGAAGGGCAAATAGGCTGCTTACTGGATAGAGAGCCAGGCCTAGAGATGGAAGGTGCTGGGTTCAAATTTTACACTTCCCATATGATGCTTCATAAGACATTTAGCCCCCCTTATACATCCCCATCACTCTCTGCCTTTGGAACCAATACTTAGTACTGATTCTGACAGAACCTTTTTTTTAATGTGTGTCTTGGAGTAGTAAAGAGGATGGAGATGACATGATCAGTCCTATAATGTAAGCCAGTCATTGTGGTGGATCTATGAAGAATAGATTTCAATGGAGAGAGACTTGAGACAAGAAGGCTATTGTGATAATCCACATGAAAGGGGAGGCGGGCCTGGAAAACAGGAAATGAATTTTAGAGAGGAAACCATCAGAGAAGAGTGTGAAAAATGATCAAAATTCCTCCGTACCTCCATAGACATTGCTGATGATGCAGCCTTCAGGCATAGGGTGTGTATTTACTTCTCTATGTAAGCTCCTTTGCCCAAAGCCGTCTCACTTGTGCCTCTTCTTCCCCAGTGTCCAGAAGTGGGTACTTCACACATGCTTACCAAATAATGGTTCTCGCTGTAGTCATAACAGCAGAGGGAATTCCCCCTTGTCGTTCTCAGCACATGCATTCATTTCTTACCTCATAACGCACTGAATTTCCTAATATAACAAGAACCATTCCATGGAGCAGCCTTGCTTTCCTGCCTCCGTTTAGATCTGATGGGACGGGATCCATGACCTCCAGACGTCTAGAGCTCCTGAGCCTGGAAACATTCCTCCCGGGGTAGGTTCTCATTGACCTCTAATGTCAGGAAAGAGCAAACCAAAAACGAGAAAGAGATGACTCGAGCAGGAAGCCTTGGATGAATTTTCCTCTCCTGGTTCCCTTGTGGCCACAGGCACTAGGATGCTGGAATGTTCCTTCACTGGAAAGCCTCCAAGTTACATGATGCCTTATGGAGGAAGACCAAAAGAGAAGCCATCTTAACTCTTCACTAACATGGCACCCTGCCCTTGGGCCACCCTCAAGGAATGAAAGAGGACCAAGAGATCCTTCTGGGTTTGTGACTTTATACCACAATGCAAATGCAGACAAAAAGACAAAAAGTCAGGAAAATATATTTATACGCACTTAGTCACTAAATATCTGTGGAATGAAGTATTCCTCATTTTTAGAACTTTAATATGTGGAGCTGGCTTTGTCCCAGGACAGCACCAGACCTGGTGTCAGGAAGACCTGAATTCAAATATAACCTCATACTTACTAGCTCTGGGACCTTCTGCAAGTCGCTTCACACTTTTTGCCTCAGTTTCCTCTCTGTAAAATGAACTAGAGAAGGAAATAGAAAAGCACTGTAGAATCTCTGCCAAGAAAATGGCAAACCATGCCAGTATCTTGCCAAGAAAACCCTAAATGGGGTCATGAAGAGCCAGACACAAGTGAAGATTCAACAGCAAAGTACTGTCCTACTTTCTGCAGGGATTTCACTTTTTTACAACTCCAACCAATGTTAGTCTTCTTTAATATTGGAAACATTAAAACTAAATTCAATAGTCCAATTCGGGATTTTGTGGGAGGGCGGGGTTGATGAATTGATCGTTTTCCTTCAATTTTCTTTGATTCTAATCCATAGCTCAATTCTTTTGGGAATCAACTTGTCTACTATATATGTAGGATTTTTTGCCTTTATACCTTTCTCACTCATTAAAAAAAAAAAACTATCAAAACTATCAAAAATAAAAATGAGTGCCCAAATGAATCCATTTTGTTCAATATTGCATGATTGGCATTACCTCCTCATATGCTTTTTCAGTTCCTATGCTGTGGTTTGCAATATTCACATAATCCATTCTGCAAATGTAATTGGTGATTTATTCTTCCAAAGCCTTAATATGATCCATTTTGTGAGGAGCTAAAGTACCCCTCAGTTAATGCTTTGCTGTTGCTGAAATCAGTAGAATTCCATGAAAGCTCATGTAGTATTTATAGGACATGAAAATGTCAGCAACATTCATTATGGTCATTTTCCAAACCGCTCGATGGCAAAAATGATTTACCTGAGAACTCATTTGTATATATGTCCCTTAATCAGGGCTTCATATCATGCCAAATTACAGTGGACATCCCGTCACAAGACATGCTGTGACATTTACACAAACACCCACTGAATTTATGAAGACAAGTAGCACGTGTTTCTAGCAATCCAGAGACATGCCAGTCTGACCATATGAAAGTGTGAGATTGAACTAAAAGGAGCTAAGCCACCAGGATGGATTAAAATTTTAAAGATGTGGGAGCTGGCCCCACATTTGGAAAATACTTCTTAAAGTTGCTATGCCTATTACACTGATTAGAAGAGTTCTAATTCTAGAAAAGTACTTATACAAGCACAATCTATAGTTATTGATTTCGTGACATATTGGAGGAAAAGACAATTTTTATTTTTTATTTTAATTAATATATATTAATTAATTAATTTAGAATAATTTCCCGTGGTTACAAGATTCAGGCTCTTTCTCTCTCTTCCCCCCTGTAGCCGACATGCAATTCCACTGGGTTTTACATGTGCCATTGATCAAGACCTATTTCCATATTATTGGTATTTGCATTAGGGCACTTAACCCCCATTGCCTAGCCCTTACCTCTCTTCCCCCTTGGAACCAATACAGAGTATTGATTCTAAGATAAAAAGTTTAAAAAAAGACCATCTGGTGAATAGACATTTTGGGGATGAAGAAATGAAAGCCATATATAAGTATGGGGAAATGATCTAAATTACTACTGATTAGAGAAATGCAAATCAAAACAATTCTGAAATATTATATCCTAGCAATCAGATTGGCTAAAATGATAAAATGGCAAATGTTGGAAGGGATATGGAAAAAGGGAAGCACTACTATACAGTTGGGGAAAATACAAATTGATCAAATCATTTTGGAGAACAACTTGGAATTATGCAGTTACTAGGTAACTAGTAACTAGGCAGTTACTAAACTATGTTTATCATTATTGGGTCTGATTTCCAAGGAGATCAGAGATAAAGGAAAAGAACCTGTATGTCCCAAGATATTTACAACCACTCTCTTTGGGGTGGCAAAAAACTGGAAATTGAGGAGATGTACATGCCTAAACTAGTTATGGCATATGATTGTGATGAAATGCTATTTCACCAGAAGAACCAATGAGCTGGTTAAACTTTTTTAAAACTTGGAAAGACCTACATGAAATAATTAAGAGTGAAATACGCAGCACCAAAAAAAAATTATATAAGCAACAGAATTTATTTATTTAAAGAATAACTTGTGAATATCTACCTCCAGACAAAGAACTTAAGAGTAGGAATATGCAAGACATAATTTATATACAAAGAACTTTTGGTTAAAAGGGGTTGGAGGGGCTGAGACACCAGGGAATAAATTCTATTGAAAAATATAAAAATAAAAAGTGGGAGTGTGAACCATCTGGAAGGGCTACATTTAAATAAATATTCAGGTTAAAATATTGATATCAAGTGGCACCATTTGGCTCATTTTAGGTCTTAATCTCATTCAGAAAGGAAACTAATTTTGAATCAGCCCATGTTTTCTCTTTTTGAAAACATTTTAAAAACCTTCCCAATTTAGGAAATCAAAACACATTCCTAGTACCTAAAGAATGTACAATCCCTTAATGAAAAATCCAGATCAATTGACCAAAGTGATTAAATCTGTAAGATGAGTGGCATTTTGATACAGTAAATAGAACACCCAGTTTGGAGTCAGAAATCTTAAGTATAAGAATCCAATTCCCATATCATGTATGGCCTTAAGGATCTCCCCATAGAAGAAGGAGAGGCAAAAAAAAAAAAATCAGATTATGATCTTAGTTAGGGCTTTGGTTTGAGATACTATTGCTTCCTCAGTAGAGTATGCCAATCTACTGTTCTATTGCTAGCAAATATCTTCCTCGTCCTTTTTGAATCCATAATCCAAAGGAAGCCTGAAGCTGTCTTAGCAAAACCCCCTTCCCTTCTTTTCCACTCCAAGTTCCCTCATCCCCATCAACCTCAGCCTTAACCGTCCAGCATTCCTACCCTGCTCTGCCCTTTCCTTCCTTCTCTGTGCTCCAAAGAATACATTCTATTGTTTACCTCTTCCTGTGGTAGACCTCTTCCTCTCACGTTCCTCCCATCTCCTTTCAAACAGAGGAACCTAACCCTTCCAGAAGACACAGCACCAATGGCCGCTCTCTTTGGCACTGAACCTTACTTCTCTTATTTCACACTCTTCCCACTACCAGAGGAAGAAGTCCATTCCTCGCTCCTGGCTGCCACTTCTAGATTAATGTCTGGCTCACCACCTACCTCGTCTGTCCCACTTTTTTTATAAAAAAATTTTTTTTTATTTTTTTAAATAAAAATTTCATTATTTGTTTTTAAAAATAAATTCTTATTTATTTTTGTTAAAGCTCTAAGGCTTTCATACTCATGTTGATGTTCTCTCAAGCATCCAATCATTACTGTTCCATGACCTACTGCTCTGCCACACTTAGGGATGGTCACAATCTTGATCTCATCATCACCAAGCATTCCATTTTTAAATCCAGAACTTTAAAATTCCGTTGACCATCACCTCCTGTTGTTTCCTCATTTCCTGTGTTTTTATAGTATCAGACATAGATTTAGGGCTGGAAAGGACCTTGGAAGCCCTGTGGTCCAACTCCTCATTTTAAAGATGAATCCTAAAAGGGTTAAGTACCTTGTTTGGGACCACATGGGCAATAGATAATAAAAGTAGAATTTGGATGCACATCCTTTTACAGAAAATCTATTACTTTTTACATGGGACCATGCTCCCTCCTAAAGTTTCTTCATTATCATTAATAAGAAAACTCTTGCTACTTCATTTCTATCTGCTTCTCCAGGCTGAAATCCCTACTCTAGCCTTATTTTCTTCCCTTTGAAATCTTAACCACTATAGTTTATGGGGGTGGCATCTAGTTGTTGCAGTAGATAGAGCACTGGGCTTGGAGTCCAGAAGATTCACCTTCATGAGTTCAAATCCAGCCTCAGACACTCACTTAGCTGTGTAACCCTGGGCAAGTCACTTAACCCTGTTTACCTCAGTTTCTTCATCTGTTAAATGAACTGGAGAAGGAAGTGCCAAACCATTTAAATATCTTTGTCAAGAAAACCTCAAATGGACTCATGAAGAGTTGGAAATGGCTGAAATGACTCAACAACAGCACAGTTTATACACTGCCCACTGTAGTCAAAACCCTTCTCTCTTTATCCTATTGTCATTCATCCTTTTTCATCTCTAATCTTGAACATCTCCCACCTTCTATTTGTTCATGAGCTATTGACTATCACTAGAGGATGTCACACAATTGTACAATTGTGTCATGGAATCTCAATGGGACCACCACTGCTCCATCTACTCTTTCCAGATTGACTCTCTATCAAGATTTTAATTTACTTACGTCACCGGTGCCTCATTCTCCCCAGCCTCTTATTATTGAGAAAATTGAGGCCATCCATCAGGAGCTGGACCTCAAATTCTATACTTCAAGTTTCCATCTCCCCCTTTTCTCTTCCTTTGCTCCCATAATAAAGAAATGATCCTTGTCCTTCCTGAGACCAATCACTCTATCTGTATCCTTGATTCTATCACCCCAGTCTCCTCCAGGAACCTGCCTGCCCCTTCTGTCCACCCCTTTCTCTTTTTTTAATCTCTTTTTTAACCACAAATGGTAAGAATCCTTATTCTCTAGTTTTACCCAATTATACATATTCTTTTGTAGCCAAAGTGCTCAACAAGTGTCAATTCTCCCCATGGCCACCTTCACATTAGCTCTTCTCCTTCTGTCCCCTCTAACAGCCTTTATCTCTCATCCCATCAGGCCTAGATTATTAGAGTTGGTCTTCCAGACTCCATTTTCTTCACCCCCTTTAATCTTCCACATATTTGCCCAGGTGATGTTTTTAAAGCACAGGTTTGACCATGTCACTATCCTACATAAGAAGTTCTCTATCACCAATAGGCTAAAATTCCACTTTTTTCATTTAAAGTCCTTTATAGGGTTCTAAACTATCTCTACTTACCCAGAATTAATCTTCCTCACACACTCTACATTCCAGCCCAACTGGCTCATTTACTAGATCCCACCCTTTCTTGTAGCTATGTGGAACAATGGATAGAGAGCTAGACCTGGAGTCCGGAAGACTCCTCTTCCTCAGTTTGAATCTGGCCTCAGACACTTATTAGCTGGGTGATCTTGGACAATTCACTTATCTCTGCTTGCCTAGCCTTTGCCCTTCTGTCTTGGAGTGGATATCAAGACAAAAAGCAAAGGTTTGAAAAAATACTTCTATCAGCCTCACAAGAGGTTGAGGGCAACAAAAGAGTGCATTGGGTAAGAGCTAAGGACTCAGAAAGAGCAGAATATAAAGGATAATTACTAGTTGTATGGCCTTGGGCAAGTCACTTGACCTCTCAGACTCACTTTTCTCTTCTGTAAAATGGGGATAACAATAGCACATCCCTCATAGGATTTTGTGGAGATCAAATGAGATTACACATGATTAGTACTTTGAAAACTTTAAAATAATACAAAAGCTCTTTCCATTAATATAAGAACATTATTAGGAAGAGGCATGATCTATGAAATCAAACTAGCCTGGGAAGGTGGAGTACAATTTGCCAAAATGTTGGTTCGTGACATGATATTCCCGGTTAATGCAAGGAATGTCATATATCCTGGACAAAACACAGTAACTTGTTATCCTACAACTGGACTAATACTTTATTCTATCCCACACTCCAAACAGCACTCTCCTTCGATGCCTTCAAATGAGTCTAGGTACAAATCCTTGTGTCAATATATATTCACATTAAGTGAAAATGAAAGCAGAATAGAAAAGCCAATTGGGAATGTTGTGGGTTTACAAGAAAATAAGAAACTGGGAGATAGATGGACTACATACAGGTCCAGAAAAGGTATCTAATGGCAGTGCTACTAGCACTCCTTGATATTTTACTTTAGAGTTCATAAAGCGCCTTCCTCACAACAACTTTGTAAACTGGTAATATAAGAATTATTATTCTCATTTTACTGATAAGGAGAGGTTACATGACTTGCCCAGAATCACAACGCTAGAAAGTTGCAGAATAAGCATTAAAATCCAGCTTCTTTTATTTAACTTTACTCATTGTGGTACAAAAGTCCAGAAAGGAAAATTAACAAGGAGTAGTGAAAAGAACTGTGAACGTGTTTCTTTTAGCTCTGCCACTAATTTGTTGTATTTCCTTAATTGAGTCATTTCCCTTCTCTAGGACTCAGTTCTCCCATCTAACAAATGAATCTCTTTTTATAAGGGTCCTTAAAATCCAAAATTCCTTTATTTTAGAGCATCAGGACTTTTTTACATGATTGTTATTTCCTTGTCCCCACTCATCATTTTTGCTATGTTAAAGGTGATGAATTCCTCAAAAAATGGAAGAATAGATGACTCTTCAAGAGGAATTAGGTTGAAAATAATAATCTAATAAATCAAATATATAAAATATACCTTAGTTGAATCTCCCACTTGGGTATATTTAAAACACCTTCTTAGATAAAAAAATAGAAAATTTAATTTAGCTAATAAAATTAGATCAATTCATCAATGAGCTAGGAAATATATATTTCTGTCCATGTGGGAAAAACAACTAAATTATCATAAAGAATATATTAGCAACAGTAGTTCTCCTTAGATTTCCTTGGGAAATGAAGGACAAGCCAATTGTAAAGTATTTTAAAACTCATTGTACGTCTTTGGAGCATGGGTGAAATGTCTGCCATCCATCAAGATTACTAAGATGAAGTTATTAACCTTGTGACAGTTTAATAACCATTCTTTATATTCTAAAAACAAGGGCCCCCTTTGGGATCAGAGTTCTCATCTTGAAGTCAGGGTCCATCATTTGTTGAGATAATTGGACCTTTATACTGAACAAGACTGTGACTGCAACAGGTTTAAACCCCCAAAGTGGTCTATAATATTGGCTCTATGGCCTATTTGCCTTGTAATTTGACCGTTTTGTCTGGATATTATTCTCTCTTTCTCCTCCAGTCAGCCGGAAAAAAATCCCTCCTTTAAATTTCTCATAATACTGTGGGCTATTCCATTTTATATATAGCATTCTACTACATGTCCATGCTCAGAAAAAGGAAATAGAATGTCATGTATGAGAAATGGCAAGGAATTATGATGCTAGTAGATCACAGAGTAGGTAGAAGGGAGTAATTGTAAAAAGATTGGGAAGGTAAAAAAAGGGCAGAAGAATAGACAGCTCTTCAATGAGCCAGAAGAAAATTTCTGGTTGATCATGGTTGTTTGGAATCCTATGACTGAAAAACACAGTAAAGATGGAAAAACAATTGTTGAATATTAGGAGGAAGAGTTTTTGGGCAGAGCGTACAGCTTGGTACCAAAACAAAGCTCTAACGTCCATTTTATGGTGCATTTTTGAAAGCCAAAGAAGATGGAGATGTCAAAATTCTAAAAGAAAGATTAGAAAATTGTTTTCCATCAGTATTTGCAAACACTGTGTTTACAATCATGTCACCTACTTGACAATTTTAGTGGAATCACCTTTTTTTCCCTTTGGCTAAAATAACATACTTGAATATTCAGTCCTTTATTAACAAGATGGAGGAAAGCTTAAATATAGTTAAGTATACTGCCTTTCTTTATAATGATCAATTCATCTAGAGAAGATAAGAACAAGATGGCATGAGAATTCTATAAAAATATGTGTCATTTTTTTTTCCAAGATCCAGTAAGACTGAGTGGACAGGAAAGAATTCATCAATCTGAGCAGAAATGCCAGGAAATCTTCAGCATTGTGGAAGACTTGTTCCTGGACCCTGGAAAAAGAATAATACACATCCTTGACTTTGAGACTTATAAACTAAGTAGTAAAAGTAAGAAACTTACACAGATAACCATAATACAGGATGGATTAGGGAAAGTTCCAAGATGCAAGATGGCAGTGGGAGGGGTAAGACCCAGGAAAGCTGAGGCATTGGAACCAGCCAGATGAAGGAGAAAGCCAGGAAAGGAAAAGCATGGAAAGCAAGAGGAAGAATGAAGATGATGAGACTAAGTCAAAGTGAGTGTCAAATAGGCATCTGTAAGGGACAGAACGAAGCACAGAGCACAGGGGCTGGCTGAACTGGGCATCACTGGGATGGCAGGAGTCTAGGACTATACATGTTTTCCATGCTTCTGATAATTATCTCAAATAAAAAGTAGTTTTAATCTAAATGTATTTAGAACAGAAAAGACTTCTATAAGATAAGTAAATTCATCATGAAGTTGGAAAGCATATCAGGTTTCTACTTTTCTGATTTCTTTTCTTATCTCAGTTCACCACCTACAGAGGCATATATCCAGCTGGAAATTTCCCCACGGTATTTTTATACCAATGAGTGAAGGATTAAAAAAGAGATGCCCTAAACGCTTTTGTAGCTTATTTGAAATGTAAATAAGGCAGATCTGGTCTTAAAGTTAACCAACACAAGATCCTTCAACAACCCTGAGCCCCCTAGATCACAAGTCCCATTCAGATCCCTATGTCTACCAGAAAGGGGCTAGCCATCATAAAAATACAATTTAAAAATACCTGCTATGAATTGAAGTCTCAGAGCATCAAGAGTGGCCAGATTCTAACCCTCCTTAAAATCTTACTTTATAAAGGGATGTCACTCCTAATTCATCTTGCAAGAAAAAGTCATTTTTTCCCAAAGGCTAAGTTTCAATTTTTGGAAATTATTTTTATCAGAATTTTTAATACACATTTTAGGAGGTTGATATCAGGGTGACAGAAGTCCTATATATCAAGTTACTAATGTCTAAATGAATGGATTCGTGTTTAAACTACAATGTTAAGGCACTCCCTCTGATGAGAAAGTATGAGATTGATATTATTTCCTTTGCCATTAGACTTCAGCCTTAATTTATCTGTGAAAGGCTGGTGGGGTGTGTGATACCTCTATAATTAATTCTCTGCTATTATCTAACATGTAGTAGTGAGGAGATTGAATTTATTTGGTATATGAATTACAGATTAGTAGAAGAACTGAAACTACAGTTAATAGCCTTGCATACATTACTTTCTTATTCATAGACTCCATTTGGCACTTAACTACATTTATCATACTCAAACCATCTTTGGAACCATATTCTCCAAGTGCATGAATTTCCCACAGGGAAAATTTGGGCATTTAAGAAAGCTGGGTAAGCTCTTTCAGGACCTCAGGCTATGGGTTAATGCACTGAAGTATGCATTTTACAAACCTACTTTCTTGGGGAACAAAAGCTAAAACAAAACAAAAACAAACCAATGAAATACATGACTACAATAACATAAATGAAGGCAGCAGAATTTAGGTGGAATACAAAGGACAATAATGGCTAACATAAAGAAGCCTGATGCTCAAAAAAAAAAAAAAATCCTGCCTAGGAGCTGGTGGGGAAATGGATAGATGTTTGGGCTTGAAGTTAAAAAGATCAATGTTCAAACGGAGCCCCAAACACTTTCTAGCTGTGTGGCCTTGGATAAGTCATTTAACCTTTGCTCTTAAATGTATGTCAAAGTAATATTAGCCCAATGACTTCTACGTTGTGCTATACACATGTTTATCCCCACCCCCCACCCCCTTGGTTAATAAATGGTAAAGTGAAAGAGTTGAAAAGTTAAATAACCGATATGTTTTTCTTAATAATTACTGCTGTTTCAGGTTTCAGATATTATTGTGGAAGAAGTCGTTTATGGAAAGGTTCCATGTCAAGACAAAATGCATCAAAAAAAGTTTTTAAAACAAATGCTAACGTTTGGAGTTCTAATACAAAGAGATTTTTAGTTGTGAGGTTAATTTGTGAGGCAAAAGCCGCTCCCCAAGTAGCATTCAAGCGAGCGCTTCACACGCGGGCTCCTTGCATGTTTACTTTGTATCATCTGCTAAGTACCAGCAGCATGTTTGAAGTTTGAGGTAAAAGCACCTAAATTGGCAGTTTGTAATTTGTTATTCTCATCCCACCTGTCAAACCCGGGCTCTGGGGAGAAGATGGAGCACAGCCTGCCAGAGACGAGGGGCCATTAGCAGCCCTCCTGGGGAAACACCCTCCTCCTGCAAACGGGGATCCAGGAGCTCTAACGAGGATCCTCACTGGCTTACGCCACATCCACCGCTAAAGGACTAGCCTACACAGCTGAGAACAGTCTTGAAAAGTCCAGGGACAGACAAGAGGGACATTATGGCCACGGCAGCCAGGAAGACTCTGCACTTCCTCCCTGGGGCCACCAATAGCCTGAGCTCTTGCATCTCGGCTCTCCAGAGCTGTGAGACCCATTTCAAAGCAGGCATCTCTGGAAGCCGTGAGACCACCCCAGAGTGCCGGGCTCTGTGCTCTTCGTGCTTTCTTCTAGATGGCCTCGGGGCCACGTCTTCCATGGCCTGCCGTCTCCACAGACTTTTCTCCAAGCCCAGTTTAACTCATCATAGTTCTTAGCAGTAAAGGTCAGAGACTATTGGCTCACTCTCCCAACCAGCCCCTGGATTAGAGGGCAAGGGCCTCCAGAGCAGGCGACTTCTGCCCCGCCGGGGTTTTAGAAATAACGCCGAGGAGGAGCTGAGCTTGTCCAATAATACCACTCGGGAGTCCCCATCCACTATAGTAACATGATCTAATCAGCCAACATCTCCCTTATATCAATTAACCAATTAATATTCATTAGCTTTTACAAAAGGATATTTACTAAGAAGATTTTAAGCAAGGACAAAAGTACAAAACCTCCCTGAACCAAAGCATACTAACTCCTCTATACACCTCAGCCTCTGAGGATTCAAACTTAAAGTGGTTGTTATAAACTATTAAAATGTTCTCTCTCTTTCCCTCTCTCTCCCTCTCCCTCCCTCTCTCTCTCTCTCTCTCTCTCTCTCTCTCTCTCTCTCTCTCTCTCTCTCTCTCTCTCTCTCTCTCTGTCTCTGTCTCTCTCTCTCTCTCTTTGCCTCTCTCTCTCTTTTTGTCTCTGTCTCTCTCACTCTCTGTCTCTGTCTCTCTCTCTTTGCCTCTCTCTCTCTTTTTGTCTCTGTCTCTCTCACTCTCTGTCTCTCTCTTTGTGTCTCTCTTTCTCTCTGTCTCTCTCTCACTCACTCTTTTTTTCCCTCTCTCCCTCTCCCTCCTCTCTCTGTCTCTCCTTCTCTCTGTGTCTCTCTGTCTCAGCACACATGAGAGAGATAGAGACAGAGACACGGAGACAGAGGAGGGAGAAGGAGAGAGAGAAAAAGAAAGAATAAAGAAAGAGTAGAGTGAGGGGAAGAGAGAGAGAGAATGAGAGGTATTTGCTGGCATGAGAGAGAGAGGGAGAAGGAGGGAGAGAGAGAGACAGAGAGGCAGAGAGAGAGAGAGAGATGTATTTCCTGCATGAGTAATTTCTTTTCTCCCTTAGAAGATAACCTACATGGTTCCTTCTGTATGGTCTGCTTGCAGGACATGATGCCTCAGTCTCCAGATCGATGTATTGCTGGACTATATCAAGCAGGTAGCTCTGAGGGTTGGCTCCTTATTGGTCTTGGTTATTAGTAAGGGCTCTGGTTTCTAAGGGCACCTTTGATGGTTCTTCTGGCTCTTTAAAAGCCCACAAGGTCATAACTTAGTCTATTCCCTCTTTGATACTTAGTAGAATAAATACCAAGGGACAAACACAGAGCCTGGCTGTGCATTCGTGGCTACAGGGATAAGGGAGCTCAAAGTCAAGGGTTAGGGTTAGCTGCCTCTCCTCCCTCTTCACTCAAAAGCCACCAGGAAGAGAGAGGCCATCTAACTTAACCTTTTATTTACAAACTAAGTTCCAACTCAGCAGCCATTTCAAAGGAACTTTTGTCACTGTGCAGTAAGAACAGGGGAAGCAGGGGAAGAACAGGTCCCTGGATCCCAAATGACCAGAAGCAGGCTCTGCAAACTTCCATGTGGGTCAATACTAGGCAGAGCCAATTGTATATGCTCTAAGCACCCTTATTTGGCTAATTCTCTCATTACACAAGAAATTATCAAAGACTCAAAAGTCTCTCCATACACAAGAAAAGATCATGAGTTCAAACTGGGGGAAAGCAGCTCAGAATCATAATGGCACGGAGAGGTGGTACAGTGGATAGAGCACCAGATCTGAAGTCAGGAAGATCTGAGTTCAAATGTGACACTTAGTAACTGTGTGACCATGGACAAGTCACTTAACATTTGCCTTAGTTCTTTAAAATGCGCTGGAGAAGGAAATGGCAAATCACTCTAGTATCTTTGCCAAGAAAACTCCAAAAGAGGTCAAGAAGAGTTGAATATGTCTGAAAAGTACCTAAACAACAAAAACTCAAAATCAGGAAGACCATATAACTAAGGGAACAATAATAAGCAAGAAGCTTTCTCCCAAGTAACTTAAGCCTAATAGAACATTCTTCCAGTGGGTCACTCACTAGTCACAAGCCACCTTTATTTCACTGAATATTATTGTGTTCTTGTAGTATTCCACTGCCCACTTAGAGCCTGCCCCTAACCAATGTATGAGGTCTAGCAGACACGCCTCAAAGGAAAGGGACCAATGTGGAGGCAGGAGAATCGGCATCCGGACCTAAGGAAAGGATTGCCTATTTCAGCACAGATTAAGGAGTAAAGTTAAATATCGTTTAAACCTGGGGTGAATCTGTGACCACTGAGACCAGAGAGTGAGGGAAGCGTTAAAAGAACTACAGAGGCATGTAAATTCCGAACCAGAGCACAAGGGAACCCTATGCGGATCAGGAATTTCAGGTTTGAAAGTGAAAGAGGCTAAGTCAATTACTAATGGTCAGACCAACTGGAAGGGTCCAGAGGGCTGGCATGAAGGACTCCTGCCAATCAACCCCACAGCAAGGAAACTGAAACTCTGAGTTACTAGACCAATACTATGGAGGAGCTAAAGAAAGCCCAAAGTTTCATAGTTGGTGCTAAGGACCAGAGTCCCCCAAAGTGCGATTTGTGGCATTAATAGTCTGTAAAGCTGTTCTATGTAAAGAGATCTATAGTACTGAATAGAGAAGAAAAGATAAAGGAAAAAGAGCAGGATTTTGTGATGATTATTATTAGTGTGAAGAAGAGACAGAAAGAGAATGAAATTCTCCTTTCTCTACCCCATTGCTCTTTGGTTCACCTTCCACTGTGCTTCCTTGAAGATTGTGAAGGAGTAACACCTTTTTGCTTAGCCCCTAGAATATAATAGGTGCTTAATCAATGCTTATTCCCTTACAATTTCTCTACAATACATACAACAATAAAGAGTAAAACTTGAGGCTATGATAAACTTGACCTAAAAGTGAAATGCTAGCTACAATGAATAGAAACGTTTAAATAAAAATACTTTTGCTCACCTTCTTAGAATTTAAAATGTTTTGGGTTAATCTGTATCTTATCAAATGCTGTTAGAGAAGTTGGAATTGTTTTCTTTCCTCTCAATTTCCCTTTGAGTTGATGTTTTGGTCCTCCAAAACTAAAAAAAGTAGTATAGACCCGGTGATAGGCAGTATGTTCCCTTGTCTGAGAAGCAGCCTAGCTTCGTTCAGCAAGGATCCACATCTCTGGGGTCAGGGCACAGAGTCCCTACAATCTGCAAAATCCACATTTTTGACCTTCTTTTGTAGCAGAGAAATCTGATTTTTTTCTTTTTTAGTTTATGGGATGTTTCGAGTAACTGATTATAAAATGTGGGCTAAGTATTTGGTCGTGGGTTATATGGTTTCTCAACTTTTTCTGTGTCGTCTGAGAGTTTTTGCATGTCATCTATGGCTTCCACAAAACTCCCCCCAAATTCCCATTTAGTTTCTTCTGCCAACCAGCAATATATTGAAACCAGAGTCACAATGTGACTATATAGAGATATGGTTTGGTGTCTATGGACACATGTATGTGTGTTTATATATGTATTCTGCTATATCTATGTGCATATGTATTTACACATGTGTATGTAATATGTGGATAGAGATAAATATATGTTCTGTTGTCAGTTTAATTTACTTAAGACAGGCAGTCAATATTTGACATATTCGTGTGTTTATATGCAGATATTTAATATATAACATGCATGTATATGTGTGTATTTGTATATACTGTTTGTATGTCCACACATGTTTCTGTATGTACACATGTGTGTGGGTGTAGATATAGACAAACACGTATTTAGACTCCAGTAACTCAAAAAACCCATCTACTAAAAGCTTAAGGGCTTGGCAGCAGTATGTGCACTAATGAAATCAATGGACTCTTGAAGTATTGAAGTAATTTTCCTCTAGCAAACAGGATTTCCAAAATCATTCCATTGATCATCCTTTCCAAAAGTAGCCCCTGCAGCATCTTAATATTCAGAGGCATCACTAAGGACTTTCATTGTGATCTGGGAACCTCTGGAGGGTCCTAATCCTGTTAGTCTCCTCTTTTCTTTTTTTTTTTTTATTTTTTTTTTAATATATTTTATTTGATCATTTCCAAGCATTATTCGTTAAAGACATAGATCATTTTCTTTTCCTCCCCCCACCCCCCATAGCCGACGCGTAAGTCCACTGGGCATTAGATGTTTTCTTGATTTGAACCCATTGCTTTGCTGTTAGTATTTGCATTAGAGTGTTCATTTAGTCTATCCTCTGTCATGTCCCCGCAATCTCTGTATTCAGGCAGTTGCTTTTTCTCGGCGTTTCCACTCCCATAGTTTATCCTTTGCTTATGAATGGTGTTTTTTTTTTCTCCTGGATCCCTGAAAGTTGTTCAGGGACATTACACCGCCCCTAATGTAGAAGTCCATTACGTTCGATTATACCACAGTGTATTAGTCTCTGTGTACAATGTTCTCCTGGTTCTGCTCCTCTCGCTCTGCATCACTTCCTGGAGGTTGTTCCAGTCTCCATGGAACTTCTCCACTTTATTATTCCTTTGAGCACAATAGTATTCCATCACCAACATATACCACAATTTGCTCAGCCATTCCCCAATTGATGGGCATCCCCTCGTTTTCCAGTTTTGGGCCACCACAAAGAGCGCAGCTATGAATATTTTTGTACAAGTCTTTGTGTCCATTATCTCTTTGGGGTACAGACCCAGCAGTGCTATGGCTGGGTCAAAGGGTAGATATTCTTTTGTCGCCCTTTGGGCATAGTTCCAAATTGCCCTCCAGAATGGTTGGATCAGTTCACAGCTCCACCAGCAATGAATTAATGTCCCTACTTTGCCACATCCCCTCCAGCATTCATTACTTTCCTTTGCTGTTATGTTAGCCAATCTGCTAGGTGTGAGGTGATACCTCAGAGTTGTTTTGATTTGCATCTCTCTGATTATAAGAGATGTAGAACACTTCTTCATGTGCTTGTTAATAGTTTTGATTTCTTTATCTGAGAACTGCCTATCCATTTCCCTTGCCCATTTATCAATTGGAGAATGGCTTGATTTTTTGTACAATTGATTTAGCTCATTATAAATATGAGTAATTAAACCTTTGTCAGAGGTTTCTATGAAGATTTTTTCCCAATTTGTTGTTTTCCTTCTGATTTTAGTTATATTGGTTTTGTTTGTACAAAAGCTTTTTAGTTTGATGTAGTCAAAATTATTTATTTTACATTTTGTGATTCTTTCTATATCTTGCTTGGTTTTAAAGCCTTTCCCCTCCCAAAGGTCTGACATGTATACTATTCTGTGTTTACCCAATTTACTTATGGTTTCCTTCTTTATGTTTAAGTCACTCACCCATTTTGAATTTATCTTGGTGTAGGGTGTGAGGTGTTGATCTATTCCTAGTCTCTCCCACACTGTCTTCCAATTTTCCCAGCAGTTTTTATCAAATAGTGGATTTTTGTCCCAAAAGCTGGGATCTTTGGGTTTATCGTATACTGTCTTGCTGAGGTCGTTTTCCCCCAGTCTATTCCACTGATCTTCCTTTCTGTTTCTTAGCCAGTACCAAATTGTTTTGATGACTGCTGCTTTGTAATATAGTTTGAGGTCTGGGACTGCAAGGCCCCCATCATATGTGTTTTTTTTCATTATTTCCCTGGATATCCTTGATCTTTTGTTCTTCCAAATGAACTTTGTTATGGTTTTTTCTAAATCAGTGAAGAAGTATTTTGGTAGTTCAATGGGTATGGCACTAAATAGATAAATAAGTTTGGGTAGGATGGTCATTTTTATTATATTGGCTCGTCCTATCCATGAGCAGTTAATGTTTTTCCAATTGTTCAAGTCTAGTTTTAGTTGTGTGGCGAGTGTTTTGTAGTTGTGTTCATATAGTTCCTGTGTTTGTCTTGGGAGATAGATTCCTAGGTATTTTATTTTGTCTAAGGTGATTTTGAATGGGATTTCTCTTTCTAGTTCTTGCTGCTGAGCTGTGTTGGAGATATATAGAAAAGCTGATGATTTATGTGGGTTTATTTTGTATCCTGCAACTTTGCTAAAGTTGTTGATTATTTCAATTAGCTTTTTGGTTGAATCTCTAGGATTCTTTAAGTAGACCATCATGTCATCCGCAAAGAGTGATAACTTGGTCTCCTCCTTGCCTATTCTGATGCCTTCAATTTCTTTATCTTCTCTAATTGCTACTGCTAGTGTTTCTAGTACAATGTCAAATAGTAGAGGTGATAATGGGCATCCTTGTTTCACTCCTGATCTTATTGGGAATGCATCTAGTTTATCCCCATTGCAGATGATATTAGCTGTTGGTTTTAGATATATACTGTTTATTATTTTTAGGAATGACCCTTCTATTCCTATGCTTTCTAGTGTTTTTAATAGGAATGGGTGTTGTATTTTATCAAAGGCTTTTTCTGCATCTATTGAGATAATCATGTGGTTCTTGCTAGTTTGCTTGTTGATGTGGTCAATTATGTGGATGGTTTTCCTAATGTTGAACCAGCCCTGCATCCCTGGTATGAATCCTACTTGATCATGGTGAATGATCCTTCTGATCACTTGCTGGAGTCTTTTTGCTAGTATCCTATTTAAAATTTTTGCATCTATATTCATTAGGGAGATTGGTCTATAGTTTTCTTTCTCTGTTTTTGACCTGCCTGGTTTTGGAATCAGTACCATGTTTGTGTCATAAAAGGAGTTTGGTAGAACTCCCTCTTTGCTTATTATGTCAAATAGTTTGTATAGTATTGGGGTTAACTGTTCTCTGAATGTTTGATAGAATTCACAGGTGAATCCATCAGGCCCTGGGGATTTTTTCTTAGGAAGTTCTTTGATGGCTTGATGGATTTCAATTTCTGATATGGGATTATTTAAGAATTCTATTTCCTCTTCTGTTAGTCTAGGCAGTTTGTATTTTTGTATATATTCATCCATTTCTCCTAAATTGGTGTATTTATTGCCATATAATTGGGCAAAGTAATTTCTAATGATTGCCTTAATTTCCTCCTCATTGGAGGTGCTGTCCCCCTTTTCATCTTTAATGCTGTGAATTTGCTTTTCTTCCTTCCTTTTTTTAATTAGATTGACCAGTACTTTGTCTATTTTGTTTGTTTTTTCAAAGTACCAGCTTCTTGTCTTATTTATTAAATCAATAGTTCTATCACTTTCGATTTTATTAATTTCTCCCTTAATTTTTAGGATTTCTAATTTGGTTTTCTGCTGGGGGTTTTTAATTTGATCGCTTTCGAGTTTTTTCAATTGCATTTCCAATTGATTGATCTCTGCTCTCCCTTGTTTGTTAATATGAGCTTTCAGGGATATGAATTTGCCTCTGATTACCGCTTTGGCTGCATCCCAAAAGGTTTGAAAGGATGTTTCGCCATTGTCATTTTCCTTGATGAAATTATTAATTGTTTCTATGATTTCTTCTTTAGCTAAACGGTTTTGGAGTATCATATTGTTTAATTTCCAATTGGTTTTAGATTTGGTTTTCCATGTACCATTACTAATCATTATTTTTATTGCCTTGTGATCTGAGAAGGCTGCATTCATTATTTCTGCTTTTTTGCATTTGTGTGCTATGTTTCTGTGACCTAATGTATGGTCAATTTTTGTGAATGTGCCATGTGGTGCTGAGAAGAAGGTATATTCCTTTTTATCCCTATTTATTTTTCTCCATATGTCTATTAATTCTAATTTTTCTAAGATTTCATTCACTTCTTTTACCTCTTTCTTATTTATTTTTTGATTTGATTTATCTAAATTTGATAATGGTTGGTTTAAGTCTCCCACTAGTATGGTTTTATTGTCTATTTCTTCCTTCAATTCTCCTAGTTTCTCCATTAGAAATTTGGGTGCTATATTATTTGGTGCATACATGTTGATTAATGATATTTCCTCATTGTCTAGAGTCCCTTTTAACAAAATATAATTACCTTCCCTATCCCTTTTGATCAGGTCTATTTTTGCATTGGCTTTATCAGATATCATGATTACCACTCCTGCCTTCTTTCTATCAGTTGAGGCCCAGAAGGTCTTACTCCATCCTTTAATTCTGACCTTGTGGGTATCAACCCGCCTCATGTGTGTTTCTTGAAGACAACATATGGTAGGGTTTTGGATTCTAATCCATTCAGCTATTCGTCTACGTTTTATGGGTGAGTTCATCCCATTCACGTTCAAAGTTATGATTGTCATTTGTGGACTCCCTGGCATTTTGATTGCCTTCCCTAATTCTAACCTTTTCTTCTTCGGCTCTACCTTTTAGTCCAGTGATTTACTTTGAATCAGTCCCCCTTGTCCCCTCCCTTGATGTTTCCCTTTTTAGTCCCTCCCTTTTTGTTCCCTCCCCCTCCCCCCTCTCTTTCCCTCCCTTTTTGTTCTCCCTCTCCCCCTCCCCCCCTTGGTTTTCCCTTCTCCTTACCCTTATTGGGTAAGATAGAATTCAAGATCCCAATGGATCTGGATGTTTTTCCCTCTCAGAGTTGATTTCCCTGAGATTGAGGTTTAAGTAAACCCCCCCCCTCTCTTCCTCTCCTTCTTATAGGAGTTTTCTTCCCCTCCCCTTCCCCTGTGAATCTTTGTGTGAGAACCATTATTCTATTTGGTCTTTCTTTATCCCCTATTTATACATTACATTTTCCCCACATATTAGTATACATAGGTTGATATAAATGTAGTCCTTATAGAAGAGAGTTTGAGTAAAAGAAGATAACATTTTTCCCCTTTCCTTAATATTTACCTTTTCAGGTATTCCTTGCTCTTTGATTTTCGGTATCAAACTTTCCACAGAGCTCTGGTCTTTTCTTTGCAAAAAGTTGGAAGTCTTCTATTTTGTTGAATGCCCATACTTTCCCTTGGAAGTATATAGTCAGTTTTGCTGGGTAGCTGATTCTTGGTTGGAGACCCAGCTCTCTTGCCTTTCTGAAGATCATGTTCCATGCCTTACGATCATTCAGCGTAGAACTTGCAAGGTCTTGTGTGACCCTGATTGGCATTCCTTTATATCTAAATTGTCTTTTTCTGGCTTCCTGTAGGATTTTTTCTTTTGTTTGATAGCTTTGGAATTTGGCAATTACATTCCTGGGAGTTGTCTTTTGGGGGTTTAGTGTAGAAGGTGTTCTGTGAGCTCTGTCAGTGGCTGTATTGCCCCCTTGTTCTAGAATCTCTGGGCAATTTTCTTTGATTATATCTTGTATCACCATGTCCAGTTTGGTGTTTATTTCTGGCTTTTCTGGGAGTCCAATTATTCTTAAATTTTCTCTTCTCCCCCTGTTTTCCAGATCTATCACCTTGTCGGTGAGATATTTTATGTTCTCTTCTAATTTCTTGGTGTTTTGGCTTTGCTTTATTAGTTCTTGCTTTAAAGCCTGGTTTTCTTTTACAGTTTGGTCAAACTGGTTTTGTAGATGCGTGAATTTCTTTTGCATCATTTCCCACTTTTCCTCCCAGAGGGCTTCCATCTTTTTGGTCCTTTCTGATTCAAATTCTTCATGGGTTTGTGGAGAGTTTCTGTTTCCTTTGGAAGATTTTGGAGAATTTTCTTGTATATCTTCTTCTATCTGCTCTGTATTTTGTATTTTGGCTCCATAGAATGTGTCCAGAGTCGCCCCTTTCTTCTTATTTTTCTTGGTATTTTGGGGCTTCTGTGCTTCTGTGGAGTTTGTCATCTCTGAACGTGGAGGATTGGCTTTTCTTGTCTTTGTCTGGTGATCAGAGGCTTTAGTCCTGGGCAGATGTTGGTTCTATGAGCGTTCCCTGGGTTAAACTGAATATGCCTCACTGGAACTGGAATGGAAGGGTCGGACCACGAGGCCACACTCTCCCCCTGGCTCGATTTCCGGAAGTTGCCTTCAGAATCCCTGGCCGTGAGGCTGTTTCCTCGGCCTGCGGGGGGATGGGCTGCCGCTTCCCCAAGCTCCGAGAGCACAGACTTTCACTGAGACTTGGATAGCAGGATCCAGCCCGTGAGGCTGTCTTGCCCGCCCTGAGGGTTGCTGTTGTTTTGACCAGCTTTCTGCAGCGGAGGCCCCAGGCAGTAACTTTCACCCGGACCGACCAGCTCTCTGCAGCGGAAGCCCCAGGCAGTAACTTTCACCCGGACTGGGACTTGGGTAGAAGACCCTGAGGGTTGTTGTTCCTCAGACCCTGCTCTCTGAGCCCGGCGCGGCTGCCGCTTCCGGGAGCCTTGGACTCTGCGCTCCTACCCCTGAGGTCCGAGGGATCTCGGGTTCTGGCTTTTAAGGGGAGCCGTACCTTTTGAACCGGGTCCAGGTCCAGGAGGAGGGTTCCCAGGGTCTGTGCTGTTGATCGTTTTGAATTTCGGCGCCTTAGGAGCTTCTAGTTTGAGATCGGTCGGGAAGGGTTTTCCGGAGATCTGAACTTCAGCTTTCTCTAAGCCGCCATCTTAACCGGAAGTCCTAGTCTCCTCTTTTCTTGACTCATCCCCCACCCCAACATCAAGGGCAGCCTCAAAAGTGAAGGAGACCAAAAGGCAGTCTGGGTGGGGATCTCTGGAAGAGGGTGGCCTGAAAGCCATACTCCTTGCCTCAGGGACAAAGGCTACCTTGAGGGTGTTTATTATTATAGACAGACTGGTGCCAAGTGTTAGAGCTGAACCTTAGAGATAACTTTAACCGTTTCTCGTTTTATAGATGATGAAACTGAGAGCCTGAGAGTTTAAGTGAAATTTTCCAAATGCTACAACTATCAAGAGCTAAGATTTTGAGGGGCCTAAAGCTAAAGCTACCTTCCTCTTCCCTCTCAGTTGTGAGCTCCAGCCACCCTTTCCCCAACTGCCTCTTGGATAGGTCTGATTGGATATCCCGTGGTCATCCCAAACTCACCATGTCCAAAACAGAACTCCTTATTTTTCCCTTCTAAACTGCACTTCTTCCAAAGTCTCTACTTCTCATCACCACTTCCCAATTCTAAAGCTATTCCCTGTTCTCCTTCACCCTTCAATCCTCTTAGCAAGCCTTATAAATTGTAACTCCACAAGTTTCCGCATCTGCTCTGCCATGTTGAGGCTATATTGATTTTATATAGGCTGGAATGCTTTTCTCTTTTTAACCAACAAAGAAAAAAAAAAGTGGACCTTTGACAATGTGACTTTCATAATTGACCCCAGCATTCATCGGGCTTTATCTCTTCACCATGAAACATAAATATTATGGCTCTTTCTTCTCCTAAAAAGGACAGACTCAAGCTTGACCCCATCTCCTACTGTTCTGATTTCAATGAGAATTTGATTCCGAAATTCACATTTCATTTTAGGAGCTCTGCATCAAGATAGCTGGCTGGAATTCTATTTGACAGCGCCTTTTCATTTGGGGGAAACTCTTCATGACCAATCTGCATTACAAATGGACTCTGGATTACCTGCCATAAGAATGGTCTTCAAAAGTCTCTCTGATTTTCAGGAATTTCCAAATAGCAACCATACCTATGTAAGATTTAAATTATCCAATACTTCAGGTATTATTTTTGTAAAGTTTATTATCTGACAAAATAGAAGCACATGACTAAGTTTTTCTGCCTGCTCAAAAATCCCACTCCACCGAAGCCCAGACAGGAAGAAAAAAAAGCTAGAGACAGAGCTCCACCCAACTTATATCCCGTCTACATCAGCAGGTAACCACAGGAAGTGAGTAGGGTGCTAGGAATCATAATTTTGCTGGGGATCATGGTTTTTTAGGGTAACAGATTCAAATTACACACCTACCAGGCAAATGTCAGCAGACTCTTTCCTATAATCTTTAATGAAATTGTACTCTACATCTACCTAATAGTAGTGGTTTCACGCAGAATCACAAAACTTTATGGTTGGAAGAGCCCCAAGAGTTTATCTAGTTCAATTCATATGAAAAAAAATTTTCCTTCCCAATAAATGTTCATCCAAATGTAAGTTAAAGAGCTCAAGTAAAAAGAGCCTACCTACCACCTACTGAAGCAGCCTATTCGATCCTACTTTTTTGCACTAATTGATAACAGGTTTTTCTTTAGGTCAAGCCTAAATTTCATTCTGTGTACAACTTCCATCTTTTGCTCCCACTTCTATGAGGATCAGCGTATTTCTAGGCCTTAACTAAAAGAACTCACTACCTGTTTGATCACTGTAGGTACCAGGAAATTCCAGTGTACCTGGTACCTGGGTGTCCTTAGCTTCATTTAGAAATGGGATACAAGGCTCTCCTGATCATAAACAAGCTAATAAGCTTTATCTAATCCATTATATTATGCCCAAACAATTCCACCTCACTGCAGCTACATACAGAGTTATACCCTTAATTTTGCCGTCACCTGTAAGTATCACACTTCTATATTCTAGAACTCTGAAGTCCCCTTTTCTGATTACAATTTGCTATCTTTCTACTTCTCCCTTTGCCTTGCAACCCTAAACTCTGTTCTTCATATTCCCTGGGACTTCCAATCCTTCCACCCCTCAGTTCTTTCCTAGGCCATCACCCATGCACAAATCCCACTTTCCTCTATTGTCCATCTCGATTCCTTAGTAAATCAGTTTACTATTCTACATTATCCTCTTCTCCCAAGTCTTGGCATCATTATCCTCTCATCAGTCCTGCCCTGACAAGCCTCGGCTATGAAATACTCCCACCATCCACTCCCTTTACTCCTTACTCACCTGCTGCTGAATGAAGTTGCAGAAAAACACAACCAAAAATGGAATCCTACAGATTTTTACGTGATCACAATTGGGTTGGCTTTTAGCCAACCTTTTACATCTACCTAATTAACTATCCCATACACCATAGCTCCTGTTGCCAAACATTTTCATCCTTCCTCAAACCTCCTAAGACTCCCTCTTCACTAAGAATCTTGCCTCATATTTCACTGAAAACATGGCAGCCATTAGTCAAGAGCTCCCTCTAGGTCTCTCCTTCTCAACTCACATCACTCACATGCCTTGTACTCCTATCTCCTCCTACACCCGTCTTACATGAAGGTATGATAGTCCTTCCCAAGACTGATCTCTGGATGATGCACAAGTGATCCTGTTCTATCATTTCTTCTCTAACAGATTGCCCCCTACATTACCCACTCTCTCACTTCTCCTCAATCTCTCCCTGTCCAGTGGTTGCTTCACTAAATGCCCCCATCTTCCCCTAGACTCAAGCAGTCCTCACCTGATCCATCCATTCATCCTTGTTAGCTATCATCTTATACTTCTCTCTTTTATAGCTAAACTCTTTGAAGAAGCTATCAGTGCCTAATACTCTCCTTTTAACTTGGCAGTGACTTCCAGTCTCATCATTCAACTGAAGTTACTCTCTTTAAAGGGATCTCTTAAAATATAAAATAAAATAAAAAAATAAAGGGATCTCTTAATTGTCACATGAAATGGTCTTTCCTCAGTCTTCATGCATCTTGACCTCTTTACAATTTTTATACGTAGTTGTTTGTATACTGTCTCCTCCATTAGGCTATGAATTCCATGAGACAGGGATCAGGGTATGCTGGCAAATATCTTAACAACCAGTACTCTGGGGGAAAAAAGTCTGAGTTCATATCATCTGTAAAAACTACATCCTGGAAGGACTAGAAAATAATATTTCTCAATCAATGATCATTGAAAGATCATGCAGAAATACCATAGGTCTAGGGAAAGGCATCTTGATTTTTTTTCCCCCACAAAATGGGGAAGGAATGGATTTTGCAAACTATAGGCTGGAGGATCAGTCAACAAGTATTTACTAACTATCTACTAAGTACTAGACTCTGGGGTAATTGCTGGGGACACAAAGAAAGCTGGAGTCCCTGCCAGGGGTGTTTGAGATAGATTACATAGGAGCTTATTGTAAAATTTCAGTGGGAGCATTTACAACTCACAAATTGAAAAATGCTACAAATAAGGGCTTGATTTATTGTTTTATTGATTTCTAGACTTAAGAAAATGATGAAGAAAATGTATGATATGAACTCGTAAAAGAAAGCTAGGTGCTCTCTTCCCTTCTCCTTACTTGGCTTAAATATGAATTCCCTATTAGCCTTTTTTTTCCTATTCTTTCCAGATCAAGGCTTTTATTTTGGCAAAAGAAGCAGAAACAAAAGAGTTGAATAGTCTGTCTTTTCTCTGTCATCATTTAGTTAAAATTCCATACATAGAATTTTCATGAATAAATCCATTTTTTTTCCTGAGGTCAATACTCATTGGTCATTCCAAATTACACTGGCACCAATCCCAGGACAAAATTTACTGTCTAATAAGCAAGCAGGCTTTTTAATTGCTTCTCTTCCTCCCCCATTTTATTCTCAAACTTCTATGCCTAACTGCCAATGTCTAGAAATATGTGGAGAAAGGAAAGCCAAGGGAGAGATCAGGGGAGGACAGGGGAAAGGAAGAAGAGGCAGGATATTTAAAGAGATAGAAATCATCACTTAAACACGTAAAAATAAAATCATCTACATTACATTTGTTTCTAGGCACTCAGGATCAGCCTGTTAAATAGCTGCCTTTCTCTGCTAGCCATATGGTCCCACTCTAGGCATTTGCCTCCACTTAGAGACCCCAGGCTATGAGGGTTCTTACCATCAACAGGAAATATATACTATCTCCCTGTCTGAGAGTACTATATCCGACCTCATCTTACCTGTTATATTCTACCTGAGGATTGATTTAGAATCACTGTCCTTCATCAGTTTAAGTCAAGAATCGCTTGTGTGGAGGGCCGTGTGCTAAATGGCCCCAAACCAAACTCAAGTATGCCGTGCCCTGTCCTGACACAAATTGTAGTCTAATATAAAGAATCACAGCTGAGAGCTGGCATCCATTATTTTGCTACTTCTCTGCTCCCATCTCCTTCAGCTTCTGCTTATCTCCTGATTCTCTGAAATGTTTATAATCCCTCTTGCTCATTCTTCTCATATTTGTGTCCTCATCCTTTGTAAACATTAAATTATGTCTCTAATAATAAAAATATTATATTTTATGAGTTTTATTAAGGATTATTAGAAATCAAGGAATAAAGAAGATACAAAATAAAAACCACGTGCCCATGGCTGATTAGCCCATTTAAAATCCCCGCACTTAGCTTGCCACTATACTTGCTACATCATTGCAAATGAAGGAAGAGAGAGAGGGAGGCGTTACTGCCAGTTAAATACCAATTGTGATCTCGACAACATGGAGACTCAGGAGAGATTATAGGGAATTCTGGGAAATACCAAGGACTTCTGGGGATTGAAATCTAGGGTTCAAAATCTCCATTCATACACCTTCTCAATATGGCTTCCAAATCCACTCCTAATCCTGATTGGCGTTCTTGTCTGTCTTGACTCCAGCCTACTTCTGACTTCTTGCCTGCTCCAACATCTCTTCTTGCTCCCCTGAGCCTCTGTTTCCCTGACTTCCTTAAAGTCTCACTTAAAATTCTACCTCTTTTTCTAGCCCAGCCCCACTCCTGGCCCAGCTGCTAATACTTTCCCCTCTCAGCTTACCTTCCATTTACTCTGTGTTTATGTTGTCTATGCCCCTCTGTGTTGTTAGATGCACCCAAATAAGAATTGTTTACACCCCTAATACTTTAAATATAATAAATCTTGATTTTTCTTCTATTGGAAGTATCAAGATAATTGTGCAGGATGAGAAAAAATTACTTCTGATTACATGATTTACTCTCTCAAAAGTCAGTAACAAATCACGACTTATACCGAAAAGGTGATGTCATAAACAAATTAAAGGAACAAGGAATTTTGGATTTGTGGATAGAGGGAGAGTTTCATGATCAAAAATGCATGACAGAAAAAAATGTACCATTTCAATGACATAAAATGTAAAAGTTTGGGCACAAACCAAATTTTTGTAGTAAAATTAGAAGAAAAACAGGTAATGCAAAAAACCTTTTCAATAAGTTTCTTTGATGAAAAATCTTATTCAAAGATATATAGAAACTGATTCCAATCTAGAGTAAGAGCCATTCCCCCAACAAATAAGTCTTCATGGGAAATGAAGAGCCAGTTTTTAAAATAAAAAATCCAAACTATCAACAAACGTTATATCTTCTATCACTGATAATTAGAGAAATACAAATTAAAGTAACTCATAAGGTCTTACCTCGTACCTTTCTGATTGTCAAATATGACAATGGAGGGAGTGTAGGAAAATGGGCACACTAATACATTTTTAGTGACCCAGCTACTTTGGAAAATAATTTGAAACTATGCCTAAAAAGTATCTAAACTAAGCATAGCTTTTGATGCACACTCCTAAATATATAGCCCAAAGCAATCAAAGATTGAAGAAAAAGAACCATACATACAAAAATATTTATAGCAGCTATTTTTGTAGTAGCAAAGAACTGGAAGTGGAGAGAGTGCCCGTCTACTTAGAGAATGACTAAAAAAATTATGGTATATGAGTAATAGAATATTTCTGTAGAGTAAGAAAAGACAAAATGGACAATTTAAGAGAACTATGGGAAGATCCTATAAACTAAAACAGGGTGAGTTCTACAGAATCAGGGGAACAATATACAATAACAACAGCATTATAAACAAAAAATAACTTTGGATGACTTGCAAACTAATCAATGGAATGACCTAACACAATTCTAAAAGACTGATAAGGAAGCTTCCTACCCAACTGTGGACAGAAAGATGATAGACTCAAGCAGAATGGCACATAGATATTCTTTCCTTTTTTTTCAAACCCTTGCTGTCAATCTTAGAATCAACACCATATATTAGTTCCAAGGCAGAAGAGTGATAAAGGCTGGCAATAAAGGTTGTGACTTGCCCAGGATCACATAGCTAGTAATTATCTGAGGCTTGATTTGAACACAAGACCTTCTGTCTCCAGGCCTGCCTCTCAATCCACTGAGCTAATTGTCCCCAGAACATATATATTTCTTATATATTTTTAATTTATTTATTATATTTTTTCTTTTATATATATATCATTTTATTTATTTATTATATTTTTTCTTTTTAAAAAAATTCACAAATTTTTTTCCAGATTACATGTCAATTCAATTTCTTAATATCTATTTTCTGATATTTTGTAATCCATGTTCTCTCTCTCCCTCTGACCCCAACCCCTTCCCCAAAAGGCAAGTAATATAATTTGGGTTGTATATGTGTTATCATATAATACATATGTCCATGATCATCGTATTATGAAGGAAGGCACATATTGCTTACACTAGACAAAAACTCATGGAGGAGATAAAGATTATGTTTCAATTTGCCTTCAGACTTCGTTCCTTCTTTGGCAGTAGATATCCTTTTTGTGCCATAAATTTCTTGGATTTATCCTGGATCCTTGTCTTGTTCATAGCTAAGTCATTCACAGTTGATCCTCAGACATCATTGTTGTTTCTATGCCAGCAAATATTTTTCCAAACAGCCAATGAGGAACTTGTTTAACTTGACTGTGTATATTTGTCACAAGGTTTTTCCCTTTTTCCAATAGGTGTATAGGAAAGGAAAGGGAGGTAAAGACATGAGAGAAGAAACAAGGAAGGAAGAAACAAAGAAAGAAAAAGGAACAAAGGCAACAAGAAAGCAAAAGAAAAGGGAAGAGTTAAGGAAAGGATGGGAGAAGAATAAAAAGAGAAAGAAAAATAAAATAAAAGGGAAAGAAGAAGTGCATTAAAGAGAGGAGAGAAAGAGGAAAACAGAGGGAGGGAGAAAAAGATAAAAACAAGGAAGAAAGAAAAAGAAACAAAAGTGATTGAAGCAATTGTGAATGGAGGTAAAAGACTAAAGAAGAAAGATAAGAGAGAATGCCAGACATACAGGAAAGCTCTAAAAGCTTTAAGATGATACTACATTGAGGCAGCTGGGTGGCCCAATGGATAGAATGTTGGGCTTGGAATCAAGAAGACAAATTTGGATCTGGGTTCAGTCACTTAACTAGCTGTGTGGCCCTGGGCAAGTATCTTAACCTGTCTGCACCAGTTTCTCAACTATAAAATGGGGGTAAATAATAGCACCTATCTCCCAGAGTAAATGAGAGGATCAAGTGAGATGAGATTTTTCAACTCTGCAAAATTTAAAGTACTCTATAAATGTTAGCTGGCTATTGCATTCTTAAACATGAGAGCAAGCTGCATATAATAGCTATTTCATATGTAATCTTTTTCTGTTTAATTGTATATGTGCACATATCCATTCTTTGGGTATTTGTTAAGATCAGAATAAAAATAAAAATTATTTTTTAATGTCAGTTTGTAGGTGATTTACCTTATTGTTGTTATTCATCCATTTCATTACCTTCAGCTCTTTGTGACCCTATGGACCATGGCACACCAAGCTGTTCGCTCCTCTGTCTCCCAAAGTCTGTTCAAGCTTAGTATTGTCCATAGGATTTTCTTGGCAAAGATACTGAAATGGTTTGCCATTTCCTTCTCCAGTAGATCATCTTTTGTCAGACCTTCCCACCATGATCTGTCAGTGTTGGGTAGCCCTGAATGCACATAGCTCAGTTCTTCCACCATGAGAAGGCAGTGATCCAAAAGAGGTTTAACGTATAGAAATTTATTTATTTATACTATGCTATGAGAAAATTCTGATACTGGTAGTATGGAGATAGGAGGGAAATCTCCAACTAATGCCCTTTATAGGCCATCTAGCTTGGGGTCTGTTTCCCAAACAATCCATTCCCACACATCACTTTCTGACTCTACTCTGTAAGAGTTATATTTGTCACTGATGACTATAAAAATAGTCCTCTCTGAGCATTTTTTCTCAAATAATATAGGATCACAGATTTTGAGGTTGAAGGTAGCAAAGAAGTCATTGGCTGACCCCTCCAACCTCATTGTACAAATAGGGAACTTGAAATCCTGAGAATTTATGTGATTTGCCTGCGATCACACAAGTAGTGACAGAAGTAGGATGTAAAGTCAGGTCTTCTGAATGTCTGCCCAAAGCTCTTTCCATTGTATCTCATTTCCTCTTAGGTCACATTATTTCACTGAATTAACCACATTCTTTCACACACACATTTGTATGTTAGTTGGTTTTCATCATGCTCTAAAATTTAATATCCAGAGAGCTATTGTCACAAATCCTCAATTATGGCGCCCCAACCAGAGGGGTTTGGAAATAAAGGAAATGATCCTCTCTGTATTTAGCCCTGGTCATGCCACATACAGAGTCCTATATTTGATTCTGGACACCATCACATTTTACGAAGGACACTAACAAATTGGTATAATTTCAGGGAGGGATGATAAGAATTAAGGGGACTTGAAATCATGCCACATAAGCAGTGATTGAAGGGACTACACATTTTTCCCTGAAGGAGACTCTTGAGGGAGAAATTAATTGTAATCTTCAAATATTAAAAGGTTATTATCTAGAAGAGGGATTAAATTTGTCCTATTTTGGCCTTAGAAGTTACAACTATTTATAGGAAAATAGATTTCAACTCAACATAATAGTAGCTCTCCTTTACAGCTTTTTAAAAAATCACAATTTTTTCCCCACAACAACCCTATGAAATAGGTAGTTCTATTGTTCCTATTTTGCAGAAGAGAAAATGGGTTTTAGGGAAGTTGGATGAGTTATTTTCAAACCCAGGTTCTCCAATTCTTCCAAGTCCAACACTCTTCCCACTATAGCACGTTGTCTCCAAGAACTTCCTAATAATTAGAGCTGTCGAGAAAAACATGGAATGGGTTGCCATATGGTTCTCTGTCACTAGAAATCTTCAAAAACTTATTTGAAGATGTTGTAGTAAGAATCCATGTTACAAATAGTTCAATTCTAATGTTTTTAAGCAAGAACAATTAAAGAAGGAAGAGATGCAAAAAAATTATTATTCAGTGTGTATATGAGAGGAACATAGAGAAAAGGAAAAGAAAGAAGAAAATAAGAAAAGCAAATATTCAACCAGCATATCTAGAAAAGAAACAAAATACAAGAAACAAAAGGAAGAAATAGAGGAACGTTTCTTCTTAGAGTTGGGCTTAGATAAAACTAAGATCAGCATTAGCCTAAACTACAGACAATAGTTTGAGAAACTTATGGAGTGTCAGGAAGACCCATCCACCCCCAAACCTAAACTAATACCATGAAATTCTTCATTCATTGCTTAAAATTCCATCAATTGGAAATTCATTTGTGTTATCAAGCATGCTCCCTTAAAATGCATATACTCCTGAGAGGACTGTCAGTCAATCATACTTCACAATGAAAGAGTTTCACCCAAATCTTCCTTCCTCACACCTACCTAATATCACTCACTGAAGAAACAAGAGACAAGAAAGAGAAAATGGAAAGGGAAAAAAAAGTTATTTTAGAATGATGAACTCTTTCAGAGGAAGGCAAACCTCAGAAAAGACAACTGAATAGGACTTAAAGCATCCAAAGAGAAAAACATTAAAATGACACAGTAGAGCAAGGCAGAACTCACAATCTTCATCTTTACAACAAATTTCACAAAACTATTTTTGTCCTATAAATAAAGGTACTATTGATGTTGTACTTTATTGGGTCATTTCAGTCATGTCTAATTCTTTGTGACCCCATTTGGAATTTTCTTGGCAGATATTGGAGTGGTCTGCCATTTCCTTCTCCAGCTCATTTTACAGATGAGGAAACTGAAACAGAGAGGGGTAAGTGACTTGCCCAAGATCACATAGCCTTATTTGAACTTTAGTATTCCTGATTCTAGCTTCTACGCTATGCCACCTAGCTGGAGATGAGCAAGTATGAGAGATGTGTAGAAAAGGAGATAAGAAGACTCAAATGTTAAATTTAGTTTACTTTAAAATTTTGCTTGAGGTCTACCTCTGAGGGCTACCAGAAATGTATAGACGATTCATAAAGATTACGAAAGTTAGTTAAGAATTCTAATTCAAATACTAACTATACATTCAGCTTTCTTATTGGTTATCAACATGTCTATGTATATTTCATAGTCTATCTATTGCCATTTTTAATGCATGTTTTTATATTTATATAGGGTTATTAAATCCTTTTCTAACATATATAAAGTCCAAAAGAAATATGGATTGGATGTAGATTCTAGAAGAGCTCAAAAAAGGCTTAAAAAAAAACAAGTAAGAGAGGCAGAGGAAAAGTGGGAAAGAGAAATGAAAGTGATGCAAGAAGAAATGAAAGTGATACAAGAAGAAATGGGCCAATTGAAAAAGGAAAACCAAAAACTGACAGAGATAAATTAGGCCTTAAAAATAACAATTGGCCATCTAGAAACTAATGATTTCATTAGAAACCAAGAGATAATAAAGCAGAATGAAAGGAATGGGGAAAAAACAGAGGAAAACATGAAATATCTTATTGAAAAATTAACTGGCTTAGAAAAATAGACCTAGGAGAGACAACTTGAGAATTATTGGACTACCTGAAAGCCATGATCAAGAAAAAACCTTGGAGATCATATTACAAAAAATTATCAAAGAAAACTGCCCAGAGAGCCTCAAACAAGAAAACAAAATTGAAATTGAAAGAATTCACAGATCTCTTCCATAAAGAAATCCTTAAATGAAAACTTCTAGGAATGTAATAGATCAATTCAAGGGCCACCAAGCTAAGGAGAAAATCCTTCAAGCAGCAATTAAGAAACAATTCAAATATCATGCAGCTACAATCAGGATCACATAGGACCTAGCAGCTTCTACATTAAAGGATAGAAAGGCATGGAATATGATATTCAGGAAAGCGAAAGATTTGGGTTTGCAACCCAAAGTCATCTATCCAGCAAAACTGCATATATTCTTTCAGGGGAAAACTATGGACACTCAATAAGATAGATTTCCAAACACTCCTGAGGAATAAGCCAGACCTAAATAAAAAATTGGAAGTCCAAACACGAGACACAAGAGAAACCCAAAAAGGAGCTGGAAAGACCTCCATGAAATGTTGCAGAGTCAAATGAGCAGAACCAGGAGAACAAAGAGACTGGAACATTGTAGGATGACGTTATGTAATCAACTTTGATACTGATAGAAATGCAATGATCCAGAACAATCCCGAGGGACTTATGTGAAAGATGCTACCCACATCGAGAGAAAGAACTGTGGGAGTAGAAATGCAGAAGGAAAACACTTCATTTTTCACTTTTTTTTATATGGGTATTGGATGTGAGGTTTTAGTTTTTAAAGATTATTACAAAAAAAAGAATAATATAGAAATAGGTATTGAGTGATAATATATCTATAACCCAGTGGAATTCCTTGTCATCTCTGGGAGTGGGAAGGGAAAAAGAGGAGGGAGAAAAAATGAATCATGTAACCAAGGAAAAATACTTAAATTTTTTAAAAATCCTTTTTTTAAACAAAGTAGGTATCTATTGATCAGGAAACAACTAAGTAAATGAACATATTAATTAACAAAATATTATTGCTCCTTAAGTACTGATGAATCTGAGAAACATTTAAAGACAGATGAACCATGCAAAATGAAAGCAATAGAACCAAGAGGAAAATCTATACAAAGACTACAGTAATGTAAATGAAAGCGAAGCTAAGATATTGCCATATGTGGATTAATTGCATTTGACCAAACACAGTCCTAGAGAACAGATGTGAAATCCATTTTTCTTTTGGTGAAGAGGTGGGGGCTGCTGGGAATCTACCAGTATAAAATGTTGTACACTATTGACGGAGGTTACTTTCTCAGCCTGGTTTTGTCTGATTTATTCTTGTTCTAAAGGGTAGATTCGATTCAGATAGAGTATATCAGGATGTGATTCCAATATTAAAAAATATAAGAGACATGAATAAACCTGAATATTATAGAAGATAAAATATTGGAGTCTTTGGAGATTTAGTTAATTCAACTAAATATTCTGAGTCAAGTGCCTGCTAGAAAGTTCTCCTGTCCTTCAGATTTGTGAATATTCCATTTTACCCATGGTTTTAAAAAGCATCATCCAGCTTTTGGGTGTGGGGAGGTGTGGCATCACAGAAATAAAAATGACATGGTAGAGGTTAGCTGAGTTTACAGCCGGCTACTTTACAGGAAACTTCATGGAAGCATTTTTGTTTCTATTGAAACTTTCAAATAGCCTGAAGGCATTCTTTGACCAGCTGTATATTTTATCTACTAAATGTCCTCAGAGTGAAAAGATTCCCTCAGCAGAGCACCTGCAGGATGCGCAGCAATCCATTTCTGCCCTGAATATTGGTTCAATGGAAGCATCCAACTCCACTGGCTCATCATTTACATTCACAATGGACATCTGGTGCCAGCAAAATGAAACATTAAACTTGTTTGTGTTGTCAAATTAAAGGGGAGAAAGAAAATGGCTGAAAGTTTTGTGAGACTCTGTAACACTTAATTATGCTTTCAACTGCAGCCCAATCAAAAAATATGCTTTTGCAGGGAAATGGGCATGAAGAGAAGAAAAAAATGAGCTTCACTTTTCAGAGTGTTCCTAGGTCAACTTCTCAGCTCACAAAGTAGAGATAAATGCAGCCACTACAACAGAAAGAGATTCCTTGCTGTGTGGGTACTAAAGAGTGTTAGAAGTATTCTCAATATAAGTTTATTTCTACTGCCTTCCTATAAAGTATTATTATTCCTTTTCCCTTGATTGAGAGGATAGACTGGTAAGCACACGGTTACTGTAAGAAGTTGGATATCTCTATGACTGTCTGCTCTGTCAATAAATCCGCATACCCTCGTTCAGGGGAATTAGCCATATGCTGCATCGCACGGGATTAGAGCAAGCCTTAAATTTTAATGTGTATTACTGAATATGGATTCAATGATTTAATGCTCTGAACCTAAAGAAAACTAGTGAAACTGCTCAAATTGCGGTAATTTTCTTTTCTTTTTCTTATCCATCATCAATTCAGATAATGATTCAAGGGTCTTCTGGAAAATGTTTTCTTTCTTTGGCTTTTTCTTACAAGTGATTTTAATAATTCTGAAAATCGCTTTACTAGCAGAAACAGGAAACTCAAGGGCTCTCTCCACAAAACAGCTGGAGCACAAACAGTGATAATACAATCTGCTCCCTAATGACTTTTAGATGCACTATTCCCAGAGCCATTGTCTAGGATGAAAGAATATTTCTGTATTGCCTTCAGGTTCATTCAGTCATCAATCTCTGTGCTGAATGACTGACAAGCAAGACACCAATGTGCAGATGGCGGCGTGTGTGATGGGAACAGTTTTCCATTTAATTCATTCATTCATTAAACAAACATTTATCGGGCATACTCTTTGTGCAGAGCACTGCCACTGGGTACGATGGGGGGTCACAGGAGAAAAAACGAGTAGAGATTCTAGGAAGCAAAGAATAGAGATCAGAAACAACGAGAGAACACTTTGGAAAACGGGTCTGACCTAGAAAAGTTTATGACAGACAATGGCAATTGATTGACTCTATCATTGACTTCCTTTAGGTCACTCCCTCCTAAGTCTATTCTTCAGCCTCATTGTGCCCTCTAGTTTATCAGCCCCTCAATGCTATTATCCTGAATACAACTTTATTTTTCTGCCTCCTCATGCTCAGTTATGTAGTTAACCAGACTGACTCCATATTGCCTTCCATCCTTCAATCCCTTCCATTGCTTTAATTATCTTTCTCTATAGAAATGACTTCCAGTCTAAAATTCAGCCCTGTCTCTGTTCCTGGGTTTCAGTTCCGCATAACCAACTGCCTATTTGAGACTGCATGTTTTCATATACATCTCAAATTCAACTTTTCCTATATCCAAAACGTCTTGATTTTCACTCAAAGTCTGCCTTTCTTTTGAACTTCCTAATTTCTAGAATAGATGTTATATTATTAATATAATATTATGAAAATAATGTAATAGTACCAATACTCTTCCAATCTCCACAAGTTGGGCATTGTGCTCAACTCCTCATTCTTCCTCACTCTACATACCTGGTCAGTGACCAAATCTTAGCATGTCTCCTTCTTTGATATCTCTCGTGTCTATTCCCTTTTCACTACTCACATTGCCCACACCTTGATTCAAGACTGCATCATCTCACTTGGATTATTGCAAATGGCCTCCTAACTGATATTCTTGCCTGAAGTCTCTCCGCATTTCAATCCATTCTCCTCAGCAACTATAAAATTCCTATTCCTTAAGCATAGACCGAATTATGTCATGGCTCTACTCGGTAAACTCCATTGGTTCCCTTTTGCCTCTAAGATTAAATATAAACTCCTCTGGCTGGATCCTAAAGCTCTTCCCAACAGGGCCCCAACCTACCTTCCTAGTCTTGTTCTATTGATTCCCTTCTTTCTCCATATGGTCTAGTCAAGCTGGTCTTGCGGTTCATTCCATTTCCCATCTCAGCCACTAGACCTCCTCCCTCGAAATATGTTCCACACATCTGCCCTGTAGGATGAATGAATGAATCAAACAAGCATTTATTAAGCACTCTATGTGGAAATCATCGTTATTTTTTTCTATACAAATAGAAAAATAAAGCAATGTCTGCTCTCACAGAGCTCACACTTCAATGGGGAAAACAAAACATGCCAAGTTTTCGGTACAAGTTAGATGTGAAGGTACCCTGGCCTTTGGAGGCAGCAGTAAAGCAGATGACAATGCCTTTTCATTAATATCTTTCCACTGATGAAATGACATCACTTCATATTGAACCACCTAAGCTCGAAGTCAGGAAGACCTGAGGTAAAAGTTAGCCCCAGATACTTTTTTGCTGTGTGATCCTGGGTAAGTCACTTACTAATCTATTTTACCTTACTTTTCTCATCTGTAAAATGAGATGGAGAAAGGAATGGTAAACTACTCCTGTATCTTTGCCAAGAAAATACCAAATAGGGTCGGGAAGAGTCAGACACAACTGAACTAGAACTTATATACAAACACAGATAAAAATGTGTATGTATACATATAATTTTCCTGAAATTATAATTATGTTTTCAAATGCAGCACTGACAGACACTAAAACTAGTGAGAACTTTGTTCTCCAAAGCACCATAAAGAATGAAATATATTTTAACAAAAAGGAAAAGACATTTTTTATTTTAATTGTTCCTGAGTGAGACATCTGTGTACAATCACACTATTGACTCATCAGAGCTAAAATCACAGTTTATAAAAAAGCAAAGAGAAAGAATAGGAATTAAAGTTATGGTATCAAATTAAAATTATTTAACCCTGAATTAATTTTTAAACTAGTTAAAAATCCAAAATGGGAAACCTACTACAGAAATGAAATTGACACCAAATATAATTTCATTCAAAAGTTTAACCAATGTCAATTAATTTCCACATCAAGAAGACCAAAAGAAGCCAGAAGCATCTTAGTCAGCAAACATCTTATTTGCCAAATGGAGAGAGATAGCTGCCAAAGGCAGCATGCAGTTATTAAAATATAAACTCATCTATGAAATCTTATGAAGAAGAATGATGGACAATTATAAGCAGTACTATCTCATAAATCAGGGGGAAGCAGTGGAGGATAAAACCAGCTTAAAGAAATTTCATCAAGATATCCAACTAAGCAAAGTCATCCCAAGATCATTCAAAGAACAGAAGGACCACAAAAAGAAGAAGAAATGGCAAAGATTTGCAAAAACAATGTTTTCTTCATCAAAGATAGCGGAACCACCATATTTTGACCCTCACATTATAGTTTCTGAGGTGCATATACATATAGATGAGAAAAACTTGACACAGAAGAGAAAAAAAGTGGGGAAAGAAGCAAGTTGGGCCAGATATACAGAGAGGAGAACCAGAATGGAAGTGACTGTAAAGATGATTTTAGGGTTGACTTAAAATCTAGATTTAATTGGTCACCAAAATAAATACCCAAGTCAGTCTGAAGAAAATGAGATAAACAGAATTAAGTGACTTGACCAGGGACACAGAGCTAGGAAGTGTCTGAGACCAGAAGATGAGTCTTCCTGACTCCAGGTCCAACACTCTATCCACTGTGCCATCTAGTCCTCCCATATGAGAAAGTACTTAATAATAATAATTTGTATGCCATGTTTAGATAGGCATGAAGGAGGGAAGTGTGGTACCAGGAGAGCCTTATGTTCTAGGTGTGAATGAACTCTTTATATCTTCAGTTGCTTTTAACTGTGAGTCCAAGCCTTGCTTAACAATCTTTTTCCATTAATCACTGATCCCATCCTCTTCTTAGTCCTGGGTTCCTCTCCCTAAGCTCAATCAATGAGAAAGAACACCATCCACATCCAAAGAAAGAACTGTGGGAGCAGAAACCCAAAAGAAAAACAAACTTGATCACATTGTTCTATGGGGATATGATTGGGGATGTAGACTTTAAGCAATCACTCTCTTGTGAATATCAACATTATGGAAATAGGTCTTGATCAATGATACATGTAAAACCCAGTGGAATTGCTCATTGGCTATGAGAGTGGAGAGGGAAGAGGGGAGGGAAAGAGCTTGAATCATGTAACCATGGAAAAATATTCCAAATTAATTAATTAAAATATTTTTTAAAATAAAAAAACACAGAGAGAACACCAACTTTCCCCCTTCTCTAATAATCCTAAAATAAGAGCACAACCCTTCTAAGGCTATCTAAGGGATTTTTTTTTTCCTGTTAGTAATTTCAGAGAAACAGATGGTTGTTTAAAATATCAAACAGAAGAAAGAAACTACAAAGCCTAAGAAGTCTGAAAAGCTAGCCCTACTACTCCAGACACAGGTAAAGAGATCTTGATCTTTATTATCTCCCCCATATTTAATGATCGAATCCCTCTCTGGTACAGTCCTGGAGTTAGCCCCACCTAAAACTTCTAGTTTCGTTATCCTTTTCAGAAATAAGCACCTAATCTCCTCTTTGTTCATACTACTTTAATCTTTTCCATAGATCTGCATAGTAGAATATAGAATATTAATTAGACCACTGAAGCTATGAAATTCTAAGTTATTGGTTTCTATTCTAGTAATTCCCCAGCTTTATCTAGGAAGGTCATCATCTTATATACAATATGTCAATGAATCTAATAGCCAGGAAGGAAATCTTTGGTCAGGCTCTCTACAAGAGGGCAAGGTTAGTCAAGAAAGATTTCTTAGAGGATGTTAGTCTCAAGCTCCCTTCCACTTAAATTATTTATGAGTTGAGTTTTTCCTTACTTCAGAGGAAATACAAGAAAGAAATCTGTGCCATTCATGAAGACTGGGCAGACAGGAAGAGAGCTAGAGAATTAGAGAGCTAAGTAATTCCTTTTAAGGTCTACTGAGTAGGTCACTTTTCATAGCTCAAAGTCTTCCCATTACTACCGGGATAGAGGCTAAATGACTGCTATGTTATCCCAAAGTCCTTCAGTTATGATCACGTGTATCTTTGGAAATGAAGCTCAACCCAGCTCCATACATGCTACACTTCTATTTTATTTTTTTATTTATTCATTATTCTATTTTATTTAAAAAGTTAGATGTTTTCAGGAAATAATTCTGTTCAAAGGAAATATATTTGCCTTTTTTCTGCCCTGCTGGTTCTGTTTATGAGATTAAGAAGAAGGAGGGGAAAGGAAAAGAGTAAGCATGACTCTAGCAACTGCTGTGTCCTTAGAACTTTTTACAAATATCTCTTTTAAACTTCACAGCGAGCCTGGGAGGTAGATGCTGTAGATTCTCCTCATTTTTTACAGTTGATAAAACAGAGCCAAAGAGAAGTTAAGTGACTTTTCCAAGGTTATACATTTAGTGTCTGGGGCCAAATTGGAATTAATATATTTCTGATTCCAGGTCCAATGCTCAATCCACTCTCTCTGGTTCCAAATCCATTCATCTTTCCATTAATCTATGTTTCTACCTCTCTCATCTGATTTTTTAAATCCTTTTTGAGCTCCTCAATTAATTTGTTTTGGGCTTCAGAGCAATTCCTATTTTTCTTGGAGACTTTGGATGTGGCAGACTTTGTTATTTTCTTCCGAGTTTGTGTTTTGGTCTTCCTTGTCACCAAAATAACTTTCTATGTTGGGTTTCTTTTTCTGTTGTTTGCTTATTTTCCAACCTCTTTCTTTTCTTTTCATGTAAAAAAACGCTGTTAAAGCCTTGGCTCTGTAGCTACAGTGAAGGGAGCATTGTTCCAAGCTTCAGGTTCTTTATGCAGTTGCTGACAAAGCTGGCTCTGGGGATCTATCTGTTTTCAGTTCTTCCAAGGTGGCATAATAAAGGAAAGGTGTAATTAATATGCTTCTGTCCTGTATTTTGGTCTGTGAGTAACCACAAGTATTCTTTTTTCTGCCTTGGAACTCTGATCAAATTCCCCTGGTCCCCTGTGTCTGCAAGCACTAGGGTTTACTAGTGCTACCCTCATCCTGCCCCCAGGACTGCTCCCTGAATCTATGTATGGGCAATCCAACAGTCTTGCACTCATTCAATAAAGGGACCCCTGTGATCTCGTTCTGAGGAGCTGTCCTACCTGGTTTACCATCTCTAAATTCCAGAAGCCTTTGCTGATGATTCAACTGCCCCCCAAGCCCTGTTGCCTTGGTGGCAAAACTGTTTCTCATCTTAATGAATATACATCCAAAATAAGTAAAAATGTGATATAGCAAACAAAAACCATTATATTCTTCTTGGCAGCATTTAGAAACAAAGAACGTCCACAAGGAAGAAAGCAGCATCCTGTCATGTTGTACCCTGCTCAGACCACATATAGAATTGTACCAATCATTTGGCCAATGAACATTTATTGGTGCCAAATCCTAAAAAGGACATTGGGAGGCTACAGTATATCTAGAGGGGGATGACCTGTATGGTCAGGAAATAGTAGAACCTGACCTTTATGAATCAGTTGAAAGAATTAGGAATAGTTATCCTAGGGAAGGCAAGACTTAAAGGGATGTAGTAGTTATCTTCAAGCATTTTTGAAGCTGTCGCATAAAAGAAGAATCAGATTTATTCTGCTTGCTCCCAAAGTGGTGAGAGACATGCCTGCTGCAAGGATAAACTTCTTCTTAATTAGAATAGTGAAAAGCATTTTAGATTGCCTTGGATGATTTGGGGTTTCTCTTACTGGATGGATGTCTTCGAGGATAAAATGGATGACCAATTATTGGACATGATCTAGAAGGGATTCATTGTCAGGTCCAGTTGGAATAAGATGGCCTCTGAAATCCCCTCTAACTTTGAAATTCCCCATTTCAAATCTAAAACTAAATCATATCTTTCTCTATAGTTACATTTTCTAGATATTTTTGGCTCCACAAATCTTGCTCTGGGATCCAGTCCCAGTGAAATATGTTTTTTATATTGTGTTCATATAAAATATAATTAAGTTATATGGCATAAATTAATGGATTCTCTTCTTTAGGAGATAAATGATCCATAGCACACACCTTCTGAAAGATTTCCAAAGTAGGAAAGGTTTCAAGGATCCTGGTCTATCACAGTGTCAATCACATCTGTTGACCAACCTCACCCTACTCAGAAAGACTAATCACCAGATCAGATATATAGCATGACATGAGACTAGTAATTCATGAAGCATCATCATCTAAGGTATGGAGAGGTTGGGTTCTGGGTCCCTATAGCTGCTCTAATGAAATAAAATATCTCTTGAAAAGTATAAATAGAACTATAAAAAGCAGTGTGCCTAATGGATAGAGAGTTTGCCCAAGTCAGAAAAATCTGAGTTCAAGCATTGCCAACGACACAGACTAACAGTGCAACCTTCATCGAGTCACTTGATCTCTTAGGATACCAGGACATTCTCTAAATCACAATGCAGGCACCAAGCTACAATGGGGTGGAAAGGGGGGAAAGGCACTGATACAGTGCCTACTACATTCCAGGCACTGTGCTAAGCATCATTTGATCTTCACAACAACCTTAAGAGGTTCGTGCTATCTATTTTACATTTGAGGAAACTGAGGCACAAAGTGGTTAAGTGATTTTTCCAGGATCATAAGTTTCTGAGGATGAATTTGTACTCAGGTCTTCTTGATTCCAGGTCCAGTGTTCTCTCTACTGTAGCACCAATGACATCACAAATCCAAACCAAAATATACATCCATGCACACCCATGATATAAATATAAAAGAATCATAATGTATAGCCTACATTGTGATGTATAGTCTACACACCTCATGTAACCTGATACTACAGAGAATCTCTCCCTGACATCACTATGGAGAAGTCTTTTCTTTTAGAGCATCGAAATAAGTCTTAAGAACAAGAAGGCTCCATTGGTAACATAGTTGCTGTTAAAATGGGAACCCCATAATCACATCACCGGCCCCGTGCTCCTCTCCCCACTTCTCTTGAGTTTTAATGATGTAATGGCGGCAGTACCGGAAGCTGGAACAAAGAAGGGGAGGACAGTTTGACCCAGAAGTAGCCAAGATCCAGACCAACCTGACACACTCGATGTTTCCAGTTGAAGGTCCCTTTGGTTTAGCCTCTCTCATCCATTGCCAGCAAGCGACATTTCAAATGACTTGTTTCAAATTGCACGTATTGCAAATTCCCATCAATTAACTCAGATCGACAGTGGTTTGCACCCTGTTGTGGCAAGAGGGGGCAGTTGTCCCCAGCAGAGAAACAAGGGATTTACGTCTGTAGCTGCCATTTGCATTGATGGGAATTGTGAATTTGCTTTGTCTGTACTTCAGGAGGAAGAGAGACTGGCTGAATAATAAATGCAGATAAGATGACTTGACACCAAAGAAATTGCTTGTAATTCATATTAGGAGCCAAGGTTTATTGTCTTCAATGTCTTTAAGAATCAGATTTTGCTGAGAAGTCCTAATGCTTTAGCATATCAGCAGTATCAGGTAATGTCACTAAAAAAACCCTGCTGTTAAAATAAATGTTGTGTTCCGTTCAGCGTTTCAACTTATGTTTAATGCAGACTCCTAAGGACTGGTTCATCGGTGGGAACCTATTTATCGGCACCGACAATCTCTTGTTTGCCTATGATCACTTGGAAAGCACAGAGCCCATCTGTGTACAATAGGTCAGGGAAGAATGATAAGCCTGCGTTAAGCCACAGGGCTTTAATGAGCGGGAGCCTTGGGGATGAAACAGAGCGGAGTTTTGAGGCTAAGAGCTGCTTTGGATGAATCAACAACAATAGTCTGAATTTTTTAAAAAGAAAAAAGTTCACTGCAGGTTTCCTGTGCTTTTTCTTTAAGGAAAAAATAAACAGCAAAATGGTTTATATGACATGCAAAGAACTGGAGACTAACTCTACGGAGCTGTCTTTGTACAGAAAGATGTCACAAAAAATTGCTTGCTAGTTCGATCATATGAAGTCTAAGTGTCTTGCTGGACTCTCCTTTTCTATGCCAAGTCATGTATGACACACAAATATAGAGCGAAGAGGGTCCTTGTACAGTTCTACATTGTCTTTCCTCCATCACTTCTCTCCTGCCTTGTCACGTATCTTAGGAGAACAAGAACATTATGTCGTGGCACATTTGGTTATTTCACATTACAATATTCATTATAAATATGTTTAAGTGACCACTGTAAAAATAAATGTAGCTTAACTCAAACACGTTTTGTATAGGACAAGATAAAGAACTTCTATAAAGATCTCGCTTAAACATCACATTTTATTATTATTAATTTTTTTCAACAAACCAAAATCTGCTTCTTTCATTCTCCCATCCCCTACTGGAAAAAAAGCCCTTGTAACAAATATGTATAGTCAAACAAGACAGATTCCTATGATGGCATGAATGCATGTATACATGTGTCATACATGCATTCATTTATTTATTCCTGCATGTCTCAATCCTCAGCCTGAGTCCGTCATCCCAGGATGGAGCATAGAATGTTTCATCATAAATCCTCTGGTACTATGGTTGGTTATTGTATTGATCAGAGTTCATGTAATACTGTTTTAATTGTATAGTTTTCTCCTGGTTCTGTTCATTTTGCTCAGTATCGATTCCTACAAATTTTCCCATGTTTCTCTGAAGCCATTACCTTCATCACTTCTTATACACAATAGGTTTCTAGTTATTCAACTATTGTCCAACTGATGAATACTTCTTTAGTCAGTAAAACGTTTCAAATTAAATAAAAATATTCTTTGATTTCAGTAATGTCAATGCAAAAGTAGGTAAAAGCATGGTGAAATATGTTAGAAAGTCAAGTTTGGCAGCAAGGAAGGAGGCAAGACAAAAGCTGATAGACTCTACAGAAGCCTCATGTCCATGTATCGTCGTTCAACAAGCATTTAAGAGCCTGGTGGGGGGCAGACCTTGCACAGTACATCACAAGTTCTTTCTTCAAGAAATGAATTAAAAGATGGTGAACATGGTGGACACCAAACATCAAACAAATGAAATCAATCGGACTTCAACAGAAAGGAAATAATTTGTTACTAATGTGGGATTGGATCCATGACGTCACTAAAAAGAGAACTTCCAGGTGAAGAAATCCTCTTGACGAATATAGATCTCTGAAATTTAACCGTCTGAGAGAGTTGCCTAGATTGGAACACTGAGAGGCAAAGCTACTTGCTTAGGGTAGTAAATCCAATATGTGTCAGAGATGGGACTTTACCCAGGTTTCTTCGAGGACAGATCTCCATCGCTATGCCACATCTTCTAGTAATGTGGGAGGTATTCCCAAATCACTGTCACAATATTGCCTTGTTTCAGCAAAGATTAAAATGAATACAAAGCTGGACAAAACGTTCAATATAAGAAAATATACATGGCATGCAATTAAAAGTACCCCACTCTGACCTACATAAATAAATTATTAATGCTGAGAATGGGAAATAGAGCAAAAGATGACACCAGTTATAATAAATTCATAAAGAACTTTAACTGATGTAAATACATTTCCATAATGTTACCAAAAGAATTTAAAACTTTTCAGTCAGCAAATTCTTGACCTACTTGCCAAGTAGAGAGATGTGGCAGCCAAGGACAGCACCGAGTCACTTCATAAAACATTTATTAAGTACCCTGGGGACACAAATAAGGAAAAGAAAGTCTTTACTCTCAAAGAGTTTACAGTCTAACGGGGGAAGACAACACACCAAAGGAAGCTGGAATCATGTAGGAAGCAAAGGGCGCCCCAGACAGTACCTCCACGTTCTGTGGTATGAAAACCAAGCAGATCCTTTGATGCACATTGAGCGTTCCCAATTGCAAAGACACCAAAAATGTTATTTTATAAAATAGAAGGGTGCAGAAGATTATAAGGAATAAATTCATCATCGAACAACACTGAAGAGGTCAGGGAGCTTGCCCCAAAGCCATAGAGCTTAGAGGTAGGACTTCAACCTAGGACTGTCTGGCCCTGAAGCCAGATCTCTATTCCACTATATCACAAAGTTTCTTGTTTCTAATACATTTAGACTTTGTAAAGGATTCTATTTTCATTTCATAGAAGTCACATCTGATGCAAGTTCATTTTGAGGCAGAAATTTTCCCTAATGGTCCATGCACTTGCTTGTGCAAGTCTCTCTCATGCAAGCAAAACTGTGTTCATTTTGCAGCCCTTGGCTCATTAGGATCTCTGTTGGCCCCTGCCAAAGAAGATTCTTAAATGGAAATAATGCCGGTGCCTAACAAAATTGAAATGTTAACGTTTCTGTACAAAATTGTTGGTGTCTTCCTTACCCCCCGCTCCATCTTGACCCATTCGAAATCACTTCTTGGTAAAATAGAATAAGTAGAAAGCTCATGATGGAGTACTTGTAGAAAATTATTGGTAAAACCAGACAGGCACCTACTCCCGTAAAGGCTTTCAATAGATATTTGGTAGAGGAAATCAGGAGAGCGTATTAAGAAGTCCCCAAATGAAGCAACACATAGAGGTTTAGATAGATAATCTCTCTATATTAGGTACATATTTATAATGGGTGTTGTGTGCATGGTTGCACATGTGCCTATGCCGATAGAGTCCTCGTGTTCAACAAATAAGTAAAGAGAGCACCACGAAGGCACCGAGTACCAGGTTAGGTGCAGAGTTGAGGGGATGAAAGATGAAACATTGAAGCACAACCACTGACCTCGTGCAACTTATATTCTAGTCCTGCAAGGAATATAAATAACTATAATTAATGTTGCAAGAGCCAACAACTGTATCCACTTTTCCTCCTAGCTGCCTCAAATCTACAAGATGGAAGCTCTATTAAAATAAAATATGACATTCTTGAAATCCAACACGATCCTGTAAAACATGCATGTATGTGCTTCAGGAAATAACTGTGTGATAAGTAGAGGTCTCCCTTTTACCTAGCAGGGTTTAGGGGCCAACATCCCCATAATCTGGAAAATCCACATAAAATTTTTAGCCCCTCTTTCTTACTAGAGAAGAAATCAGAATTTTTTTTCTTTTTTTTATTGGGTGTTTACAGTCCCTCATTATAAAATTCAGGTTAAGTATTTGGTCATAGGCTATACGTAGGTGAACGTTAACGTTTCTAGCCTTTATGCATTGTCTGTTGGCTTTGGCATTTGTTTCACAAACATTAACTTTTTACTTAGCTTTAAAAAAGAAATTGTGTAGGTTTATGATATTAAATAAAATATATCGATATTATACTACACATATATTTTGTGCATTTCTGAATTTCTAAACTTCTGTGTCATTTGTTGGCCTTCACATGTTACTTCTGCAAAATTCCCCCAAAATTACCATTTCATTTCTTATGCTGACCCACAATAGAGTGAACCCATGATGGGGAACATCTCACTGTGTAAAGGAAAACTTGTATATTGAATTCAATCCAGTTCATCTTTGGATCTCTCCAAGCACTGACTGTTACAGTCTGGGTTTAATTCATGCAGTTCTGTTTTGAGTTTCTAAAACCCTCCTTTAGAGGAATACAGACTGGAGACAAACTGAGTATAAACCTGCAATCCACCTGTTGGTCCCACTTTGGGACGAGCATAGCCATTGAGAAGGCAACAATGAATCCATTCCCAACTCCACGTGATCTCTATTTTTACTTAACGACCAGGAAATGTAATCCAATTTAGGGCCCACATGAAGTCATTAACACGTATGAAAGGTGGCAAAATCTATTCCTCTGCTTCATTGAATGACTTGATCATTTCTTCTCTTTTAAAAACTGTCTTCTTAAAAGTATATTTGATTTTGCAAACTTGTTCCATCATTTTAGGTAATCATTATCTTTTTTTAAAAAATGCAACAATGGACTAAACGTGAACTTTGGAGCACCGTCCATTTGTAAGTGGTGGACCGGCTGCACAGGGATCAATCCCTGGACACGTTAAGCCTATGGACGGGCTCCTAATTATCCATCTGTTATTCTTCAATTTCACTAATAGGAAAAAATAGAATGAAGACTTTTTAAGAACCAAATCCTGAATGTTAATAAGCCTTGAAGTCTGTCTCCCTACATAAAACTATGCACAGTGCCTGCACCCAAATGTAATAAGGCAACGATTTCCAATTCCTCCCTTTGAACACACTACACTGGATTCTGGCATGAGCAGAACCGAAAAGAATCAGATCCCAATCAGCAAAACATAAACGTGTCCTATCTGTGTCTGTGCATTTGTGCAAGCAACCCTGGCTGATGAATGGAATCCAAACATTCCTGCAGTCTATTTTTTCAGGTAAAGATTCCTACACTTATACTCATACCTCCATCTATGCTGTAGCCATGTATGCAGGAGGGTCCAAGTCTTAGTTCAGCTGTAAACTTTAATAGCTTGAAGCTCAACTAAGACTTTTGAGCCACCCTGAATGTACTTCAATGACAAAATGAGGAATCTGCATGGAGCTCAGACTCCGTACGTATGTATAGCAAGATGAAATGTCCATCTTCAATAAAATGGGTCTCTCTCTATTGAATTTTACTCACTTGGTTCCATTTTATCTTTAAAGACTTGAATAAAATGAAATAAATAAAATTAAATAAAATAAAAGATAAAAGATAAAAATTAGATAAAATAAAAGAGTTGCATAAAATGTTTGTACTTATTGTGTTTACTCTAGCATAAAGAGTAAAACTTTTATTAACCATGAACGTTAATGCCTCTACTAAATAGCATAGTGAAGAAAGAGCAGAAGATGCCGAGATTCAAATTCTGAACCTCTAAACCTTGTGACTTCAGGCAAGCAAAGTCATTCCTCTGAGCCTCAATTTACTTAGCTGTAAAAAAATGAATTTGCTACAAGTCTGATCTACTTCAGAGCTTTTAAGGTTACTGATTTTAGAGTTGTAAAGGAATTCACAATTAACCTAGTCTCACTCCTCTCATTTTACTGATTAAGAAACCAAGAGCTTGAATGATTTGTTTAAGGTCACATAGGGGCTATGTCCAGGATTTGAATCCACATCCCCTGACCCAACATCCAGTCTTCTTTCCTCTCTACCATAATTTCTGTGAGGAAAGCATTTTATAGCATTAAAGTGTTATTCCAATAGGAGAAAGGATTCTTATCCTTGCTCCCGTGGCTCATCATGAAGTGGCAATAACTATAGTAGAACAAGAGCTCTACCAGAAACACTTTAAATCTGGGCTCTAGAATGGACTGTGAATTTGTCCAAGGATCACCCCATTTTAGTTCTAAAAGGCCAGAACTGTGGTCACCGGGTAAATAAAACAAAGCATTAGGAACAATAATCCACATTGCTATTTCATTTAAAGTCTTGGAAGCCCTAGTTAACAAAAACGTCTCTTCCAGGTTCTCCCAAATTCTTTAGGTTGTGTTGTGAGACTGACTTCAAGCCTGTCCTTTGAGGTTTGTCTTTTTTGACAATGAAAATGAAATCATCTCTTTGTTAATAAATACTCCCTTAGGGATACGATTGGGGTTGTAGACTCTGAATGAACATCCCAATGAAAATACCAGCAATATGGAAATAGGTTCTGATCAAGGACACATGTAATATCCAGGGCATCAGCTATGGGAGGGGAGGGGGAGTGGAGGAAGGAATAGGAAATGATTTTTGTAACCAAGGAATAATGTTTGAAATTGACCACATTTTAAAAAGAAGAGGAGAATTAAAAAAGAAAGAAAGAAAATAAATAAATACTCCCTTACTTCTTTTGAGGGCCAACATGGTATTTGGAGGGGGTGGTTAAGGGAAAGGAAGGATGGGAAAGGGAAGAGGTGGGGAAAGGAGAGAAGGGGAGAGAGAAAATTAGGATAAAACGTGGGTTATCATTCCTGTTTGGGTGACCCAGTGCTTATGGTTAATATTGTCCCATATACAATGAGCAACTCCTAAATCGACCTAAGTTTGAACCTCCTTTCTATATTTGAATCTTTTACCTGGACAGAAAGAACAGCTCACATGTATAAAGGATTTAAAGGTCTGCAAAATGATGTAGCTCTAGCTAGAGATAAAATTTTACCTTGATTTTACAATCCTGTGAAGTGGGTGTTATTATTTCCATTTGATAGATAAGGAAACTGAGGCTGTGAGAAGTTGTGACTTACCCAGAGACAGGCAGCAAGTAAGTATCTGAGCTAGGATTAAAACTCAGGATTCCAAGTCAAGCAATCTCTACTGTGTTCACAATAAACCACAGTATCTGGATATGTTCAACTCGAGACTCCTGAGAATAACAGTCATGGTGGTCATTTGAAATTTTTCAAACAGCTGGGAAAGAATTTCCCCAAAGAAATGATAGCGTGGGTGCTAATGGCATTGAAACTTGGAGACTGAGATGAATCATGAGGTCTACATTTCTTCCTAAAATATATATAAAAATCAAGCCTTCAGGACTGTCCCCAAAATACCAAGCCTCACATTCCCCAATCCTCGTGGTTATTTTTGATAATGACATACAACTAAAGATTCATAAAACAGACATTTGGTTATAGGTAATTTTACTATATTTAGTTCATTATATTTAAAGGGGTTATTAGCTCTCTAAAATGGTATAATCACAGAATTATAGAGTTGGAAAGAATCCTAATGATTTTATATGTCCATCCTCTCATTTTACAGATGAGAAATCTGAGATCCGAAGAAAAAAAATCTCTCTCTTATCCAAGGTCACACACAGTTAGTGTGAGACTTTAGATTAGAGATTCTGTTTCTCCTCCAAAGTCCCATGCTTTAGTAGATGTAGAAAATAATTGGCATGAACCATTCAGAGATTCACAAGTTTTGCAGAGGAAGAAATTCAAATTTAAAAAGCTTAAATTATTACCCAAGTCATTGCAGTTAATGTCAGAGTCAAGATTAGAACCGAGATCTCCTGATTTCTATACACCTAAGATCCAAGGGGGTATAATGGGGGAAATACTGGGAAAAGAGTTAGAAACCTTATGTTGTAGCTTAGCTTCTATTACTTGCCAGTTCTGTGGCCGTGGGCAAACTGCTGAACTTCTCTAAATGTTCCCCATTTTGTAAAAGAACCTCTTCTACTCACATCACAGAGTTTTCATGAAGATCAACTGAAATATAGTTTGTAAGTAATCAAGGTCATAAATTGTTATGGCACACATAGTTCTTCCTTTCTGTCCTGCAGTCTGATCCTGCAGTCTGGCTAGACAAAGAACAAGGTAAACAGTAATGCCTGCCAATGGATTCCCATCTCCAATAGGGAAACATATTCCAAGGTGCCCCTTTGGTGGGGAATCTTTTTTTTATAGAGTCAAACTTGTTTGTCCATTTTGAATCAACCAGGTGAATTCATAGCTTGCCACCTATTTAAGTTCATCCAGCAATATGTGTACGTGTCCTGACTTTGATCATGGTCCTCATGAAAATTAGGGTTGGGACTTCCACCTGCCTCCTGGTCATCAATAACTTTAAGAGCAGAATAAACATTTTTTTTACTTTTTTAAGAATATTTTTCCAATGGTTACATGATTCATGTTCTCTCCTTCTCCTCTTTGCTTCCCCCTCCCAGAGCTAACAAAAGCAATTCCACTGGTTTATACATATCTTATTACTCAAAACATATTTCTATATTATTCATATTTGTAATAATCTTTTTAAAACTACAACCCCCAATCATATACCCCTATAACCAAGTGATAAATCATGTTTTTCTTCTGCATTTCTCCTCCCATAGTTCTTTTTCTAGATGTGGATAGCATTCCTTCTCATAAGTTCCATGTGATTGTTCTTGATCATTGCAGTGCTTTTAGTAGCAGAGTCATTCCACAACATTTCACTTTCTGTATATAATGTTCTCCTGGTTCTACTCATTTCATTCTGCATCAATTCTTGGAGGTCTTTTCAGTTCATATAGAAATCAAGCAGCTCATCATTCCTTATAGCACAATAGTATTCCATCACCATCATATACCACAGTTCAGTCATTCCCCAATTGAGGGACATCCCTTTAGTTTCTAATTCTTTGCCACCACAAAAAGATCTTTACAAACATTGTTTCACTGATCCTCAAAACAACTCTGGGAATTGAAAGTTTTCGTGATTCTCATTTTACAGTTGAGGGAACTATCTCATACAGAAGTTAAGTGCCAGGATTACACAACTAACAAATATCTGAGCTGGATTTTAATTCAACTCTTCCTGATTCCAAGACTGTCACTTAGCTGCCTCAGCTATATGCTATAAACATTTTTGTACAAACAAGCCCTTTCCCATGTTTTGAATCTTTTAGGGATACAGACCTAGTAGTAGTATTACCAAAAATTTTTATTATCAAAATTAGGCATTCTTTTATAGTTCTTTGGGCATAATTTCAAATTGTCCTCCAGAATGACTGGTTCACAACTCCACCAGCAATGCATTAGTGTCCCAATTTTGCCACATTCCCTGAACATTTATCATTTTCTTTTACTGTCATATTGCCATAAAGTTATATTTTGGATTGAGACTGAATGTAATAAATTATTTGGTCACCAAGGATTTATTTCTTAAATCCTAAATGAAACACTCAAGTCAGAATGGAGTTTTTTGGTGATTTAATTACAATAGGAGGAAGAAATTAAGAAAAAGAGAGAGAGAGAGTGTTAATTTAAACTGCTCCGACTCAGGCTGATCCAGGTAGGAGTTCAAGGCTTTTGCCAAGGGCGGCCTTCCCCTGAGAGCCAAGGGAAAAGGGAGTAAGTTCTTTCACTCATGTGACTGATTGAAGGAAAGCTGTCTGCAGGAGCTCCTCCAAGCTCAAGTTCCAGGGTTGAACTCATTTCTAGCCCTCTCCACAGGAAGTGAGATGGAGAACTGCCTTTGGAGTTCTTGTCCGTGTAGTGTGAATGTGCACATTCCTGGGTGCTAGACCAAGCAAGATGGGGAAAATCTAAAAATCGCATTGCCCAATCTGATAGGTGTGAGATGATACCTCAGAGGTGTTTTCATTTTCATTTCTCTAATGAAGAAGGGTTTAGAACATTTTTTCAAATGAGTATTGATAGCTTTGATTACTTTATCTAAAAACTGCCTATTCATATCCTTTGATCATTTATCAATTGACAAATGACTTGGATTCTAACAAATTTGACTTAGTAGTTATTTATATATTTAAGAAATGAGACCTTTATTGGAGAGATTGGTTATAAATTTTTCCCCAGTTTGTTGTTCCCCTTCTAATCTTGGTTGCATGGGTTAGGGAGTAAATATCCTAAAGAGTACTGACCCCTGAGGAGATTATTGAAGGACTAAAGAAGAGCATAAGCCTTCAAGGATCCCAAGTCAGAGGGTTTATTACTCACTGAATTGAAAGTATATGTTTTCCCAGACCTTCAGTCCTGGGTGGCAGCCTGGGTGGCAGCCTTGGTGTACAGTGGGAAGGGTGCCATCACTGAAAGCACAGAGCTCTGAGCCTCTGCTCTTATATCGAATTTATGCTGCTAAGCAGAGTCACAGAGGCTGACCCAGAGGGGCCCTTTAGGTGGCTCTGACTGTAGGTGCTTCATTTTTGATCACAAGGACCCTGGAATTGGGAAAGTTTGCTAACTTTACATACTTGGAGTGCATAAAGTTTGCTAAAGCGATGAATATTAGGAAAACTGCATTTATTGTCCAAGCAAAGCTGACTCAACCAATGACCTGTTCAGTAACATAGGAGGGATAAGTCAGTGATCAACCATGAAGAAACCACCATCAGCAAGGGCCACTCTGGACAAAAAGATTAAAATAGAGCCCTTCTTCAGCCATTTCCAGAAAGACTAATCTTCTGAGGCTATTCCATGGCCCCCTGGTTCTGGATTCCAGGGAATAAACTGACAGGTCCTCAGGTAGGAAATGTGAATCACATGAGTGAGGTATGAATGAATCAACTACTTCTACAAACATTATAGACTTATATTTAAATTTTATTATTATAAATTATATCATATATGGTTTAATATTATATATTATTATCATAGATTTATATTTATTATTCTTATAAATATTTATTCTTATAATACTTATTTTATTTTACTTCAGTCCTTACCCAGAAAATGCAAGTGCTCTATGAATCCAAAGCTTCTCCAGGAACAATTGATGTGTACCTGCTTCACAGAAGACAAATGGTCCAAGAGAGCAAGACCCTAAGAGCTTAAGTGGAAAACACTGTGGGTAATTCAGGCTAACTAGACCCTTCTCCTAACTCCTCCCAATAGTTCTTGAATCATTTGACTGGATTTGCATTGTTCAGAGATTGTTCAGTACTCAAGGAAGGTCCTATTCTGTACCCAGCACTGCTGGAAGCATTGCCTGAAGCAATCAGGAAGAGGCAGGAGGCAGCATGTGCTGAGCAAGTTAAAGCATCAAGACCACCTTGTTTTTTATCTCCCCTCCAGACCCCAATGGAGAGTACCCAGGAATCTAAATCTGAGACTTTAGGAAAGCAATGTATTTGGAAAAGCACCACAGCCCAGTAGTCAATGGGTCAACATCAGAAATCAATGTGATTTATCCATGGAAATGACATTTAAAAAGAGTCATTATCATCTGTTTTGTCCCACAACCTTAGAATCATAGAACTTCTTTCCATCTGACCCACAATTAAAACTTTCTGAATGTTTTGTCCTCCTCACTAGAACATGAACAACTTGAAATCTTTGAGATAATTTTTTAATAATTAAAATTAAAATATAATAATACATAATATAATTAAATTATAATTATAATTTATTTATTATATTATTATATATAATATAATTCTATATAATTCTATAATATTAATATTAATATATGTATAAAATAATAATTATAATAAAATTATAAATTATTAAAAATTAAAATATAATTAAAATAATTCATTTTAATAAACATTTATTGAGTACTGACAAGGAGTACTATACTAAATCTTAGGGGAAAAATAGATAAATGTGAAACTATCCACCCTCAAAACACTGACATTCCACTGTGACATAGTATGTTCACAAGTAAACACAAAATATATGCAATTATTTGAAGGAGGAAACATTAGGAAGTGGGAGTCATAAGAAAGATCTCTTGCCAGAAGTGGCATTTGATCTGTGCTTTGAAGAAAATGAATTCAATAAAATAAGAGTAATTACTTTACATAGGGTGCCATTTGTAGAAAGGCACAAAAATGAAATATACAGTGTTTTATACTGGGAGCATCTAATGGGCCATTTTGAAGAGTTTAGAATATGGTTTATTCACTTTCTTAACTTGTTTGTACATTTGCTTACTTATTCATCTACTTATTTCTTTATTTTTACAAACATTTATTAACATTTATTATTTCTCCCTCTACTTCTTCCCTAATTGAACAATAAAAAATAAAGAAAAATCTTCGTATCTTCAGTTCAGCAAAATAAATCCCCACATTACAGTGTGCAATAATGTTCGTTTCATTCAACAATTTAAGTCCATCACCTCTCTGGCAGGATGTGGGTGGAAATTTTCAGAATAAAGAATGTATTAATAGGAATTAATATGAAATGACTAGAGAAAGAGATGGGAGACAGACTGTGAAGGGCTTTAACTGCAAGGATAAGAAGTTTGTATTTTACACTTGAGTCAATAAGAATCCATTGAATATTTTTTAGTAGAGGATTACATGGCCATTCCTGTATTTTAGAACTTTGAATTTGACAGCTTTGTGTGGGATAGATTGGATAACGGAGACAAAAAGAAACAATTAGCATGATAAATAATATTGTGGGTGAGAGATAGCTGGATTTTAACTAAGATAAAGGTTATGTGAGTGGAGGGAAACAGATAGAGACTGGTAGGTAGCACAGTGGACAGAGCACCCAGCCTGGAGTCTGAAGACCCTGAGTTCAAATTTGACCACAGGTACTTCCTAGCTGTATGACCATGGGTAAGTCTCCTAACCCCAATTGCCTATTCCTTACCACTCTTTGGTCTTGGGATTGATATTAAGACAGAAAGTAAGAGTTTAAGAAAAAAAGAAAAGAAAAGAAAAGAAAAGAAAGAGATGAATGTGAGAAACAAAATGGAAATAAGATGAATAAAAGTTGGAAGTCAGAAAAATCTATGGCCAATTTTTGCCTCTTACACATTTTAGGCCTGTGGACTTAACCTCTCAATGCCCTGAAGAAATTCTCCAATGCTAAGTTAAAGAAGAGTTGACAAAGTGCCATTAGTGGAAAGAATTTTCATTATACAAATTTCCTATACAACTAAAACAATAAATCCAAATAAAATAAATAGAATTGTGAAACCAGTGTTCATATCAAGGTGGGCTAAGGCCTAAGTAGATATTTCTGTGAGTTCTCTGCCAACTCTGTGTAATACTTGATTTTATCATGGATTTATCCACCTTGAGATGAATTGGCATTTTGGTGGTGCTAAAACATTACATTCATTTCCCCGTTGTATAGGGTTTCCAATTGCTGACAAGGTTTCCCTATTATTTTTGAAGAGATTTTTTTTTCAGCAAATGATCTGGACCCTGGAAGAGTATAACCTGTGTAATTGTGATCCCACACTTTTCCAAGATATTTCTATGACAATAACTTTCTCTTCTCAGACACCAGGACATAATTTCATGTAAACTATGGCATTCGCCTTTATGTTTTCCTTTGATTAATTGTCATATTTGTAATATTTTTGAGGAAAATGAGTGGGTTTGAAGAACAGGGGATACTGAAGGTTTTGTAGCAGGGAAAGGAGGAGTTGAAGGGAGAGAAGGAATATGGCTGCCAGTGAGGTAAAGGTAGAGAGATGCTCCCTGCTGAGAGGCTATATTTTGAAAAATGGGGTTCCCAAGAAATGGGCCACTTATGATAGCCTGAGGGGATGTCTTCTCTATAGACTGATGTTGCAGATACCCCAGAGCAGGCAAGCACGGACCCTCCTGAGGGACAAGCTTCACCAGACCAAGGTTGCCCAGCAGGGGTTCAATAAGGACCGTTTCTAGTTGAATATCTGTCCTGAGGTTCAGCTCCTTCTATGTCCCCTGAAATGTTAGTCCTCTTATCTGACTGCAATATTCAAATAAAAATAAATTTTAATAACAAGTTTGGATTATGGAGGTATCAGGGAAGAGGGAAGAGGGATGTCCCTAGATGAGGTTTGAGACTCTTCATCAGCTTTTGAGCTGAGGCCAGGCCTCACAGGCTGGTAGAGGGTTTCTGTTATTCCTGTCTGTGCTAATCTGTGCTGGTTTTCTTAAGTTCAAAGTCTTAGCAGTAGACAACAAGAGGAAGAAAGTTCTGATCCTAAGAGCTGGTTGAGCCTGTCTCTTCGGGCTGATACCCCTAAAGATTGGCCTTTCAGTCCAAACTGCTTCCCTTAAGTCCTTTTGTCCAATCAACACAGTCACAGGGATCCAGGTAGAGTACACAGTTGGGAAATGCAGGAATAGAGGCACTTCTATCCAAAGACAGGGAGAGAGCTCCTTCCAGTTCCAGGGCTAGGAAGGAAGTGCTAGTGATAAGACCAACTTCCACTCCCAATTGCCCCTTCCCCCACCAACTGTCAGTCTTATCAATATCTTCTCTCTAACACTCCAACTGCTGTTGGTTCCAACTTAGTGTCAGAAAGTCCAGAACTTGCTTTAGTTTTCCTTTCCACATATTACATCATCTGGAAGAGATGAAGGTTTCCCAGGCTGACTTTCAAGTAGTCCACATGGCAAATAAACAGGAAGATGACCATTAGTATATTGCCAGAGGGAAAAGTGTCTATTTATCTTCTCCAACTAGTATACCTTCCCAGAAAATGCTGGACAAACCAGAAAGCTCCTTGCCCATCTCTTCTGAGGTCTTCTGACGATGAATCTCCTTGCTACATATCTAACTTGTTTTCTGCCAATATTTATTAAAACAGGCTCACCTCCACCACAAACTACATACTCTGAATCATTGGTCATCATCACCAAGTGTGAATAGATAAGAAGGATATGTAGAAAGAAGGGATCTCCAAAAGGTCTTCATATCTGGGTGTAGAGCACTGGATAGGCATCCTCCATATGGAAGGAGTTGATGCTATATCTGTAGATGGTTTAGAAAGATGTCCTATATGCAGAAGCACCTAGTTCCTACTTTGGCCTAAATTTCTCTTAATTTGGTCGAGGGTTGAAAATGATGGAGAGCAGATTGATAGTTCAGTGATTAAAACACTGGACTAGATAGAAGTCAATATAGGCTTTTATTCTAACTCTGCCTTGGGCATTTGCTTGCTCTGTGAGCCTCCATAAATCACTTGATCTCTCTAAACCTGACATTTTGCTTCTGTAAAATGGGGTTAATAACATAAATAGTACTTAGATCACAGGGTTTAAGGAACTCATAGGAGATGATACATGTAAAGTATTCTTTACTGTTAAATGTTAAAACTATATAAATACCAGCTACATTATTATATTACTATGACTCCTTTCACTCACTTCTACTATCCATTGAAGTCCATGAAAAGATCCTGGGTAGTAAGATGGTGCCTGATCCAACAATATCAATAGCACATCAAAGCCATAAGGAAGCAGGAAAAATATACCACTGCCAAAAGAGAATGGTGCCTCAAGGAAGATGTTTTCAGAAAAAAACAAACAAACATCATTTTGTCAAATTCTCTCATAAAACAAATCTATAAATAACAAGATTTCACTGATTTGAAACTTCCACTTCATCCCATCTCTGTTTCTCCTCTGAAATTTTAATATCACTAAGAAATTCCAGCTTCCTATTCAACCTACCCTCTGGTTGCTCCTTCTTTTGGATAGAGCCCTGAATCATTTTTTCCTAGGAGAGATTCCCCTTATCCTCTAATCACCAGTACAAATCAGTTCCTTTCCCCTCACCCTATACTCCACAAGATCCACCATACATATATTCACAGAAAGAATAACCTTTATTAAGTACCTAATAAAGATTTACTTCAAAAGAATTATAAGTCTGATAGTGTGATTACTTCCTTCAATAAATCAGTTGGGAATTTCTCCATACCTTAGTAGACAATTTTATGGTAACTGGAGAAAAGATTCTTCAAGTTGAGCTAGCTTGGTCCTGATAGCATTGTCAGGCTCATATTTGAAACCCTTAAAGCTCGGTATGATCTGTAGTACTTGTGCTTTCCTGGCTTTGACTTCCAGGCTTATTACTTATTATTGAATTTCAATGGTACATAAAATAGTGGATATTTTAATGGCTATGAAACTATAACTCATAGCTATGTCTAAATATTTTGCACAAAGAGTAATAATAATAATAATAATGGCATTTATATAATACCTACTATGTGCTATATGTTGCTCTAAGGACTTTATGAATATAATTTCCTATGATCTATAACTTCCTATTGAATTTCCATCATGATCTTCAATTTATAATTAAAGAGAAAAAATAAATTAATTAATCAATAAAAATATTTTCCTAAACATTTCCCAATTACATATTAATCTGGTTCAGGAGAGAGACTACTTATCTATAAATGTATGGGAAGTGAAAAGAGACTTTTTCAGTTATCAACTGTGTGAACGGCGTATGAACAGGACGAAAATCGTTACATACAATTATAATAGAAGATAAAAGGATTCAACCTAAATTCTAGTCTCAATTCTCAGTAACTCACTTATACTCACTAAAGCTTCACTAAACCTCTTTTTCTTCCCCTGCTAAATGAGGAGGTTTGACGAGACATCCTCGAAGGTCTTGCTCTAACATTCTATAGTTCTGTGTGATCTATTTCCTAACATCCAGAGCTACATGGCCAATGGCACTTAGATTGTTAAATACAGAGAAGAGTCATTGTTTCAGTCATTCTACATCACAACCAAGCCAGCAGCATTATGCCTGCTTTCTTGTTCCTTTTCCTAACCTCACCAGCAGATCAGAAACCTGCCTTTTTTCTTTATAAATATTGAAGTTTATGAGTGCAGAATGTCTTTTCTTAACGAGCTACTCAGGGAGCATTGAGATCAGCAAAGGAAAACTGTTGGAGGGGCATACCTTAGCAGATCAAAAAAAAATAAATGTTTACCATATCCTCACTAAACAAAAGGGAATAAACACACTCAGATTTTCTTAAGCTATAAAGACTCTTTGTCAAATGACCATCTCTTTTATGCTCTTAAAAATAAAAATAACTCTACAAATACGGTGGAAACAAATCACTGCAAATATCTAGCATGTTAATGGAGCAATTCTTCATTGAAACAATGGAAAACAAAAGGCAGGTTTTGGCTGGTCTTGCTACAGCATATTTGAGAAATATGTAATATCACTCTATCACCTACTACAACAAAACACTTCAAAAATGTGCATGCATTCACAAAACAGATTCTTGTAACTGGTGCAACTGTCAGAAAGCTCAGACCGAACAAGTTACAATTCCATCTTACATGGTCCTTCTTATAGATGGAACGATTTAAATGAATCTTGTTTAACAAAACACTAAATGTGGGGGTGAAAAATTACTTTAAAGACCTAAATAAATCTTACTTTTTAGAATCTCTATTTTTCTCTGTTAACATTCTTTGAAGGCTAAGAGTAAACAGGCTTGCTGATATGACCAAACTACTGCTATCTGAAATCTTCAGTTATATAGTAAATGCATATCCTTAGTTTTAGTTTAAAAAAATATTATTGAGATGGTATCAGATGGGTCTGGAGATACTGCAATTTCAGTTCCCATACAATTATAGATAACTAAAAGTTTTTGTAGGCATATTGCACTCAAAATTGACCAAACTTTTTTATGAAATTCTAAAATTATTTCTTTAAACAAACTTTAGAAAATCAATGGGAAGTATACCCGTGATTTCCATGGCATATCTATCCTTCCACAATATCAACTTTTATACAACTTCCTGCCTTTGCCATTAGAAGATTAAATTACTTTCCCAGGGTCATCCAGAGAGAATGTGTCAGACAAAGTACTTGAATTCAGGTCTTCTTGAAACTGACTCTTTGCCCACTGGCCCACTCTGCCTTTTTCTGATCTACTTAAGGAAAATTCTATTTCCCAGAGTCCATTTGTACCCCATGACTTATACTAGATTACTTGATTTTTATATATTTAATATGGGTATGCTTGATTGGGTTGGAGAATTGATTAATGGATGCTACTTTAACATTCATGGTATGTAGGTGGGGAAGTCCTAAAATGAAAAGATGGCTGAAATGAATTAACAGACAAAAGGACTGATTTTAAAAGTCTCCATAGTAATTATCTGCTAAAACAGTGATCATTACAAACTACAACTGGACTCAGACAATCATCTACAAAATCTGTGGATTCTAATTTTTTTTGAATGCATGTCCTGTTGGTAAGTTTTTTGAGCATACGTCCCTAATATAGATATATTTGTTTATTCATAAATTATATAATAGGAGGTGGAGTCAAGATGGCGGCCTAGAAGGAGCAGAAGTTCAGATCTCTGAATACCCTTCCCTACTGATCACAAACTGAATGCTTCTAGGGAACTGAAAATCAAACCTAACAAGACAAAGCCGAGGAACCCTCCTGGTGGACTCAATTCAAAAGGTATGCCCCCCGCCAAAAGCCAGAATCCAAGAACACTCGGGTTTAAGGGGAAGGCAGAAAGAAAGGTCCCAGGACCCCTCCCCCTGGCCTTCTAGAGTCCTGAGCCTCCAGCGGCAACAGGAACCTCCGGGTGGATAAAGGTGTTGGTCTGGAGGGTGTACCTTGTGGGCAGGGCTGTGCCAAGCTCAGAGCATCAAACACAGACAGTGGGGAAGGAGCTGGAGAGGGAGCATAGAGCTGGCAGCCTGGCCAGAGCTGTGGAGATCCTCCATATTTGCTCCAGCCTTCCAGGAGGTTTTGACCTCAGAGAACACCTAGCCCAACCCAGCTGAACTTAATCCCATCAAAAGTCTTCAGAACTCAGGGAAGCCCAGGCTCCACACCTCTCCCTCATTGACTGCTGGACTTTAATCCAATCAAAAGCCTCCAGAGGACAGGAAAGCTCAAACCCCAACAATGCTCCCCCACAGACTGCACCAAGAGATCTTCTGTCAAAGCTCCAAGAGGGGAGACTGAGAGAAGCCCCCAAAACAAAAAAAATGAGGGGAGCAAGAGCACAGACAAATATGGGGAGCAAAGAAGGGGTGAATATGAGCAAACAACAAAAAAGAAGAAAGAAACTACAATAGACAGCTTCTTTACAATGAACGGAACAGAGGGGGAGGGATCAGCAAGAGATAAGTCAGAAATCCCAGCAAATTGGATAGAAGCTTTGGAAGAACCCAAAATGCAATTCAAAACACAATTAAGCTGAAGACAATTGAGAAAAGAACTTAAAAACTAAGATAAGTCATCTGGAAACAGAGGCACTTGAACTAAAATGAGACAATAGTGCCTTGAAAGCCAAAAGCAACCAGCTTGAAAATGAGGCAAAGGAGATGAAAGATGAGGTAAAGAGAATGAAAGAAGACCTCCATAGAAAATCAGACTAGAAAGAGAAGGATGACCAAAAAGCTTAGGATGAAATCCAGTCTTTAAGAACCAGAATACAACAACTAGAATTAAGTGACCTCACAAGGCAGCAGGACACTATAAAACAAAACCAAAAGAATGAAAAAAATGAGGAAAATATGAAGCATCTCATTCACAAAACAGGATTTAGAAAAATCGTTCGAGGAATAACAATTTAAGAATCATTGGTCTACCAGAAGACCATGACAAAAGAAAAAGCCTGGACACAATACTACAGGAAATTATTCAAGAAAACTGCCCCGATATTCTAGAACAAGAGGGAAAAGTGGAGATTGAAAGAATCCACAGATCACCTCTTATACTTAATCTCCAACTGGCAACACCCAGGAATGTTATACCCAAATTCAAGAACTATCAGACGAAAGAAAAAATATTACAAGCTGCCAAGAAGTCATTCAGATACCTTGGAATCACAGTGAGGATGACGCAGGATCTGGCTGCATCTACACTGAAGGACCGAAAGGCATGGACTATGATATTCCAGAAAGCAAGGGAACTAGGTCTACAATCAAGAATCAACTACCCAGCAAAACTGACTATATTTTATGGGGGAAAGTAAGGTCATTCAACAAAATAGAAGAATTCCAAGAATTTGTAAAGAAAAGACAAGACCTGAACAGAAATTTGATGCCCAAGCACAGAACTCAAGAGAATCATCAAAAGGTAATTTTTAAAAAAGGAAAAAAAGAAAAACAAACAAAAAAAAACTTTTTTTAAGAGACTCAATCAGTTAAAATATTATGTATCCCTATAAGAAAAGAGGTCATTGGTAACTCTTAAAAATTGTTGTTATCACCTGGGCAGCTAGAAGAATTACACTTAGAGGGAATAGTGACAAACTGTATAGGATGAAAGGACAAGACATAAATAGGAAATAGGTATATAGATATATGCATGCATAAATACATGTGTGTATATATATATATATATATATACAAACACACACACACAACTAGAGCTAAAAAAGAGATTAATACTAAAAGAAAAGGGAAAAAGAAACAAAAGGGGGCAAATTTATATGTCACAAAGAAGCTCATAGCGGGAGGGGGGAGAACATCAATACACTGGAAGGGTAAAGAGGTTGGAGATAGGAAATACTCAACTCTTACGCTCATTGAAATTGCCCAAAGAGGGAAGAACAATCCAACCCATTGGGGCAGAGAATAGATTTGCATCCTATAGGGGAGTAGAAGGGTAACAAAAGGACTGGTGGGGAAGGAAGCAGTATAAGGGAGGAAGAGGGTAAGGGGGTAGTTTTAAAAAGACTGCAAAGAAAATAAGGGGGGGAATAAGAAGGGAGGGGGTAGAAAGGGAAGTAAAATAAGGGTGGGAACTAGGGGGACTAATTAAAAACAAACATTGATGTAGAAAGAAATAGTGAAAGAAGAAAAGGCAGGACCAGGAGTAGAAATCAAAATGCTGGGAAATACACAGCTAGTAATCATAACTCTGAATGTGAATGGAATAAACTCACCCATAAAATACAAGCGAATAGCAGAGTGGATTAGAATCAAAAACCCTACCATAGTCTGTCTACAAGAAACACACATGAGGAAGGTAGATACGCATAGGGTAAAAGTAAGAGGATGGAGCCAAATCTATTGGGCATCAACTGATAAAAAGAAGGTAGGAGTCGCAATAATGATATCTGACAAAACCAAAGTAAAAATAAATCTAGTTAAAAGAGATAGGGAAGGTAATTACATCTTGATAAAAGGCAGTATAGACAATGAGGAAATATCAGTACTCAACATGTATGCACCAAATAGCATAGCGCCCAAATTTCTAAAGGAGAAACTAGTAGAGCTCAAGGATGACATAGATAGAAAAACTATACTAGTGGGAGACCTGAACCTTCCTCTATCTAAACTAGATAAATCAAACCAAAAACTAAATAAGAAAGAGGTAAGAGAAGTGAATTAAATCTTAGAAAAATAAATTATATAATATATATCCACCATTGTCCTAATAATTATGTTGTAAAACAGGATGAGATAAAACAGAATAATATTTGATCTTTTAGTCAAGAGGGAGTTTATTGAGTAAGGGAGTGAATGGTGTGGTGACACCATCACTTCAAGAAAATCATTTTGAGAGCCATATGGAAGAACAGACTAGATAGGGGAAAAATTTGAGGAAGGGAAATGAATTAGCTATCAGTTGAAATAATAAAGTCAAGAGACTGAAAATTTGAGCTGGCATGATGACTGTGAATAAAGAGAAAGGGATAGACATAGATGTTGTAGAGATAGAAAGAGCAATATTTGGCAACTGTGAAGATATGCAGTCAAGGATAATACCAAGATTGCAAACCTAAGTTGACTGGAAGGATGAGGGCACCCTCAAAAGGAATAGAGATATTTGAAAGAAGTTTGGAAGAAAAGATAATTAGTTCACATGACATACTTGAAGATGATTAGACATTTTAGAAGACAGATGGCTTCTTCTCCTAGTTCAGCTGTATCCATAGAAGAGTAAGTATCCCAGAAACCCAAGCCATTCCATTCACTGGGGATAGGTCAATGGTCAAGCCAGGTATAAAATTCTATTGCTGTGTGTTCTCCATTTCACCAAACTTTATATCCATTGCCTTGAATTCCTTCAAAAGCATATGCCATAGAAATTAATATTATAGTACATAATAAAATATTTTCTCTAAAGGGTACAGTGGGTATAATATGAAGCATCTATTCCAGAAAACCCGAGTTCAAATCCCACCTCTGATATTCTATCAGTAACTCAGACAGTAACAGTAACTCAGACAATTTCTTGGGGCTTCTTATCTCATAAATCCTGGATAATTTGAGAATCTGCCACAAGTTCCCTCCATTGTTAGAAGCACAGATCCCACCCATAGACAGTCATTAATATTTGTGCTCCTTAAATCAAATAAAATGATGTATATAAAACACCCCCAAACTTTAAACCTCTTAAATATCAGTCGTCATAGTAAATGAAGATTAAAACTAGACTATCATTAAGAGCAGAGCCGTCCCAGTCTGGATTCAGCTCCCTCTCTCTAAACAAGACTGAATTTCTAGACTTATCCACCACTGCCAGAAGGTGATCAAAACTGGGGTAGCAAGAAATGTTTTTTGATCTGGTGAGACCTGAAAGACTACATCAGCACAGCAGCCACCAATAACAGCGAAGCACTTTCTTTTAAAGGAACAGTCTTGATCTGGGAGAAAAAAAGCCTTATAATTCCCCAGCATCTCTCGTAACCAACCCACAAGGTGTGTTTAAGCATAGAAAATGGAGGAGAAAGAAGCCCAGGTACTCTTGAGGCCCCAGAGGGTCTGGGTCTATTAAATACATCCACCTACAGTCTCCTCACGCAGGAGATACTTAGTGAAAGGCATGCAATCAAGGCAGACATTCTGAGCTGAATGCCTCAAACTTATTAATTCCTCCTGAACAAGATAAGGAGAAAGAAAGCCTCTGAAGCATGTAAATTCCATTGTTTTAATGCATAAGGACTTCTCACCCTGAAGAGCAGTGCCCCAGTGATTGAAGAGCCCTCGAATTTTGGATGGGGTTCTCCAAATCCTGCTATTGAGCTAAACACAATTATTCTGCAAATGAGTGGCTGACTGCTCATCAAAAGTGAGTCCCAGAGATGGGCCAGTCCAAGTAGGCCCTTCAAGTATGGTGGTTATTACTGAACATTTGGATGACTTTTCCATTCACGCAAGGGCCTGGGAGGGAATTGTAAGGCTTTTTCCTTTTCTTAATCCAAAAAGCAACCCTGGGAACATGACATATATGTAGAAGCAATATCTGATAGAGTAAAAGGGATTTTTTTTTACCATACATTTAATTTGGTTATTACTGAAAACTATCATGAGGCAATTTTCCCCTCTGGAAAGTGGGAATGTGGCTATTTATGACTTTATTTTCCTTCTGGGGGGGGGTGTTATTTAAAGCTTTTGATAAATATTTTGTGAGATAATGCCAGTACGCTTTAGCTCCTTGAAGAAAGAGATTACAAAAATGAAAAAATATTACTATTATTACTCTGAAATAAATTGTACCTAACATGGTAGACAATTAGGAGTAAAAGCTAGGAAATAATTAAAAGTAATAGGTAGCTTGCTGTCCTTACAAGGTGCTATTTTTGCTGTTCCTAGATACCTTCAAATAAGTGTCAAAAAAAAAAGAGTAGAGACCTGTCAAGTCCCCTTTGTTTTTAGCAAGACTTTCTGAAACACTGTCACCAGCATGAGAGTGGCTCTGAGTGACACTTAGAGCATGTTATTAATAGAGAATAAAAGTAAGGTTTTAGAGTCAACGTTGGCATTGTAAGGTCTTTGTTCCTTGAGTATAAGGGAGAGACTGGAAAGATAATTGGAATAGTTTAACTGGTCTCTTTTCCCCATTCCCAGGGAGACATTATGGGTGCTGAATATGTTCCCAAAATGCTTGCTAACCAACTGATGGACTGATTTTTTGTTCTTCCCTGCTAGAGAAGAAACCTCTGCTGGGCAGAAGCAGCTAATGTATATGCCTTCCACTGGCCACAACATCTGGCCCAGGGCTAGGAATTTGGTTTTTTCTTGTCTTGACCCATGATTTTATCCGTGTAGGGCAGAAAGTCCCCCTGCAACCCATCTATAACCTACAGGATGTAGATAATGAGAAAATATTTGTAAAGTGCTAGTAGATGCTATGTAAATGTTCATTATTTTTGTTAGAACTGGAAACCAGATTTCCTGACATGACTCTTCTATTAGTAGCTGACAAGAACAGCAAATCACAGATTCAGAGCTGAATGGCCTGTAGTGCCCATCCATCCATCCATCCATCCATCCATCCATCCATCCCCATTATTTTACAAATAAAGAAACTGATTCTCTTAACGTGTGTGACATGCCTAAGGTCATTGGTAAATGGCTAAATCAAGATTTAATCAAAATGTAACATACTCTTTTAGTTCCAGATAATCCCTATGGAAGTGATTCTCCTCTGGTATCAATGTGGTTTTCCTTTGTCCACGTGACTTTTGCCTTTTTCATGTCTGTTCAACAAAGGCAAGAAACTGGATGTCAGTTTCAAGAAATAGCTATTTCTAGTCTGGCAGGAATATAGAGTGTTTAAAAGGGAATAAAATGAAATAATGGCTAAAAAGGTAGGAAAGAGCCAGATAGCAGAGGGCTTCAAATGTCAGCCTGAGAAGTTTGAATTTTTCTAGAGATAACAGAAAGCCACTGAGAGTTTCTGAGCAGGAGAGTGAAATAGTTTTTTGTCTAAGGAAGTTTATTTAGGTAGTTTCAGGATGAATTGGGGGGGGGGGTTGAAGTAGAGACCAATTAAGGGGATCTTAGAGCATCCAGAAGAGATTTTGAGAATCTGAACAAGGCCACACAAATGAAAAGAAAGAAATTGATATAAAAGATATAAAGGTAGAATTGACAAGACTTGGTAACTGATGGAATATAGGATGTGGGAGACAGGAGAAAAAAACAAAGAAGATTCGGAGATCATGAACATAAGTAACAAAGGAAGCTTGCAGAATGGGCAGATTCAGACAGTAAGATAATAGGTTCATTTCTAGACATTGAATTTGAGATACTGATAGAACAATCAACAACATGGAAGGAGATAGATGGCAGCTGGTGACCGAAGATCAGGAGAGAACTAAAAAGTAGACACAGAATCAGAAGACATCTGCATAGAGACAATAACTAAACCTATTGTATAAAAGTAATATAATTGGCATTTATTAAAACACCTACTATTTGCCAGGCATCATACTAAGCTTCAAACATTTGGAGGACTATTATGGGAAATGTTTAGATTTGTCTTGTTTAACAATAGAAGGCACAACTAGGAACAATTTGTGAAAAATTCAAAGAGGCAAATTTTGGCATTACATAAAGAACTTTTGAACAATTGTAAGTTTTCCAGAAATGGAATGGGATGCCTTGGGAGGTAGTGGGTCACTCTCTCACTGAACATTAGCATGTGTGTCCTCTAAGACCCTCTCCTTGATGATCTAGCCCCTTTTTACCTGTCCAGCCTTTTTATACCATGCTCCCTCCAAGTCTTCTTGAAATAAAGAATTAACAAAGAAAGATTAAAAAAATTCTGTTGTCAAGGAGTTAATGTCTAAATGAGGAGACAACACAGAAACAACTATATATGTGTGCATACATATATATATATATATATGCTGTATATATTGGGAATAATATTATAGTATCAGGGAAGGCACTAAAATTTAGGAGAAATGAAATTTAGGAGGTTTCTTGCAGAACTGAGACTTGAAGGAACTAAATCTAGGAGCAGAGATGAAGAGGAAGATCATTTCAGACATGAGGGGACCGGCAGTTAAAATTCTCAGTCAGGAAATAAGAATGTTGTATACAAGGAAGACAGAGCCCTGGATCACAGAGTATATGGAGGGGAATAAGGTGTAAAAATGCTGGAAAGGTAGAAAAGGACCAAGGACAGAGCCTTAGAGGACACACATGCTGGTGTTGAATGAGAGACATGATGATCTAACAAATAAAACTCAGAAGGACCCCTCAGAGAAGTAGGAGGGCCATAAGAGCACAACATCACTGAAGTAAAAGGAGGAGAGAGCATCCAAGCAGAGGACTTGGTCCAAAAAGGTCTCAACAGGCTAGGACACTGGGATGGAGAGGCCAGAAAATCTGATAAGGATGTGTGAAAATCTTACACTTAAAGATTTCTCCAAAAAATCAACTGGATTACATACTACTTTTTTGGGGGTGTGAGGGGGGATTCATGCTTCAGGCAAGAGTATAATTATACAACTTTAGAACTAGTTGAGTGACTAGACTCAAAGAACAGTCACTAATAGGTTAATGTCAAAAATAAATAGTTCAATGTCAACTTGGGAGGAGACCATCAAAGATTTCTCTTTAGCCCTCTGATGTTTAAAATTTTAATCAGAGACTTGGTTAAAGACCTAGATGACATGCTTATGACATTTTCAGATTACACAAACCTGGAAGGAATTGTTAATGCACAGGATGACCAGATCAGGATGCAAACAGTTCTTAACAGACTAAAATACTAGGTTGAATCTTTTTTTAAATGTGATATAGAGCTCCATTAAAAGAAGCAGAGCTTCCACAAATAAGAATATGGCATACTATGCCCTGCTCAGACCACATCTGGAGTATTGTGCTCAGTTCTAAGCACTACGTTATGGAAGATCATGGAGAAGCTGGAAAACATCCAGAGGAAGTCAAATAATGATGATATAATAATCTATTACATAGGCTTTGACTTCAGGCTCCATGAAAATCATTTGGAGAAAGTGAGGATGTTTAACTTGGAGTAAAGAACATTTAGTGGGGAATTTCAGCTGTCTTTAAGCATTTGGAGGATCATTACATAGAAGTATTTAGATTTGTCGTGCTTAACAATATAAGGCACAACTAGAAGCAGTTTGGGAAAATTGCAAAGAGGCACATTTGGGCATTATGTAAAGAAGACATTTTGAATGCTTTTAAGTTTTCCAGAAATGAAATGGCACGCCTTGGGAGGTAATGGGTTCTTGGTCACTGGAATTCTTAAAGTAAAGGCTTAATTGTCACTCAGGAAGGTTATAGAGGGATTATTTGGCAATGATTTGAAAATTAGGGGACTTGGAGGTCTCTGGCAACTCTACAATTCTGTGATTTATTCAAAGTAAAAAGCATACCAAGATAAATAACATGAAGATAACCTCATCAACTCAGTATCTCCCACAAACTCCCAAAGACTGGTGCAAGAGAAATTACATACACTGAAGATATGTAACCAGAGCAATTCATATGCCTCAGGTTCCATCACCTTTAGAACCCTAATCTGCTACTACTTGCAGCTTTTCCCACTACACCACAAGCTGTTGTCCTTACCTGTCTCACTGCCTTCTGTTCCTTCATAATGCTGCCATCTGCTGCTTCTTTGCTGCCTTGCTCTGTGCTCTTTCTCCATGGTACTCTCTCTCTGGCTATTTCACTAAAAGTGTATTTTTTTTTCCTTTTCCAGATCTAAACTGATGATGCTATGGTTCTGTGATTCTCTAAACTCTTTTGCTTCTGTCTGAGCTGTCACTCCCTGAATCACCTACTATTGGGGTTGGGTTTTTTCAAGTCCCATTATGCTGTGGAGGTCATACAAAGCCTCTTGGGGCTCCAGAGTAATGAAGAAGACCTTTATCCTGCCTTTCTGCAAGCACCCAAATTAGTAATCTCCCTACCCTGTGTCAAAGCTGCCTCAGACTCCTCTTGCAAGGGTGGCGCTGACCATTAAGTATAGATTTTCCCCTAGATTCTGGGACAGAGCTCTGAGCCAGTAGTCATTAAATCAACTCCTACAGGTCCCATAGGTCATCCTGACACACCTCCTTATTTTTTCATGGCATCATTATTATCTTGGCTTATCTTCGATGACCTTGGATTGATATTATGTGCTTAAAATTAGAGTTTACAATTGCCTAGTTCTCCTCTACTTTCCATTTTCTATTTGTTCCTTGTTTTCATTTCACAACACATCTACATCCTGCATTTTCAGTGTTTCTCCACTTGTTTTCAATTTACTGATGCTAATTGTTTTAAGTTTGGAGTAATTCATATAACACTTGAATTCTTCAGGGGAAAAGAATTAGATAAATAAAAGTAGTGCTGCAGAGCGAGATTGTGTACCCAGATAGCCATGCTATACAATCTCTAATCATATTGTGTACAATAATACAGTCAGGGACCTGAAAGAAATTAGGTGATGGGTGAGTTAAAATGCTAATAAAAATGTAAAATATATCTCATGGTACTGAGACTGTCCTTCTCAGGACCTTGATATTCATAAACTATCAAATGTACCATCACTTAGACAGAGGAAAATGTGGAAAGGGCTGATAAACATAAAAATTGGTTTGGCTTATAAGACTTTTAGAATCCATCAGCTTATGTCTAGGTGTCTAACCACTTGATTAAATATGTGGGATCCCATTACCAAAGGATCATATCACAAGCGAGAAGAGACCTTTGTGGAAGAGGCATGAAGGAAGAGAGGATTTACAAGACAAGACAAGCATGCAGGAAATATATACAGGATATCAAGTCCAATTCTCCTGTTTTACAGATGAAGAAATTGAGACTCATACAGAGTGATTTGCCCATGGTCGTACAGTTGATAGCTGTCTAAGGTAGGATTTGAATTTGGGTCTTCCTGACTCTAAAAGCAGCACCCACATTGTCCATTATGCCCCCTTTGTTGCCTCTCCTATCACATACACAAGATCTTTTTGATGGCAGTTTTTTTTTTAATATGGGTATTCTCATAATCAGGGTTCATTGTGCAGTGAAAGCTAGGAACAAAGCCAATCTGGTCATAGAGGAGATTTGGATAAATGTAAGTCTCCTCTTTGCTGAATTAGTAGCAGCTGTGATTGAGGAAGAGAAGGACGCAGTGGAAGCCTCTCAGGAAAAGCATCTTCCGGCTTGGTCAGAATTCTGGTCTAATTAGAAGGAAGGTTATATTCTTGGAGCTCCCAGCACCTACTCAGTTAGGATCAGAGAAGGTGCTATCGAGGCTGAAGTCCTATTCGGACTATGTAGATGTCATTAGGAAAGGCAAAGTTTTAAGATGGGAAAGGTAGGAAAAGAGAAGTGGGAATCCAGCTAGAGGAAATAATAGAAACTGATGTAGATCACTTTAAGGTAATAAAGTGTTCTGTATGTGTAAAACACCTGTTGGGGCTTACTTGAGGAATTGATGAAGACCCTGGAGGTAGGTAGATACTTACTGGTCAAAACAAACATCCCCTGACTCATGTCCTGACTCATTAATTGAATAGGTCAAGAAGGTGTCTGAACCAATTGTCTTTCTCCCATCCCAAGAGGAAAAGGAAAGGCAGAAGACTCATGGGCTGCAACTGTGTGCATGAACAAGACCTGGTGGCAAATGTTCTTCAAGGCTAGGAAGAAACCAGTGCTGCTGTAGTGCCAAAGACCTGGGCATGCGATTTTGGGGGGGAAGCAAGCTGGTGTTCCACTATGAGCAAAAAAGGCAAGAGAGAGTAGCCTCTCGTGCCACAGCATGAAAGAAGCATCAACCTAGAGAGAGTGGAGAGATGATGCTGTGACATCAGCATGGAGCTGAGTAGAAACTAGACAGAGCATACATAAAGTGCCATAGCTGTTGTGATGCTGAGACAGAACTGAGGATTCCGACTCTCCTGTGCCCTGCTTTCTTTCTCTTCTCTCATTCCCCTAAGAGAGTTCTCTGTTCTTTTAAAAATTGCTTTATGTTCTAAATACATTTTTTTCTCAAGAAAACAAATTTGTTCATTGTTTGGCCAATCTGCATAGATCCTTAGAGTAAATGCAATAGAGAGAGAGAGAGGAATTGAGGATAGTGAGGTACTTGAGAACTATAGATAGGTCTTGTTACTGCTGAGGATTTTCCTAATAAAATTAGGGACTCAGATCAAACAAAATTGATTCATATTTGGTAGCTCCCCATACTCAGAGAAGAACAAATGAGTCTGAACCAATACCTAGAAACAAATGAACCTCACTGACTGGTGGAGGCTATCGATGAACTGGAGCTGATACAGGAGATAGTTTCAGGGGCATTTTTTATTTCTGCTGTCTTCCCAGAGTTGATTTGAAAGGAAAACTGTTTCCCCTAAGGGATAGAACCATGAATGTTGACAAGAAAATCATTCCTGCACAGGGGAAGGTGGGAAAGAGTAACAGCATTCACCTACGTTATACAACCAGCTCATTTCTAAGAAAGCTAGCTCTAGTCTGACTCCTGCTGCCAGGAATATGCCAAGTATAATGGTTTTGTCTCAAAGTGCTGAAATTCAAGTGCCTCACCAAGAAAGCCAAAAGAACCCCACAGACTCACTTTGATGTCTCTGTATCCCAGCTCCTCCTAAAGGATCTTCCACTGAGAAGTGAGGCAGAAGAGGTGAATAGGTCAACAAGTATTTACTAAGCTTCTGCTGTGTCAGGTACTGTGCTAAATTCTGAGGCTAAAAAAAATAAAACGGCAAAAAAAAATTTCCTGCCCTCAAGGAGCCCACAGTCTAATGGGGGAGATAATATGTAAACAACTGTGTACAAATAATATATATACAGATAAATTGAAAGGAACTCAATAGCTTTAAGGAGCATTGGGAAAAGCCACTGTAAGAAGGTGGGATTTTAATTGTAAGCTTAAAGGAAATCAGGAGATGGAGATAAGGAGAAAGGGTAGTCTAGGCATGGGGGACAGTCAGTGAAAATGCCTAGAGTTTGATTGTCATCTTGGAAGAATCACAAGAAGGCCAGTGTCAGTGGATCTTGAAATATATGGGAAGGATGATTACAAGTATTAATTTCACTTTTGAAAATTAAATGATATAGTAAAATTACTGAAATTCATTTTCTAATCAGACCACTTTGAGTCTTTGATTTTTTACAGTTTACTTTTCCCCCAGATGATTACCAATTAACTAACATCAGCACACTGTCCTCTGCTGTAAAAAGTCTGATAGATACTATGTATGTTTTTATGACCATGAACTTGAGCTACTTGTGTGCAATTATGTATATAGGAATGGAATAGTGTCCATGATTTGTATCTACGTCATCATATGGATGTATCTTTATTAATAAAGTCATCACTTTAAAACCAAACTATATACATATATATGGGAAGGATAGAAAATCCTTATAAAGAAGGATTCTATATGTGATTCTGGCTATAAAGGGTGAGATGGTCAGACCTGTGTTTCAAGAACATCAATCTGATAACTGGGTAGAGGATGAACTAGGAGACAGCAAGACAAAGCAGGAAAACCATTAAGCAAGCTATTACAATAGTCCAGGCATGGTGTAATGAGGGTCTATAGCAGTAGGGTGGCTGCAGTGTCAGAGGAGTGAAAGAGGCATATATAAGAGATGTTATAAAGGCAAAAATGACAGGACTTGACAACTGATTGGAAATCGAGGGTGAGAGAATGAGGATTTGAACAAGAAGATGACAATTTGACAGCTGCGTGGAAAAATGGACTAAGATGGGGAAAGATGAGACAGAGAGACAAACCGGAAGACTTCTCTGTGGCCAGCAATAGTCTTTGTCCACCCCATGACCTTTTCTTTTATTAACTTTTCTATTTCCAAAATAATGACAGCTGACAATTCTATAGTGATTCATATTTTATGACACATTTTCGTATCTATATTATCTGGTCTTCACAATCATACTGTGAAGAGTTATGAGTAGTTTCTTCTTGTTAGGGAGAGAAAGTAAATTATAATCATATCTCTTCTATAGAAAAGAAAACATTGAGTGATGAGAAGTAGCAAAGTAGCAGAGCAGAACTTAGGTCTTTTAGTCATGTGCCATATTAATTATTCCATACTCCTTCAAATATAAAACATTATTATTGTTATTTATATGATTTAATAGCATTATTATTATGGCTTTTAACCAAAGACTGCCAAGAGCTTATGCCTGAAACTAGAGAAATTCCTCCTCACAACTAAATGATTTCCCATGCTATTAGCAATAAAATGAACTGGAAGACTCCATCAAAGAAGTGCATGATGGAACATGGGCTTTATATAGCTCAGCTGCATAGAGGGGAGCAGAGGTATAAGATGTAGTCCTTCTACTGAAGACTCTGGGAACTGAACAGGTCATTGTGTCATATCCTGTGGGCAGAAGACCCAAAATCCTGAGTCATCTTCAGAAAGCATCAGCAAAAGAAGATTGAAGCTGAAAGTAGCCATTAGTATAGCACATTTTATGTAATACTATGCATTGTAGTCACATGTGCATGGGATAGACCCAAATCGAGTGTTTAGTTTCAAGCTTCAGGCTTTGACAGTTTAAAACCGCATTAAGACTTTGGGGATACCCTGGATAATGGAAAGTCCTAAAGTCTTTTTGAGCTTGGAGCTGGCTTTAGCTCTACAGGGAAAACCAAAGACTTTTGACTGAGCAGGTAAAAGAGGCCATGGCTTTGCCATCTGGATGGTTTGTCTCTGGGACTAGTTTTTCCACATACTCATCTATAAGGGATAATGGAAGTGATTTAAGTTCAGAAAACTGGAGAACCTGGAACCACAGAACAGCTTGATAGTCATTAAGGAAATAGCCATTCTCTGGCATAATAACTTAGCCTTCAGGAATGGAAAATGTGGAAAATGATCGTTTTCACCATAAAATAAAGTGAGGTGTCTGCCCTTCTCTAAAGTGTAGTGCAAAGAAAAGATTAACTCAGAGGGCAGTGGCTAGTTTAGAAGACATTCATCTTTGTTCTAGAGCAGGGGTCCCCAAACTGTGGCCCCGAGGCCATGTATCCAGCCCCCACCGCACTTCTGGAAGGGGCACCTCTTTCAGTGGTGGTCAGTGAGAGGAGCACTATATGTGACAGCGTCACTCACATACAGCACTACTTCTGGTGACGTAATCCTTTGCATGGCGCCTTGTTCTGAGAGTAACTGAAGGAGAACGAGGTGCCACACAAAGGATTCTGTGGCTGCACAATGGAAGATGTCAGCATGGTAAGTGCCAGTCTGGGGGAGGGGATTCCGCACTGTCTATACTGCTGCCCTGGATAGTGGTGGCAGTGATGGGCCTGTGCAAGGTGGGACAGACCCATCCCAGCCAGCGCTGCAGCCTCCGCTATCCCAGACAGTGAATACAGGTTTGCTCATAGTTTTTTGGGTTTTTTTTGTTTTGTTTTTTTAATAGTCCAGCCCTCCAGTGGTCTGAGGGACAGTGAACTGGCCCCCTGTGTAAAAAGTTTGGGGGCCTGTTCTAAAGGACTTGGTTTCCTGAGGCTAAAACTTTTCTTGTAGAGAGATTATAGGATCTCCTGGAAGGAATCTTTGAGTTCATCTAGTCGTAGCCCAATATGATACACATAAGGAAACTGGAGCTTAAAGAGATTAAACCACTTTCCCAGAAAAAAACAGTTAGTAAATGTATGAGGCAGAATTTAAAGACAACTTTAAAGATGGAGTCAGGTTTGTTCTGACTTCGAATCCAGCATCTTTTTTATTCTTCTAGGAAGAAATTTAATTAAGTAGCTTTTAATCACTTATAAGGATTAAGATACAATTGGAATAGAAATCATATTAAAAGCTTCTCTAATAGTGAAAGTGCCTATATGCTTCCCCTTACCTTGCTACATCCTCTGGAGGTTGTGATATGGGGAAACTGGACCCCTAGCCATGCCATTTCATGACTGAGTCACTAAGAGAGGGAAGGCAAAGAGGGGGGATGCCCTTAGCTGCCTAAACTTCCTACACACACACACACACACACACACACACACACACACACACACACACATACACACACATTCTGTGAACACAGTGAGTTACAGATGTTCCTCATGTGTAGCTGAATGCATGAGTTGTTCTTCCTATAAGAGCCATGGCCAAATTTATTCCCTTTGTGTGTGCCTCTCTGTGTGTCCACTCTTGCCATGGATATGCTGTATATTAATGGGAGAGTGAAAACTAAGTTTATAAACATTTTTTTTGTTGCTGCTCTTCTTAGTATACCATTTCATTAAATGCCATTGCTCTAAATTAATTGTGTCCTCAGAAGAAAAACAACTGCTTGATCACATGGGTCGATGGAGATATAGACTCTAAATGATCACCCTGGTGCAAATATCAATAACATGGAAATACGTCTTGATCAATGACACGTGTAAAACCCAGTGAAATTGTGCATCAGCTACGGGAGGGGGGTGAAAGGAGGGGAGGGAAAAAACATGAATCTTATAACCATGGAAAAAATATTCTAAATCGATTAAATAAAAATTTCCCCCAAAAAATAGAAATAAAATTAATTAATTGTGTCCTTTGATAAAAGTAAACATATCTGTGGAAATTCATGAGCTATAATCTTAGAGCAGCAGAGCAAGAATACCTTGAACCCTGGAGTAGCCATTCAGAGGGAGAACAAAACAAGAGTGCCAACTGTGTGTCTCATCTCCTACCAAACACTAATATCTGTGGCAATGGAGCCTCGATCTTATCTACAGTTCATATCTCTTCCATCCATCATCCATTATTTTCACTAGTTGTCCCACTAGCTGCCCATACTTGGAATTCCCCCTCCTCACCTTCACTTTGGCTTTCTTGGCTTCCTTCAGGTCTTAGCTGAAGTCCTACCTTCTTGCAAAAAGCCTCTCCTATTCCTTCTTAATCCTAGTGCATTACCTCTAGGATTATCTTCCATTTATCTTGTATATTTTTCTTATACCTATTTGTTTGCTTATTGTCCCCACCATTAGACTGTGGGTGAGTTCACTGAGTGCAGGGACTGTCTTTTCTCATTGTTTCCCCAGCATTTAGCACAGTGACTGGCACATAGGAAATACCTAACAAATATTTCTTGACTTCTCTCAAGAAATATTTGGTAAAATGTGATTCAAAGGGAAATGAAATATTCTTATGCCCCTTGTGTTATTACCACACCTGATAAAGTTTTGTTTTATTTTTTGTCATGAAATGCCTTTGGAAAACACTATTTTCCATAATAATAGAAAACTTGATCTATATTGAACTATGTCTACAAACTACACAGCTCCCTTTAAAGGGAAGAAATAGAAGACCTTCCTCTTTTTCCATTGAAGGGCTTGACATTTACTTAGTGTTTTTGATTCTCAAATGTCTCCTAAGTTACTCAAATTATTTATTCTTCACCATGTCCCTGGCCTATGAGAGAGATTAATATCAAACTGAGTCATTCATAGGGCACTTCAGGGCTTTGTTCAGTGGCAGGAACTTGATGTCAGGGAATGAATAAGAATTGGTGATCTGGGATTCAGCAGTCTAAAATAATAGCAACCCAAAATCAGATTTAAAGATGAGAGAGTTTTACAGCCATTAACTCACTTGGACCTCACACCAGTTTATTGAGGTAGATAATCCAATTCTTCTTATCTCCATTTTACAGATGAGGAAAATGAGACTAAAAGTGATTGAAGTGACTTGCCTTCACGATGAAAAGTGACGAAGACCTCATTTTCATCCAGTTGTTACTCATCAGCTAAATCCAACAGCCCATTCAGCCATACATAAGGAACATGTGAGAGTGGGTCATACAAAAAGGGTCATATAGAGCCTCTGTAGTGTGAGCACACCAGCGAAGGAGCTACTTATGCCACTGTTGCCATTTTTGACTGATAGCTCCCTGCTCCCAACTCCTGCCAGACCTGGTCTCTGCATCATCTCCATTGGCCACTGCTGAGCCAAACGATGCTGAGTACTCCATGGCTTCTCAACCTGCTGCTTAGCTCACTGAGCTACCCTAATTCTTTCCATAAGCCAACACAAATGAAGCACATAGGGGGACACTGATTCATAACCTTAAAACTATAATTTCTTTGAGTTTGGGTTTTAACATTTTTCTCTAAATACTGAAATAATAGCGGCTCTGCCTCGCCCTTCCTACCTATGTGATAAATTTACAAAAGTTATAAAAATTATAAATTATAAAAATATAAAGTTATAAAAATTAAATGAAGTTGTTTGTGTGAAAATTATTTGAAAATGGTGAAACATTATAAAAATATAAGCAGTATTTGTTGCTGATATTATTGTCTATTAATTAATAGTTCACATTCACATGGCACTTTAAAGTTTGCAAAGCACTCATTTGATCTTCATGACAACTTTTGGAGGCAGACACTACTATTATCCCAAATTTATAGATGAGGCTAAGGCAGGCAGAGGGCAAGTCATTCACCCAGGGTCACACAGATAGTAACTGCCTTATGATAGTTTTGAACCCAGGTCTTCTTAACTCCAAATACAATATTCAATCCACTGTTACCACCTAGCTGCCTCAAATTCCGCAGAGAGGTAGCATGTGGTAATAGACAGAATACTGCAACTGGAGAAGACATGATTAAAAATCCCATCTCTGATCCTTACTAGTTATGTAAACATAGGCAAGTCTCAATCTCTTTGAGCCTCCACTTGTCATTCTATGATCAATTCCCCCTTCCAGCCCCCTACTTAATTCCTTAAGACCATCAGTTAGACTTGTAGATCTGAACTGGTAGAAAGAATTTCCAAGGTGATAATTTCCCAAGCCAATGACATCACAGGATTTATTCTTTAAAATATGCTGTAACTGTTCTAAATTCCTCTTGATTAGATAAATGCAAATTAAAACAACTCTGAAGTCCACTTCATACCTATCAGACTGGCCAATATATTGGTAAAGGAAAATGATAAATGTTGGAGGACGTGGCAAAATTGGAACAATAATGCATTTCTGATGGAGTTGGGAACTGATCCAACCATTATGGAGGGCAATTTGGAATTATGCTCAAAGAACTATAAAACAAAGTACACCCTCTGATCGTCACACCACTACTAGATCTATATCCCAAAGAGATTTTTAAAATGGGGAAGGATCTGCTTGTACAAAAATATAGCTGTTCCTTTTTGTGGTGGCAAAGAATTGGAAGTTGAAGAGATATCCATCAATTGGGGAATGACTAAGCAAACTGTGGTATATGACAGTGATGGAATATTATTGTGCTATAAAGAATGATGAACAGGAAGATTCCAGAAAGAGCTAGAAAGACCTACATGAACAGACACAGAGTGAAATAAGCAGAACCAAAAAAAATTATACACAGTAATAGCAATATTGTAGAATGATCAAATGTGATAAATGTAATAAATGGATAATCTGTGGAACTATTTCCTTATTACAATTGGCACTTAGGAATCTTGAAATTTTGGAACTTTTGATCATGAGGATATGTAAGAGTGCATCATACATGTTAACATCACATATATACATGCACATGCTATATAGAATTACACTTTAGGAAGATATCTCATGGTATGGGTAAGTATACTACATGCATAGTTGCATAACAAAAAGACATACTGATAAAAATTTCTGTGGAAAATTCAAACAGACTAAGAAATTTCTTTTCTGCATGAGTTTGCACAGAAATCTAGAAGGAAGTGCATATGTAAATTTGTATAGATCCTATGTGCCCATGTAATTACTAATTGACTAACAAGCTAACTTTATTAGAGTAATTTATTAATATATTCTAACGACTAACATTAGTGAAAGTTTAGCGAATTTGTTCAAGTCTTTGGAAAGTAGAGACTGAAGTATAGAAGTAGATTGCATCATAATTGTAGGTTAGCATTTGTTGGTGATAGGAAATTTTACTTAGCGAAGTTATAGATATTAGGAAAGAGGACATTTGCATATTCTGAATGTTAGTGATATTGTTGGAATGATTTGAAAACTTGTTACAGGATTTGTTATGAAATAACTATGTCATGTAAATCCCTTACCTAAACCATTTTCCTATAACCCACTCTTAGCTTAGCATCTAGGTAGATAGAATAGCTAAGATAAATTAGGATTTTGTTATTTTGGGAAGGTAAAGGAATATTTAAGATAGCACAGAGTTAGGAATAAATAGAGTTATAATAATGGTAAGTATTTAAAAATGCAAGGTGCATTTTTTATAGAAGAAAAGGGGGGATTGTGGAAGAGGCATGAAGAAAGAGAGGATTTACAAGATAAGACAAGCATGTAGTAGTAGTCTCTCAGTAACCGAGGATGACAATTGTCTTTGTGCGTTTTTGTGCACAAAGACACCTGTGCATGAAGGAGATTTAAGTGGAAAAGTCGATGCACAGAGACAGTCCCACTCTCTCGGCGCTGGAAGCCTGGGTCCAGTGGCATGAAAAGTCGTTACACCTGGAGACTTCCTCAGCTGCATTGGATGGCCGTGTTGTCTTTTGTGCTCCAACACGCCCTGAGCACTCCACAGTGCTTTGCTGCGTCGCCCTCTCAGCCGTTGAACCTTCTTATTGGTTTCTTCCATCTGTTGGGCCGAAGCAGTCTTCACATGCTGGGTGAGCAAAGCCCTGGTTCACCAGGGGTCGATGACCCGATGGCTACCCTCACAAGGTTTAGCCGGCCTGTCGAAGCCGTTGCCCGGGGTGTGGCCGCTGCCGTATGCTAGCAGCTACTGGGAGCCACAAGTGAGAGCTGGGTGTCAGGTGAGGGTCAGAGGCTGGAGAGCTGCCCTGGGAGGGCACGACAAGCCCTCCATACCAGAGATACCTCCATACTCCTCCCTGAGCACCCCATACAAGCATGTAAATCAAAGTAAAGGACCTGATCTGTCAATCAAAGTGAACATTCCAAAACAGAATGTTCCCAGGAAAGGCAGTTGGAGCTGTCCAGAGGGGATGAACTGAGAAAAAAACTTCTTCTGTGGTGGTTACTGACCAAGGGTGGCTGGCTTCATCTGTCCTAGGTTGAAGGAACTTTGGGGGGCTTCTGGAATTAGTCTGAGAGGAAAATAACTTTTGTTTGTGGCTTTGTGTAATTGAAAGAAGAAAGAAGACTTAACAGTTATCCTCCATCTCTCTGACTGTCTCTGAGTCACAGTTATGACAAGACTGACATTTCCCAAAACCTTCATAACCCTTCCTTGTAGATTATGGACAAACCTCATCCCTCTCACCTCAATCCCCATCCTGTTGTTACCATTAAACCCTTTTACTTGAGAAAAGAAGAGTAAAGAATATTTCTCTGAAATCTCATAGTTCCCCTGAGTTACTTAGAACATGGCTGACTAAGACTGGGGAAGGGGAAAGGGAGGCAGAAGGGCTTGGGTGGAAACTGGGAGGTGAAGGGAGGAGAAGGGTAGGAAATAGTTTGATCTATTAGCCATCAATAGTGATCAATATGCAATGCCAGAGTAACCTCTAGCAACATCTCTTTATCTCTCTCTATCTCTCTGAAGAAATACTTCTATCTCCATCATAACTAGATACCCTCAGGTGTCCCCTAGCAGCTCTCTAGTCACAATCCAGAGAATATACCATTTACTACAACCAGAAATAGTTCCACAGATTATTCATTTATTACATAAACTTGGCTACTAACATCAATACAAGGATCCAGGACAACTCTGAGAGACTTATAAGAAAGAATGCTATCTACCTCCAGAAAAAAAGTACTGTTGGAGAAGAAAGAATACAATTTTTCAGTTGTTAATTTAGGTATATATTTTGGGGTTTTGGTTTTATAAGATTATTCACTTACAAAAATGAACAAAATGAAAATATGTTTTGTGTGATAATACATATATAATCCAGTTGGAATTGCTAGCCAACTCCAGGAGGGGGGAAGGAAGGAAGAAGGAGATAATTTGGATCATATAATTTCAGAAAACTTATGTGGAAGTGTTATTACATGTAATTGGAAAAAAATAAAAATTTTTTTAAAACAATAAATAAAATATGCTGTTACTTTCTCATGAAACCTGGATTACAAACCCAACTCTGTCATAAATAAGGCATGGCTTTGGATAAGTCACAATCTCTCTGGTCTAATTTCCTCATCTATAAAATTAGAGAATTGAACTAGATAACTTCTAAAGGTCCCTTTCAGTTACAAGGTCCTTTCTTTTTCAAAAATGATCAGAATTCTAAGCAGGAATAGTATTAAGAATTAAAGAAATGGAAGAAATGAGAATTTATCTAATTCAACCAATTCCCCTTTAGGAAGGAAAACACCTAAACAACTACAAGAAAAGGTGGGTCTCTTTCTTTCTTTCTTTCTTGCTTTCTTGCTTTCTTTGTTTCTTTGCTTCTTTCTATATATCTATCTATCTTTCTTTCTTTCTTTTTAAACCCTTGCCTTCTGCCTTGTATATATATATTGATTCCAAGGCAAAAGACTGGTAAGAGCTAGGCAATGAGGGTTAAGTGACTTGTCCAGGGTCACACAGCTAGGAAGTGTCTGAGACCAGATTTGAACCTCATATTTTTAGGGCGTGACTCTCAATCCACTGAGCCACCCATCATCCCCCTTGTCTCTTTATTTTTAAAAACCCTCAGAAAAGCAAATTCTATATTCTCTCACATGTACACTCAAACACAGTCAGTTATGCTATAATGGTTGTTTAGAAAATGCAAATGTTCCAATGGGATTGCTATATTAGGGATTATTTTGAGCATAACCAAAATTTCAAGTTTGCTTCTGTGCCGTTTTGTCTGTGTGAAACAGTAAGAAATGAAGAAAATTGTACAGTAATTCAGTGCAATCCTTCTGACACCCACTTTCCCAAGCAAATTTTGGCTCGTTTTCAAAATCAAGTGTCAGATTTATTATATGTCTTCTCTACTGTTAAATAAAGGAGAAGGGCTGGTCCTCACTGCCTCCATTATTTCCTTTTTCCAAGGCCTCCTTTTCAGATCCACTGTTTCTCATAGAAACAAACTTGAGATTTGTGATTAAAAATTATAATGTTCCTGAATGTCAACAGAGTGCTGGGAAAGGAAAGAAAATCTTATATTGGTCAGAGAATTTGAGTCAGAAGAAATGAGACAAAGCAAAGGAGCTGGGAGATAAATTCACAAAGTACACAAAGCAGAAGTTCCTAATCCAAGAAAAAGAAAGAAAATTTCAGGCTTCAACTTTTCCCTGTGAATGGAAAAAAGAAACTGTTATGAAGCATTAATAGGAAAAATGGAGTTTGTTTATGGCAATCTCTTATCTGGCATTGTTACTCCAACCAGTTATTAGATAAGATGAAATTTCACTCCTGAGGTGAAAGCAAAATTATGCATTGGGGCACCATCTGCAAATGTGAGACATTCTATTAAGTGAAGGGCTAGCCTTTCATCCTGAACGAAGACAAAAAATCGAGCTCGGGTAATAGAATGAAATTAACACACAATCATTTTGTACCTTTCAGGTGTGGAAAGTCTCCGCAAAGGCAGAAATGACAGGTGAAGGTGGCAAATCTCTGGACAATTCAAGGATTGAATTGCCACCAGGGAAAAGGGAGACAGTTATGTTTCCAAAGTAAAATAAGTTCGAGGAAAATCTGGTCAGACCATTTCATTAGATCTCCTACTTCTTCAAAGAGAGCTGAAGCATAATGTTCTCAGTAACCTTTGTTTATGTGCCTGGATTTACAGTTATTCCCAGACACAATAAACAATCGTATTGAAAATTTAGGCTTTCAAAGCCATCCAAGTTCAATTGTTGCATACAACTAGCCACAGGCCCACTCATTCTATACAAACTAAAAACTGAGAAATGAGGAATTTAGATATTTTTTTATTCTATCAAAAATTCTGTAGTTCCAATAATTTAGGCTGAAGGCAAATATAGGTATTTTTATTTCAATAAATCCCAAAGATCCAAAGATGTGTTGTCAGTACTCATTTCTATATAGGGGGAAAGAATGCCAGAGTGAAATATAAGCAATCAGCTCCTTGAATAATTAGTTCCTAACATAATTAAGATTAATTAGTTCCTAACATAATTAAGATTACTGCCAAGAAGTAGAGACCACGTATTGCAACTTAGTGATTCTCTATGGCTACATGACAACAAATATTCAAATGATAACTGAAAAAAATGGGATGATTTGCCAAAACTACATCAAATTATTGCTTTTTGATATATAAATAACTTCTTGCATTTCTCAAATCTACCTAAGATGTTTGGTGTCACATAAACTAATAATAGATAGTTATAAAATACAAATGGATAATTATTTTTGACAAGGAAGAAAAAAGAATGGGATGTTATTTTTAGCCTCCATAGAAGCTTTTTATAAAACTACAAACAAGTCATTGTCCAAGTTCTTCAACTTCTTTATCCTTTAGGTTATCATCAGAGCTATTAACATTTTATATATTTATTTATTAATAATAAATCATGTGCCAGTAGATAGAAAGCCTGTCTCTGAATCTGAACAATGTGTTCAAATCCTGCTCTGCCATATACAGGTTGTGAATTTTAGCTTTACTCCACCCTGCTTAGTCTAACAAAACAGGAATGTCTACACTCCTACTTAAGGATTAAGTATTTAGGACAATGGCCTATGACAAACATGTGCTAGCAAATGACAAATAAGAAACAACTGAAAGACCCCTGGACTGTCCTAATAAGCTACCATTGGTACATGTGAGATGCAGGAAAGTGATGCAAAAACCGTCTATATTATTTTGCATCACTTCCTCTCTCCGGCCTCTTTGTGTAGAGAGGTGGCTGGCGGCAGTGTGCTGAGCATCTCGGCATCTTGGCATGCTGGCAGCTATTGTCTGGGTTTGGCAGTGAGTGTCCTTGATACACTACTGGGGGAAGCTCAGTAACATAGTTCAGGTGAGGCGTCTTCTCTAAGCTCTCTCGGAGTTTAGGCTGATTCCTTTCTCCTTTAACTTCCAAAACACTATCTTCTTAAGAAGCCCCTAATCTTCTGAAAAGACCTCGTGGGGGAGGTTTTGAACTCCCCCTGGCACAGGCTAGGTCAGAGAAATCCTATACCCTCTCCCTCTCTCTTCTTCTTAATTCCTTCCCTCTATATTAATTAAACCATCATAAAATTTCCAAACTGACTTGGGTATTTTATTTGGAATATTCCCTGGCAACCAATTAAATTTTGATTAAGTCACAACCCTAAAATTTCCCCTACAAGGCTATATGACCCTGGGATAGTCACATAATTTCTTTTGCTCCAGGAAACTCTCTAATATTGTAAATTGTAAAATGATTCCTAATCTACATTGGTAGAAGATGTTTCTACATCAGAAGATCCGTTTACTGAAATCCAGAAAAGAAAAAAATTCATCAAATGCTCACAGTAAAACGTAAAAGCTCACATTGCAATCAGTTTTATTCTCATTTTATTGATGGGAATAATGAGTCTGGGATAGGTTAAGTGATTTCCCCAAAGTCTAACAGCTAGCAAATGTCAGAGCTGGGAATTTGAATCCTTACTTCAAGTTCAGCTCTCAGTGTTTCACAGGAGATGAAAGATAAAAAATATAACTAATCCTTAGATCAGTTTCCTCCCCTTTCCTCCCATATCTGCTAAATGCTTTGTGTCCTCCAGGTGAAAAAATGAATGAATTTCATGCAAATGCAAAGCATCATTTTGGGGATTTAATTCAGCATTTTTTTCAAAATGTACAATTGTTGATAGTGATAACACTTTGTTGATCGTCTAATGATGATAATATTATCACCATCATAGTAATCATAATTCATATCTGTTTATCACCTAAAGAATTGCAAAGCACTTTCTTCCTTACTGAAAGTAAAAGAAAAAACATAGACTATCTAATCTAAGGTCAACCTAACACATGATTCACCACTATAACATTCCTACCTGATGCTCATACATCTTCCACTTGAAGACCTCCAGTGATGGTGAACCAACACCTCAAATGCCAGTTCATTTCATTTTTAAACATCTCTAGTTCTTACAAAGTTCTTCTTAAATAAAAACAAATTTAGGGGGGCAGCTAGGTGGCTCGGTGGATTGAGAGCCAGGCCTAGAGATGGGAGGTCCTGGGTTCAAATATGGCCTCAGACACTTCCTAGTTGAGTGACCCTGGGCAAGTCACTTAACCCCCATTGCCTAGCTTTTACCACAATATAAAGTATTGGTTCTAAGACAGAAGGTAAGGGTTTTGTAAAATCTGTCCTTGTTGCTCTCACTTCTCCCCTATGGGACACAAATGAGGCTGCTGTTTTCTTTTTCAATAATCAAGGTGCTCTGTTGAAGAGAAGATTTGCAGCAGGTTAGAATGGAAAACACACCGAATGTCAAATTGGAAAACCAGAGATCTTGTCCTAATTCTTCCAGCTACTAGCTGTGTGACTTGAGGCATTCAATAAGCATTTATTAAAAGTGTACACTGTGCTAAGTACTTTAAAAGTGTTTAATCTCTCTGATTAGCCACTTTCCACATCTGTAGAATTTTTCTTATTATTCATGCCCTGTATAGGGAACCTGTTGGAGGAAATAGCCTCTACTAATATAGATTGACAACTGTTCTGTGACACAAGACCTTAGAGAGCTGCCCACTGAGAAATTAAATGACTTTTGCCCAGCCTCACACAGCCAAACCACATCAGAGACAAGACTTGAACTCAGGTCTTCAGACTCCAGGGGAGAGTTCTTTCTCCACTAGGCTATTGCAGCCTCTTTCCTCTTTTGTGGGTTTCAGGAAAATAATACTTGTACTACCTACCTTACACAGTTTTGTTTTGTTTTTTACTATGAAAAGCACTTTGTAAGTCAGAAAACAGAAAAATACAAACTATTGTCATTTGGCTACTCTAAGTTCAATGCCCAAGACTGCTCTCCTTAGGCTAAGTGTAATTTAAGAGTAAAAATGAATGTTTCTCTCGTCCCTGAGCAGCTAGAATAATTGACTCTTCAGGATGATTGTATACCAGGCGCATTTCAGGTGGGCACTGTGCCAATTAAGAGGAGGCAGCTGTAATGGTGATTGCAGGCTTTGTAAACAGGTATGATGTCCTGACTTTGTTTAGACCTAGTCTCCCAAAGGTCCTGTCTAATGTAGCACCTCTCTGTTCAGACTGGCCGAGGTCATATTGGGCATATATTTCAGCTTACCACGGCACAGCAGGCTCCCCATATAATCTTGTCAGTGCAATTTCACACACTGGATGTGCATGTGAGCCCTGCATATTAGTGAAGCCTCATCTTCTCTGCCAAGGCTCTGAGTTTCCTATTCTGAATTCAGTTTGAGTCTCAAATGAGGTTAGAAGTAAAAATCATGCGAAAAGGAGTAAGCAATGAGAGTCACAGTTCTTGAAATCATTTTGGCTTTGCCCACCAAACCATTCCAGGAGGAAAACTCGTAGGATAGTCCTGTCTTTGTCCCCTGTTCCCTACTTCATTTAGAACAGAGCAGGCTTAATTTTGTCCACCATGTTGTGGAAGTTTCCCCCATTGCCCCATAAAACCTGGTAAAGATTTGCTATTTATGACATTGGAAGCTAGAATAAATAATAATGCTCATGTCAGGAGGAATGAAAGACTCGCTGTGAAAGGATCAGGACTCGGCTTCTTTCCTCTCAGCCACAGTACAGGGAGGCTTTACCTAAAAGAAGAAAAGTTACACCTAAGCCCTGATTGATCCTGCGTCTCCTAACTACCCCTTTGACATAAGAGGGCCTAAAAAGTCCCAGCCACATGGAGTGGAGGATCCAACGACTTGGTAGACTCTCTTCATCCTTCCCTGCGGCCAGAAGTATTTCCATATGGAGATGTGGGGAAACCAGATTGAGAGAAATGAAATGCCACTAGATTTGCTGCATATCCTTCCTGTGTTAGGGAAAAGTAACCTTCTCTTTATTAAAATTTGATGACATAGCTGCCTCATTTTGTGCCAACATGTAACCTGAATTAAAAGGATGCTGGCATCAGAGCCACCTCTCCGATACTAATTATCAGTGCTGAAGATTCAGAAGGAGAGAGCACAACTTAGGAAGATGGAGGTGGAGAGCTAAGCCTGACTCCCATTTCTGGTCAAAGAAATGATGAAAGCAAAGTTTCAAACATTTTCAGACATGGGTTGATTCATTTTACTCCATAGTTCTTATTTATTAGAAGAGAATAGTCTGCTGGGAGGAAGCAGAATTAGTGAGAAGTGACATTGGAGTTAAAAAGAGGGGGAAGATGGGACAAACAAAATGTGCACTAAAAAACCTGGAAAGACGTATGATATGATGCCAAGCAAAGTGAGCAGAGCAGAGAATGTTGGACACAATAACAACAATAACGTATAATGATCAGACTATGAATGACAACGATTATCGGCAAGGCAAGGGTTCAAGACAACTCCAAAAGACTCAGGACAAAATGCATTTTTAGAAAAGGATATCCCCAGCCATAGAAGGAACAGGCAGGAGTTCAAATCCTCCATGAATTTTTCTCTAGTGTAAGCAATATATCTTTTTTCACAACATGATGAGCACCGTAAAAATTAATATTCAATAACTAAGTTTCTATTCTAAAAGTTTTATTAATAGTAACTAAAGTAAAAGAATTAACTAAACCCAGCCCAGTTATGAGAGAAGAGAGGAAGAGAGAGGAGCTACAGAACTTTTAAACAATTGCGGGAAGATGCAAACAAAGGGGAAAGCATTCTGGGTAATATAGAAGGAATTTTGGGTAATGTAGCTTTAGGGGTGCAAGAATTTCCAACCATACAGCACAGAAATATATGTTATACTGTATGATAATATGTGTACAAGCTGACACTACAAAGGCAATAGATGAGTAGCTGGCAGAATCAGGCATGCCCCTTGGGCCAATACATAAAAGCAATAAGACTATTCAATAGTTGAATATTTCAGGCTTGGAGTGTTTTCTGGAAAATCCCTCATTGCCTAATTCAAAGTACAGCAAAGCAGAAGGGATTTTCTCTACCCTTCTCACCACTTCCTTCCACCATATGTATGCCATGTCATTAGAACTACTGGACCACTAAGAGATAATGCATCCATTTGGGAGTAGAAACACACCCCTGAAGATGGATTCAGATACAAAAATAGTCATCCCAGTAAGGAGATCACTTCATTGAAACAGAGAAACGTGAAGGCTATAGACTCAAGAAAGGAGCAAGTCCTGAGAACCAGCAGACACTTCCCAAGGAGGGCTGCTAGAGGACTCTACAAAGAGAAAAAGAGACTTCCAGAAGTACTGAGTTACCCTTTGCCACATACAGTTCTCACTACTCTGTTTGAACCCTATAGAATCTTTGTGGAGTGGTCACATTTGTTTGGAATTTAGACCATTTTTACCACACCAATTTAGGAGATGCCTTTGTTATCTTTCTAGGGAGCATCTCTAAAGTGTGAGTACAGATTGCAAACGTGTCCCTGAGGGATAAGTAGAACAGTAACAAGCAACTCTTTTTGTGCTGGCAAAGAATTGGAAATTGAAGGGATGTCCGTCAATTGGAGAATGGTTGAACAAATTGTGATATATGACACATATATAGTGATGGAATACTATTGTGCTATAAGAAATAATAAGAAAGATGATTTAAGAAAAAGCCGGAAAGATCTGCATGAACTGATGCAAAGTGAAATAAGCAGAACCAGGGGAACATTGTACACAAGGACAGTGATATTGTATGATGATCAGATGTGAAAGACTTAACTGCTATCAGCAATACAATGACCCAGTACAATTTTGAAGGACTTATAATAAAGGATGCTCTCTACCTCCTGAGAGGAACTGTTGAAGTCAGATACAGATCAAAGCATATTATTTTTCATATTCATTTATCTACAGTTTTCTTTGGGGATTTTGGTTTTACATAAGTGTTCTCTTAGAACAATGACCAATGTAGGAATATATTTTTCATGATAATACAAGTGTAATCCAGATCAAATTGCTTACCATTTCTATGGGGGCAGAAGAAAGGAAGGGAGAGAGAGACAATTTGTATCCTATAATTTTGGAAAATATATGTGAAAAAATATTACATGTAATAGGAAAATATTTTTGTAAAAAGCTAAAAAAATATATTTTTGTACATATAGGTCCTTTTCCTTTTTGTTTTTTATCTCAGTATGTACTATTTTATATCCTTTTGTGCATAAGTTCAAATTGCACTCCAGAATGGTTGAATCAGTTCACAACTCTCCCAATATTGCATTAGTGTCTCAATTTTCCCATGTCCCCACCAAGTTTTATGATTTCCCTTTTCTGTCATATTAGCCAAGCAGTTAGGCATACCTCAGAATTGCTTTACTTTGCATTTCTCTAATTTGTAGTGATTTAGATCATTTTTTGCATGACTATAGAAAGCTTTATCTGAGAATTACCTGTTCATATCCTTTGACCAGTTATTAGTGGAGGAATAGCTTGTATTCTTAACATTCAACTCATTTCTCTATTTATATGAAAAACAATTCATATAACAAAGTTTTATTAAAAATGTAACTATCATGATTACTGGATATTACTCTCCATCATATTTCCTCCTATTTAATTTCTGACTACCATATGTCATAATTTGCATTCTTTTTTCTACCTGACCATTCCCTTCCCCTCCTATGTTCTTATATATGTATATTTTCTTCCCTCATTAAGCCAATTCTGATAAGACTAAGGTTCAAATGTTAACCTCCCTTCCACCCTTGTCTCTCCCTCTAGTGAAAAGCACTTTTTTGCCTCTTTTATGCACAATAATTAATTCCATTCTATTTTTCTATTTTTCCTTCCCCTTTCTCTTAATGCATTCCTTTTTCTTGTGCCTTTTTTTTTTAGGTATCTCATCATATTCAACTGTCACCATTGCCTTCTATGTATGTATACTATTTCTAACTGCCCTAATAATTATAAAACTATTGGGAGTTACATAAACCATCTTCCCAGTTCAACTTCCCAGTACACAGTTTAACTTTATTGAAGGTCTTTTGATTTTTCTTTTCTGTTTACCATTTTATGCTCCTCTTGAGTTTTGTATTTGATAGTCAGATTTTCCATTCTGCTCAGGTCTTTTCATAAGGAATGGTTGAAAAGTTCTCTATTTCATTGAATACTCATGGTTTTTCCCCCAAAAGATTATGCTCAATTTTGTGAGGTAAGTGATTCTTGTTGAAGTAAGTCCTACCTCCTTTTCCCTCTGGAATATTACATTCCAGAGTTTCTGATCTTTTAATGTATAATCTGATAAATCTTGTTTTCCTGACTGTAGCTCCACAATATTTGTATGATTTCTTTTTTTGGCTGCTTGCAATATTTTCTCCTTGACCTAAGAGTTCTGGAATTTGGCTATAATGTTTCTGGGAAATATACTTTGGGGATTTTTTAAGGAAATAATTAGCAGATTCTTTCAATTTTATTTTGTCTCTTGGTTCTAGAATATCAGGACAGTTTTCCTTGATAATTTCTTTTCTTTAAAAAAAAACTTTACCTTTCATCTAAGAATAAATACTATGTATTGGTTCCAAGGCAGAAGAGTGATCAGGGGTAGGCAATGTGCAGGATCACATAGCTAGGAACTGTCTGAGGTCAGATTTGAACCTAGGACCTCCCATCTCTAGAGCTGCCTCTCAATCCACTGAGCCAGCCAGATGCCTCCTCCTTGATAATTTCTTAAAAGATAATGTCTAAGCTATTTTTTTATCTTGGGTTTTTCAGGGAGTCCAATAATTCTTGATTATCTCTTCTGGATTTGTTTTCCCATGAGATATTTCATATTTTATTCTATTTTCTCATTATGTTGACTTTTTAAGATTATTTCTTGATATCTCATGGAGTCATTAGCCTCCAGTTGCCCAATTCTAATTTTTAAGGCATGGTTTTTTTTTGAACCTCCTTATCCATTTGGCCAAATCTACTTTTTAAAAACTTCTTTTCCACAGTGAATTTTTGTGCCTCCTTTTCCATGTGGTCAATTCTAAATTTTAGCTTCTCTTCAGTGCTTTTTTGTGTATCTTTTTTCATTTAGCCAATTCTTTTTAAAGAGTTCTCTTCAGTGCATTTTTGTGCCTTTTTTACCAACTGACCTATTTTTAAGCTATAAGTTTCTTCAGTATTTTTATAGCTGCTTCATCAAGTTGTTGACTCTTTTTTCTTGATTCTCCTTTATCACTCTCATTTCTTTTCCCAGTTTTTCTTCCCCATTTCTTATTTGATTAAAAAAAATTTAACTCCTTCATTAATTCTTTTTTTGCTTGAGAGCAATTTGTCTTTTTCTTGGAGGCTTTGAATACAGCAGTATTGACTTTGTTGTCTTCCTTTGAGCTGTGTTTTGGTCTTCCCTGTCACCAAAATAATGTTCTATGGTGAATGTCTCTTTTTGTTTGTTTATTTGCTCATTTGCCAGCATTTCTCTTTTCTTCTTTTCTTTTAACTTAAATAACTTTTCTTTTAACTGTTAAAATTGAGATCTGTAAGTGTGGTGAAAGGAACCTTGTTCAAGGTTAAGGGTTTTTGTATAACTGCCTTTAGAGCCAACTTTGGGGATCTATCTGCTTTAAGTTCTTCCAAATGGTATGTGATATATTCTGGGACCAAAGTCCTCCCCCTTTCCCTACCAAGACCAGTTAGCCTCCCCCCCTCCTTCCCTTGCACCTGCTGGAACTCCAAAACAAAGCAAGTAGTTCCAGGATGATGTAAGGAAAGATGTGTTTAATACTCTCAGGCCTGTATTCTGGTCTGTGAGTAACCACAAGCATTCTTTTTTGCCTTGGATATGTGACCAAAGTCCCCTGCTCCCCTGTGGCCACAAGCATTGGAGTGTGCTAGTGCTCCTTCTCATCCTGAGACTGCACTCCAGGACTGTAACTTAAAATCTGCCTATGGAGAAAGTGACAAGAATCTCCCAGCTAGAGCCAGCAAAGGGACTCCATGTAATCTACTTCTGAGCAGTTTTCTGATCCCTCTGTCTGTGGCTAAGAGCTCTGGAAGCCTTTGCTGCTGATTCGATTGCCCCAACTCCTTTGCCACGGTAGAGCCTGTCTTGGCAGGCTTCTTTGTGCTGCACTTTTACCACCGTGCAATAAATCTTTCCTTCTGGCCTTGTAAGTTATTCAGGGCTGAAAAATTATTTCACCTCATTCTTTTGTGGGTTATCCTACTCTAAAATTCATTTTGAAGTGTTTTTTGGAGGGTAACTTAGTAAAGATCAAGTGGGTCTCTGTACTATCTCCACATACTGACTCTACACACACACACACATGCATACATACAGTGACTAGAGTTTTTAAGCAATTAAGCCAAATAAATAAAATTTAAACAAAAAATATTCAGAACCATTTCAAAAGAAAATAAAATCTTCCAGGTCACTAATAATTGTTTATTATTAGAAATAAGATGAATAAAAATATAGATGCAAAGGAAAAGTTCAGAAATTTCTGTTGCACATGAGGGGAGAAGGTAAGAATGTACCTAAAAAACAATGGTGACAACACATAATATATAAATCATACAGCGAACTGCCATAGCATAGGCAAGAAGTAGTCACAGTAGTCTTTGCTGCTAATTACAATATCTGCTCTCACATTTTCCTGTTAATGAAACTGCATCAGCAGGAGGGAGATTCCCATCTATTTTTCGTGAGTTATACTGTACACAAATGACTTTATTTACCATAACTCTGTGGCTATACTTCTTCAAATATTACTTTTTTCATGATGAACTTTAATATGCAAGTTGGTTGTTTTGAAGGAATTCTCTTACCCCTTTAGGTACTACTTCATACTGAAAAATAATAACCTAAGAAGCTCTAGGAGAGTTCATATAAAAATTACTGATTTTTCACATGCATTTTGATGCTGAAACCAGCATAATGGTAGAGATAAACTCTGTATTCCTCAGGTCTTCCTATGTATTTTCAAGTATATTAGCCAAAGCCATCACTAGCTACTTTTGTATCTAAAAGAACAAATATCACAAAGGAGGCCCAGGATAAGCAGAATGAAACAACCAAAATCAAGCTGGTTAGCAGAGAGGGAGAGAAAGAAATGAAAAAGATTTCCATTTGTTCTGAGACAACAGGGCAAGGAGACCACTCAACCTGGTATGCAGCCATCAGGCAACGCAGACATCTAGTAGCTTCCTATTAAAAAGAATTACTACTACTAACCAAGAATCAGTCTCTCAACAAGCATTTCCTAAACACTTCCTATGTGTCCAAAACTGTTCTAGATGCTGGGGATGAAGTTGAATCCCTTGTACATTTCAGCACCTTGGACAAAACCCTGGCTTTCCTGCTGGGGTTACATCCCTGAGAGCTACACTGATCAGGTAACCAATCAATTGATTCTGATTTCTCATAAACTTTTTTTATTTTTTTAAAGGTTCACTAGTTTATATTTCCAAACTTATATTATCTTTACCTAGTAAATAACACTCAAATCCTCAAAAAAGTAATTTTTATAAAATATGCATATGGGAGAAAAATTGAAACAGAAAAATGCTGTTTGTCTCATAAAAATGAAGTCAGATAAGGAAATGTGGTATTAGCCAAGGACATTGCTAAGTTATTAGTCAGGTTGGAACCAATTTTGCCTAGTTTTCAACTCATCTGCTTGTTGAATTCTTATCCAAACTACACTTGTATAATTAGGTCATACATTTAACTGACACACCCCATGAAACATGGGGGGAACGTGTGATGGGGAAATATGTAGAGATGTACTTTGGGGAAATTGTGTACTTCCTAGAACCCAGCTAATGGGGAATGGAAGGGAGAGAACTTTACCTTAGGATTATAAATAAAAGACAGCTTGCTATGCCAAGATGGTGCAAGTTACTTTTTGCAGTGTGTACCCATTCTTAGAAGAATTAAAACCTTCATGTATTCACCAAAGGAGGGTCTCAATTCTATTTACAACAGTATACAAGTCTAATTCTCATGTGTCTAAAAATTCATTAGAGAAGATTCTTGGTTTTTGTTTCTCAATTTTAATTTAACAAAAAGACAAAAGAAGGTCCCACCACAAGGAAGCCATGTTGTACTTCAGATGGGTAAAAAATATTCTCTGCCTGCAAATATTGTGGGATAAAATGCAGGAGTGATTATAGGTAGTCCCTAGCTGCCATCCTCCTGAATGACTAATTTTCATTGAAGTGATTTGTGTTAGGGGAAGCCAAGTTTGATGGAACATTCAGAAGAATTTTCTCTCATGTCTTACCAAAAAAAGTACATAATGTCTCTACTGTCAAGATCAAATCAAAAAGTATACCTTGCCAGAGCAACTGTATTGTTTCTTGCTGATAAACCTTGAAAGTAGACCATAACACTAATTTTGTGCTCACATAACAAGAGCTCCTATAAAAAAATACATTATTTAAATGTCCTCAAAGATTCAAAAAAAGCAGAATGCTTCGATAACATAGTATTTTCTTTGCTTAATAGATCTGTTTTGTCATGAACAAAAATGAGTGAAATTCTTAAAATGGATTATTTCAGGAGGAAGAGGGAATCCTGGTATATACATAATTTTACTATTGAACTAAGCCTGTGTAACTCTGAGTAAGACACTTATTCTCCGTCTGCTTCAGTTTCTTCAACTCTAAAATGAGGGCAATAAAAGCACCTGCCTGACAAGGTTGTTGTAAGGATTAAATGAGATATTTGTAAAGCTATTAGCAGAGTGCCTGGTACTTAATTAATACTTGCTCCCTTCCCCTTCCTTTATGAACTTGTATATATATACATATATCTATGCATATCTGTATTTAGGGACATCTAGTCTTCTCTTATAAAACATAAGGTCCTTGAGAGTAGGAAGCAACTCATTGCACTTCTATCTCCATTGTGTAGCATAGTGCTTAGTACATACTAGGTACTCAACAGACGCTTGCTGATTAATTGGTTCATTAAAAAGACACCAATCAACTCTTCTGCAATCACTATTCGCCCTTTTCCCTCCTTCTCTCCCTAAAAAGGGTTGGAAAGGCCTTGCCTAACAAAAAGCTGCCTGTTTAGCTCCTTAGACCAAGAAACAGTGTCTCCATTGATTATTCTCAACAAATGATTTTAGAGAATCAAACAAGATAAGAGATATAAAGCATGTTACAAACTTTAAAGTGCTATATAAATACTAGCTATTAAAGTGTTATAATTTGCCATTCCTTGTCTTTATTTCCTTGTTCTATAAGAAAATATCCATATTCAGTCCCAAGAGTTGATATAATAGTAACTTACACTTATGTAGTTTTTATTTTATTCTCAAAACAGCCACACAACATAATTAGGGCAATTATTTTTATCCTTATTTCATAAAAGGTATCAGAATCATTGAGACTAAAATTAATTAAGTGATTTACACACACAGTTAATAAACAGTAGAGAATATATTTAAACCTAAATGTTCTGACTCTAAATTTAGTGCATTTTCCACTCTCAGGCTCTCTATAACTATTATCCAAACAGTTCTATCTAGATAACTATCCTTAAGATGAGAAGCAAAAAGGCTTAATTTTTCACAACTACTCTAGCAAAAATTTAAAAAGAAGCCCAAATTGAAAATTGCCAGTAGGTAGTGATCTAGCCAGAAGAGCCCAGTCCAGAGAGAAAAGAAGTACACAGGGTCAAATAAATTGTGTGCATAGTGATTATGTTTATATAAATGGAAAAATAACCATAAAAAAATTGAAAATGAATGTTGAAGAAATTACAAACAAGTATGGCCCCAAGAAGTAAAAGGAAAAAGTCTTTACAAATATATATATGTATATATATATATATACACAATTATTACAGATGTACAGATGTATATGAATCCATAGATTTATAAGAGAGATGAGAAAAAGCCTGAAAAACAAATACAACATAAAAACCTCATAAACAAATGTAGAAAAGTAGAATTGTTAAACACATCCATTGCTTTCCACAATACAATAACATATTGTTAAATAAAAGACCCTTAAAAATAAAAACAATTAATTGTACACTTTGACCTATACATTCTACTACTAGGCATATAGTCCCAATAAAGTAATTGATAAGAAGAAAGTCCCCATTTACACAAAAATATTTATAAGAGCACTTTTTTATAAGAGAAATAGAAACAAAGTAGATGAATAATATGGAAATAGTGATAATCCATGTATAACCCAGTAGAATTGCTTGTCAGCTCTAGGAGTGGGGAGGGAAGAAGGCAGGGTGAGAATATGATTCATATAAGTATGAAAAAACACTAAAATTTTAAAAAATTAATATATAGTTTCATATAGTTTTAGAGCTAAAAGGAATTCTAGAAGTAATTTACCCTCAACCCTTATAGTTTATACATAAGGAAATGGAAGAACAGATAAACTAGTGGTTTTTCTATGGTGTAATAACTAAATATAGGTTGATCTAGAACCAGAACTCAATCTTTTTGCTTCTGATTCCATGGTTCGTTCCACTACACCAAAAAAGTGGTGGTAAATCTAGAATTATTTTTGGCTACATTCCTCTGGGACAATTTTTTAAAATATATATAACATAGGTAAAAAATAATAATATGCTTTGTTATAATTATGTAATAAGGAGGAGGTGGAGTCAAGATGGTGGCGTAGAGGCAGCAAACTCAGATCTCTGAAAACCCTTCCTTACCAATTACAAACTAAATTCTCCTAGGACACTGAAAATCAAACCTAACAACAAGACAGAGCCAAGGAACCCTCCTGCTGGACTCAACTTAAAAGGTACGCGCACCCCCCCCCCCAAGCCAGAATTTGAGAACACTCCGATTTAAAAGGGAAGGAAGAAGGAAGGTCCAGGGACCCCTCTCCCACCTAGAGCGCTAAGCCTCCAGCGGCAGCTGGAAACTCTGGGCGGGCAAAGGCACAGGTCTGGAGGGAGTACATTGCATAAAAAGCTGTGCCAGGCTCAGAGAGTCCAACGCAGGCAGTGGGGAAACAGTTAGAGAAGAAACGCAGAGTGCAGAGCAAGCAGCAGTTGCAGCAGTGTAGACACTCCATATTGCACCCCCCCATTCCTGAGGTTTTGGCCTCAGGGCACATCCAGCAACCCAGCTGGACTTAATCCCTTCAAAGTCTTCCAAGGACAGGGAATCTCAAGCTCCAAGACCCCTCCCCTACAGACTGCTAGACTTAACCCCATCAAAGCCTCCAGAGGGCAGGGAAGCTCAAGCTCCAACACCCCAGGGAAGAACAATCCAACCCATTGGGACAAAGAATAGATTCACGCCCTATAGGGGAGTAGAAGGGTAACAAATGGACTGGTGAGGAGGGAAGCAGTATAAGGGAGGAAGAGAGTAAGGGGGTAGTTTTAAAAAGACTGCAAAGAAAATAAGGGGGGGGGAATAAGAAGGGAGGGGGTAGAAAGGGAAGTAAAATAAGGGTGGGAACTAGGGGGACTAATTAAAAACAAGCATTGGTGTAGAAGAAAATAGTGAAAGAAGAAAAGGCAGGACCAGGAGTAGAAATCAAAATGCTGGGAAATACACAGCTGGTAATCATCACTCTGAATGTGAATGGAATGAACTCACCCATAAAATGCAAGCAAATAGCAGAGTGGATTAGAATCCAAAATCCTACCATATTCTGTCTACAAGAAACATACATCAGGAAGGTAGACGGGCATAGGATAAAAGTAAGAGGATGGAGCCAAATCTATTGGGCATCAATTGATAAAAAGAAGGTAGGACTTTCAATCAGGATATCTGACAAAGCCAAAGTAAAAATAGATCTAATTAAAAAGATAAGGAAGGTAACTACATCCTGATAAAAGGCAGTATAGACAATAAGGAAATATCAGTACTCAACATGCATACACCAAATAGCATAGCGTCCAAATTTCTAAAGGAGAAACTAGTGGAGCTCAAGGATGCAATAGAGAGAAAAACTCTACTACTGGGAGACCTGAACATTCCTCTATCAGAAATAGATAAATGAAACCAAAAAATAAATAAGAAAGAGGTAAGAGTATTGAATGACAACTTAGAAAAATTAGTTAGGAGATATGTAGAGAAAAATAATTAGGGACAAAAAGGAATACACCTTCTTTTCAGCAGCACATGGTACATTCACAAAGATTGACCATGTATTAGGGCATAAAAGCATTGCAAACAAGTGCAAAAGAGCAGAAATAATAAATGGAAACTTTTCAGATCACAATGCAATGAAAATAATAATTAGTAAGGGTACATGGAGAGGCAAATCAAAAATTAATTGGGAATTAAACAATACGATTCTCTAAAATTGGTTAAAGAACAAATCATAGAAACAATGAATAACTTCATTGAAGAAAATAACAATGATGAGATATCCTTTCAAAATCTAAAGGATTCAACCAAAGCAGTACTCGGGGGGAAGTTTATATCCTTAAGTTCATATATTAACAAATTAGAGAGGGCAGAGGTCAATGAATTGGGCATGAAAATTTAAAAAAAACTAGAAAGTGAAAAAATTAAAAATCCTCAGATAAAGACTAAATTAGAGATCCTAAAAATCAAAGGAGAAATTAATAAAATTGAAAGTCAAAGAACTATTGATGTAATAAATAAGACTAGTAGCTGGTACTTTGGAAAAACAAATAAAATAGACAAAGTACTGTTCAATCTAATTTTAAAAAGGCAAGAAGAAAACCAAATTGACAGTATCCATGATGAAAAGGGAGACCTCACCTCTAATGAAGAGGAAATTAAGGCAATCATTAAAAATTATTATGACCAATTATATGGCAATAAATATGGCAATCTAGGTGATATGGATGAATATTTACAAAAATATAAATTGCCTAGACTAACAGAGGAAGAAATAGACTACCTAAACAATCCCATATCACAAAAAGAAATTGAACAAGCCATCAAAGAACTCCTTAAGAAAAAATCCCCAGGTCTAGATGGATTCACAAATGAATTCTATCAAACATTCAAAGAACACCTACTCCCAATATTATACAAACTATTTAACATACTAAGCAAAGAAGAAATAGGATACTCGCAAAAAGACTCCAGCAATTAATCACAAGGGTTATTCACTATGACCAGGTAGGATTCATATCAGGAATGCAAGGATGATTCAATATCAGGAAAACCATTCACATAATTGACCATATTAACAAGCAAACTGACAAAAATTACATGATTATCTCAATAGATGCAGTAAAAACCTTTGACAAAATACCACACTCATTCCTATTGAAAACACTACAAAGCATAGGAATAGAAGGGCCTTTCCTAAAAATAATAAACAGAATATATCTAAAACCATTAGTAAACATCATCTGCAATGGGGACAAACTAGAAGCCTTCCCAATAAGATCAGGAGAGAAACAAGAATGCCCATTATCACCTCTATTATTTCACATTGTACTAGAAACACTAGCAGTAGCAATTAGAGAAGAAAAAGAAATTGAAGGTATTAAAATGGGCAATGAGGAGACCAAGCTATCACTCTTTGAAGATGATATGATGGTCTACTTAAAGAATCCTAGAGAATGAACCAAAAAGCTTGTTGAAATAATCAACAACTTTAGCAAAGTTGCAGGATACAAAATAAACCCACATATGTCATCAACATTTCTATATATCTCCAACACATCTCAGCAGCAAGAATTAGAAAGAGAAATTCCATCTAAAATCACCCTAGATAATATAAAATACTTAGGAATCTATCTGCCAAGACAAACACAAGAATGATATGAACACAACTACAAAACACTCTCCACACAATTAAAACTAGATCTAAACAATTGGGAAAACATTGATTTCTCATGGGTAGAATGAGCTAACATAATAAAAATGACAATCCTACCCAAATTAATTTACTTATTTAGTGCCATTCCCATTGAACTACCAAAAATATTTTTTACTGAATTAGAAAAAAGCCATAACAAAGTTCATTTGGAAGAACAAAAGATCAAGGATATCCAGGGAAATCATGAAAAAAAAATGAGAAGGAAGGAGGACTTGCAGTCCTAGATCTCAAATTATACTATAAAGCAGTGATCATCAAAACAATATGGTACTGGCTAAGAGACAGAAAGGAGGATCCTTGGAATAGACTTGGGTTAAGTGACCTCAGCAAGACAGTCTATGAGAAGCCCAAAGATCCCAGTTTTGGGGACCAAAACCCACTATTTGATTAAAAAAAACTGCTGGCAAAATTGGAAGGCAATATGGTAAAGATTAGGTTTGGATCAACATCTCATACCTTACCACAGATAAACTCAGAATGGGTGAATGACTTGAATATAAAGAAGGAACTATAAGCAAATTAGGTGAACATAGAATAATATACATCAGAATTTTGGGAAAGGGAAGACTTTAAAACCAAGCAAGAGCTAAAAAAAATCACAAAATATAAAATCAATAATTTTGAATACATCAAATTAAAAAGGTTTTCTACAAACAAAACCAATGCAACCAAAATTAGAAGGGAAGCAACAAATTGGGAAACAGTCTTCATAACAAAAACCTCTGACAAAAGTCAAACTACTCAAATTTATAAAGAGCTAAACCAACTGTACAAAAAATCAAGCCATTCTCCAATTGATAAATGGGCAAGGAACACAAATAGGCAATTTTCAGTTAAAGAAATCAAAACTATTAATAAGCACATGAAAAAGTGTTCTAAATCTCTTATAATCAGAGAGATGCAAATCAAAACAACTCTGTGGTATCACTTCACAACTAGCAGATTGGCTAACATGACATCAATGGAAAGTAAAGAATGCTGAAGGGGATGTGGCAAAATTGGGACATTAATGCATTGCTGGTAGAGTTGTAAATCTATCCAACCATCTTGGAGGGCAATTTGGAACTATGCCCAAAGGGCATTAAAAGACTGCCTGCCCTTTGATACAGCCATAGCACTGCTGGATTTGTACCCCAAAGAGATGATAAGGAAAAAGACATGTACACGAATATTCATAGTTGCGCTCTTTGTGGTGTCAAAAAATTGGAAAACGAGGGGATGCCCTTCAATTGAGGAAAGGCTGAACAAATTGTGGTATATGATGGTGATGGAATACTATTGTGCTCAAAGGAATAATAAACTGGAGGAATTCCATGGGAACTCGAATGACTTCCAGGAATTGATGCAGAGTGAGAGGAACAGAACCAGGAGAACATTGTACACAGAGACTGATACACTGTGGTACAATAGAATGTAATGGACTTCTCCATTAGTGGCAAATCAATGACCCTGAACAACTTGGAGGAACCTACAAGGAAAACCACTATCCACATCCAGAGGAAACATAATGGGAGTAAAAACACTGAAGAAAAACAACTGCTTGAATACATGGGTTGAAGGGATATGGTTGGGGATGTAGACTCTAAATGAACATCCTAGTGTAAACAACATGGAAATAGGTTCTGATCGAGGATACAAGTAATACCCACTGAAATTGCGCGTTAGTTGCAGAAAGAGTGGGTGGAGGAGAGGGAGGGAAATAATGTGATTCTTGTAACAAAGGAATAATGTTCTAAATTGATTAAATAAATTAATTTAAAAAGTAATAAATATTGAATAAATTATAATAAATATGCTTATCTAAGAGAAACACGTTTTCAAATTTGTTTTGTCAAAAATGTGCTTTATTCTTTTTTTTATACTCCCTACTCTTTCTTCTCCAAGAAGGCAGGTAATATAAGTTGCAGATATGTTATCATACAATACATATTTTCCTGTTTATATTGTAAAATGACACAAATTGATTACAGTAGAGAAAAATTCATGGAGGAAAAAAAGGGAAGAATTGTATGTTTCATTCTGCATTTGGACTCCATCTGTTTTTTCTATGGTGATGGATATCCTCTGTCATCATGAGACCCTTGGAGTTGTCCTGTATTCTTGCCTTGTTGATAATGGTTGTCATTCACAGTTGATCATCATACATTATTGTTGTTACTATATACAACATTCTCCTGGTTCTGCTCCCTTTATTTTATATCACTTCATATAAGTCATTCCAGGTTTTTTGTAATCATCTTGTATGCTTTTCTTATGGCATGATAGTATTCCATTACAATCACATACCACAACTTGTTCATTCATTTCCCAATTGATGCACATCCCTTCAGTTTCCAGTTCTTTGCCACCACAAAAAGAGCGTCTATAAATATTTTAGAACATCCTTTTTCCTCAATTACCTAAGGAAATAAGCCTAATAGTGGTACTAAGTCAAAAGATACTCTTTATAACTCTTTGAGTATAATTCCAGATTGATCTTCAAAATGGTTGGATCAGTTTGACCAACAATGTATATTAATGTCCCTATTTTTTCACATCCCCTCCAACACTTGTCATTTTGCCTTATCATCACTTTAGCCAATCTGATAGAGGGGATGATATCTCAGAGTCATTTTAATTTGCATTTCTCTAATCAAAACTTTAGAACATTTTTTTTTCATATCGGTATATAAAGTTTTGATTTCTTCATCCAAAAACTGTCTATTCATATCTTTTGAACATTTATCAATTGAGGAATGGCTCGTATTATTATATTTTTGACAAAATTCTCTCTATATTTTATTTTTTTAAAACCTTCCTTTCCATCCAAGACTCAGCATTGTGTATGGGTTCCAAGGCATAAGAGTGGTTAGGGCTAGGTTAGATGACTTGCCCAGGGTCACACAGCTAGGAAGTAGCTGAGGCCATATTTGAACCCAGAACCTCCAGTCTCTCAGCTTCGCTCTCAATCCACTGAGTCACCTTATTGTCCCTGCTCTATATATTTTATATATGAGATCACTATCTGATAAACTACCTATGAAATTTTTCCTAACTTATTTTTTTCTAATTTTCACTGTTAGTTTTATTTATATAAAACCTTTTTAATTTAATGTATTCAAAACTGTCCATTTTACATTTCAAAGTGCTTTCTACCTCTATTTATTCATACATTCTTCTCCTATAGATCCTACCTGATGGATATGTCCTCTGTTCTTTTCATTTGTTTATATCTCCCTTTTATATCTAGGTCATATATCCATTTTGATCTTACCTTTGTAAATGGCATAAGATACTGGTCTCTATCTAATTTCTGCTGAACTGTTTTCCAGTTTTCCCAACACTTTTGACCAAATAGTGAATTATTATTCAAAAAAAATTGGATCTTTACATTTGTTAAATACAAGGTTACTATAATCTTCTTTGACTGTTGGGTGTCTAGTCTGTCTAATGATTTATTTTTTATTTCTTAGCCAGTATCAGATATTTTTTATAATTACTACTTTACGATATAGTTTCAAATGTTGTACTTAGACTTCCTTCTTTAACATTTTTTCACTATTTATTTTGATATTCTTGACCTTTTTATTTTTCTAAGTGAATTCTGTTATTATTTCTTTCTCTTTTAATAAAATATTTTTGATAATTTAATTAGGATGGCATCTAATAAGTAGATTCATTTAGATAGGATTCTCATTTTAATTATATTGGCTTTGCCCAGCCATGAACAATTACTATTTCTCCAGTTATTAAAATTTTACTTTCTTTGTATTAAAAGTATTTTATAATTATGTTCATATAGTTTCTGGATTTGTTTTGGAAGATATATGCTTAGATATTTTTGTTTCTCTGTGGTTAATTTAAATGGGCCAACTCTTACTATTTCTTCTTGCAAGACATTGTTAGAGATATATAGAAATGCACAATATTTTCTTAAAAGTGAAATTTTCTTCCCTAGTGAAAATACAAAACAAACAAAATCTTAGTATTCTCTTTATGAAAGCATCTATAAGAGTTAGGGGTGTTGATTTCACTCTAATTTTTTTAGGCCACTCTAACATTTAAAAGAATACAATAAAAGGTGTTCATGTCCAGGTTTTTTATAAATTGCCCCAGAAATTGAGGGGTACTGCTATTCATTTCTGCTTGGTAGGGAACACCGTTATTTTCCACCCAGAAAGAGCCCCTACTTCACGTTTTTTTTTTTACAACAGTATAGGGCCTCCCCCAACAGAGATATAGGCTTGAGTCCTTTTTCAATTAGAGCAGAAAGAAGCTTCTTAATATTTTGTTTTTTATATATTTGTCCAAGGACTTTTCAGTTGAGGACATACATGCCAGAATCAATTGTTCAGAGGAGATCCTTCTCTAAACTCATTACTGCACCAATGGAAGTATTATTCTAATTTTAAGTCACTGTGAGAGAAAGAAAACTTTAAAATCTCTTCATATAAACAAAGCTTAAGAAATTATTCTAAGAAATTTTCAGAGAAGAAAAGGTAATGTTCCAGTTGGGATCCAAATGATCCTCTGAAGAACTGAAGCTCGTGTTCTTTGTGGGGGAGAGTTATGGTTTTTAAAAAATGGTCATTTGAATTTGTCATATTGAAAATCATTTTTCAAAGTTGTGTTATATGTAGTCTACATAGAGAGGCAAAACGTTCATAGAATTCAGGGACAACTAAGCTCTTTGTTCATATTTTAAAGCATCAGTCAAAGAAAATTTTTTAATTCTAAAACTGAACTGCTTCAACCCTCCCTCCACCTAAGTTCTCTTGACTTGAGTTTGTTCTCTAAGTAGCCACATTTAAAATTTTATTTTTCAGAGATACTGATTTGCTAGTGATCCTAGTTTTTTATATTCTTAAAGATACATAAATAAGGTTTTATTAATGCTTTGTACAGCAATGACTGCTATAAACTTAATTGTATATTTATGAAAAGATAAAAAAGTATTTGCTAAACATTTACTATGTGCAAAATACTGTGCTAAACATTGCAGATACAAATAGGAAAATCTTGACAATCCCAGCTTGAAGAAAACAGCACTCTGATTGGGGAAGGAAAAATCCAAATCAGCAAGACAGAGGTAAAAACCCAGAAGTTCTAAGGATATAGCTGTAGCAATGATGGCAAGACCCAAGGAATAACCCAGGATTGGCCAAAAAGGGTGATGGGGAAAGGTATAAAAGAAGGGCATTCCTATTTAATATATGTGATAATCATTTTTTAGTTATCTTAGTCAGTCCAATAGGCATTTATCAATTGCTTACAATGTGGCAGGCACTGAGCTAAGTGCTAGGGATACAAAAAGTGAGCAAAAAACAAATAATTCTCCTTTCAAGGAGCTTACAGTCTAATAAACAACAAAGTATGAATAAGATATACACTAGATAAATAGAGAGTAATCTCAGAGGAAAGACACTAAAATTAAGGAGGACTGTAAAAGGTTTCTTGTAGAAGGTGAGACTTTAGCCGAAACTTGAAAGAAGTCGGAGAAGCTATAGGAGGCAGAGATGAGGAGGGAGATCATTTTAGGCATATGGGATGATAGCCAGTGAAAAACGCTCAGAATAGGGAGGTGATGTGTCAGGTTCAAGGAACAATAAGGAAGCTAGGGTCACTGGAGAGCAACCAAAAGGCTACTGAAATAATTGGAATGTGATATGATTAAAATCAGTACCAGGGTGGTTGTTAGTGTCAGAGAAGAGAAAGAGGATATACATGAGATTTTTTACAAAAGTAGAAAACACAGGATTTGACCATTAATTCAATATGGGAGATAAAAATGAGGAATTGAGGATGACACCTAGCAGTGAACCTGGTGAATGGAAAGGTGATGGGACCATTCATAATAATAGAGAAGTCAGGAAGAGAAGTGGGCGTGGGTGAAGAAATCATGAATTTTGTTTGAGACATGTTGAGTTTAAGATGTCTATGGGACATCCAGTTCAAAATATCAACAAAACAGCTGAAAAGAGGAAATTGGAGGCCAGGAAAGAAACAAACAGTTTTGAGATTCAAAAGCAGAGAGATGATGATTACAACCAGAGGAGCTGATGAGATCACCAAGTGAAATCATAGAGTATAGAGAAGATAAGGGCACTTATGAAGGAGATTTGGAAGGCATCCTTTGTTAGCAGGCATAAGATGGATGAATAGCCACAAAAAGAAAGAGAAACAAGGCTCAGATAGGCAAGTGTCACAAAAACCTATACAGAAGAGATTCAAGGTAAGGCATAATTTTTTTACCTTTCATAACAGGCAGAAAGTCTCATAGATATGAGAGGGTTGAACAAATGACACAGTTCCAGAAAGTGTCACATTATTGTTTTCCATATGACAATATTTTAAAAAATCAAATACATCAAGAATGGAGGGGGGGTTGGAATCTGCTTTCGGGGTCACAAATCTTCAGGAAAATCATAAATACCACCAATAAGTAGCTCATCTCTTGACTCCATGGATTCCAAAATCCTCTAATTGGTGCAATTCATACCAATCAATAAGTTACAAGCACTTAATGGGCAGTCCTGCTAATCATAGGAAAAAACAACTCATATCTCAGAAAACACTACATCTCTGAATATTCATACCCAAGAGCAAATGTTAATTCATGCAGTGCCTGCATTAAACTAGTCTAATTATCTACTGAAGCAATCTATTAAAGGCATGCTGTCAATCTCACAGATTAGATTCAGCAAAGTGAAACTGAATTGCATGCCTTTTCAACTAATTGAAAAATTCTACCAGGCTTTTAGAACAGTCAGAAAAAGCAAAGCATTGCCAGTTTGCTGTTCCACAAAGACTGAGACTTATTGTATGGCACCCAGATGAAACTGATGTACTTATTGAGCAGCTGAAATAAAAGGATATCAAAAGCTGCACATCACTACAACCTGCATTTACTTGCCCTGCTATGGATAGATTTAAACTGAATTTAAGTATCTCCTCAAAGGCTATCTCTGGCTAACTTGGCTGCAAAGATGAATATGCCTATTTTCTTATTGATTCTGTTTAAAAATCAGTGGGGGGTGGGGCATCTGGGTAGCTCAGTGGGTGGAGACTCAGGCCCAGAGATGGGAGGTCCTGGGTTCAAATATGACCTCAGATGCTTCCTGGCTGTGTGACCATGGGAAAATCACTTAACCCCCATTGCCTAACCCCTACTACTCATCTGCTTTGGAACCAATACCCAGTATTGATTCCAAGATGGAAGGAAAGGGTTTAAATAAATACAGTGGAGGGAAAAATGAGATTCCCACAATTCTCTCTCTCTCAGCGAGTCAGAGCTTCCTAACTACTCTCTTCATGACATGGATCTCTCTCCAACATTCAGTTGTGAGACCAATGAAACAATTAGATGTCTAATTTTCTTTAAGATCTTTAAAAACTTGGAATCCAAGTTCTAAAGTGTTGAATAAAAAAGCAATTCAAATGGACCTTCTGTCATTGATTGGGACATTCTCTCCAGTGACCAAGACTGTGACCTACCCATGCTTCTCGTCCTTGCTATGTTACTCTTTCCTAAAACCTCCTAGAAGTCTCTATAACATGCTCAAAGCCTTCCCAACTTTCTCCTAATAATGTGTGAGAGGAGATGGATTTTGGAAGGGTCACTCTTAACTGTCTTCCTGTCATCCCTCATCTTCTTTGCTTTCATTAAATTCCTGGATGACATCTTATTTGCCTATTCTTCTAAACTCCTCAAAGCATGCTTTTATCCACCGTGTGCCTTCATAACCCCCCTAGGTGATACTAAATTTTCATTCTTCAGAGACCATTGTATCCTGTCTTGTGTGGGTTTTAAAATTAATATTAAATAACTAAGTACTATACCTAAAAGTTGTATTAATAATAACTAAAATAAAAGAACTACCTAACTTAGCTGGGGTCTCAAAAGAAGAGAGAGAGGGAAGAGTCACAGCGAATTTAAATACAATCATGTAAATGCAAGGACCCAGGGAAAGGGAAAAGGATTCTAGGTATACAGAAATACAGAAAGGAATGTTGGTTAATGTCGTTTTAGGGGTTCAAGAATTTCTAACTATACATTTGCTTCTAGATTGCATTGTTAATCAAATGTGATTATTCAAACTATGAGACTTTGCTTTCTAGGGAAAGTTGAGGTCATTAAAGGAGCTCTGCAATTTCTCAAAGGCAATCTAGTCTTCTCTTATCTTCCTGTTACATTCCTGCAGAGTGTAGATATTGTAACAATGAAGACATTCATAAGTCACTCAACAATAAGCAGAGTTTTATGTAGCCATGGCAGGAGAAGGATATTTAACAAGAGCAGACGTTGAGAATCTTTTGAGTTAATTCAACATAATCTGAGGAGTCTCCCACTCATGTCCTCCTGGATGCTTGGTCCTCAAATGATAAGGAAATGATGCCAACATTATGAGTCCTTATTTCCCAGAACTAACCAAATCTTGAGGAAAATCTCAAACTCTTAAAAAAAAAAGATCCAGCCTAACCTGCATGGGGAGAGGGGATAAAATACTGCTCCAACTTTGTGAGACCTTGGCTGATATCTGTATTCCTTTAACGCTATGTCCTAAACCATCAATATCTGTATCTGTAGCATAATAACTGATAATAATCATAATATCAATCCATCAAAAATTGTGTTACTATGTATTTGGTGTCCTCTACTGAAGGAAGCAGGAAATTGGATCATGTATTTAATATATTTATGAAAAAATAGAATGACCAGTCAGTTAATTAGAAAACAACTTGTAGAATGAGTCACTTCTTGGCAATGGCTGACTGACCAAGATTCCACCTGAATAGTAAAGTGAGAAAGTGTATTTGTTCTCTTTTGGACCCATGGACTGATTTCTTTGGGATATGATCTAATTCCCAAGGACACATGCTAATCAATCTGACTGAATTAGCCAGGCTAATTGAGAATTTCCCAGTAGCATTTCACTAGTGTGGAAGATTCATTTCCCATCACTACAAAACAGTATGCATGCATGAAATGTAAAACTGAAAGCCAAAAATATCATTCACCTTTGTGTGATGGGAATTCCTCTGCATTCTCCTGAGATCGCATCCTACCCAGAGATGCCACATGATAGGAGCAGCACTGCTTTGCAAAACTGTCTTGTACCAAGAGTACTTAATGGTCTCATTGCTACCAATGAATAACAGTCATGAAGTAGCTATAAATTATGAGCTGATTAAAAAAAACATTAAAATCTGTGTGTTGTCTAAGGTTAAAGTTATTAACTTTAGAAAGCAATCCTGACTGCTGCTATGATTGGGTACCAAGAGGCTGATCAAAAAAAAAAAAGAATGGGATGGGGGAAGAGCTTAAGCATAGTTAAGAAAACTGGAGTAAAAGACAGGAACCAAAGAATACTAAGGTTGAAGCAGAGAGGTAAATCAAAGCCTCTTTAAATTATAATGAAAAATACAGAAATGCAATATCAAAACTTAAATAAGGTCATTCATAAGAGAATATCTGTAGCATATTTTCAACCAACTGCTAGAGGAAAATCTATGAATAATATTAGAGGTATTTACATGACCCACAGTTCTCCTATACAGTGTTTGCCTAACATAATGAGATCTGGATTGCTTGAGCAAAATACAAATTTGAGGTTGTAAGATCTGACTCCAAACTATCCTCATTTTCAGAAAAGGCATTCCTATAAATATAGTATTTTATAGCCATATTGTCACCTTGCTATATTAATGTTATAGTTTTATTGAATATATTAATAACATTATATAATGATCATACACATTAATAGGACAATCAGTTATGTAGATAAAGATGTTCCAAAGTTTAGGTTTGTTCCTATTTAAAATTTAAATTTAATTTTAAAATTCAGATCTTATTTTATTAGGTAAATACTGTGTGTGAAAAGGCTCTCACCTCCCAAGAAAATAAGCAAAAGGCTCACTTTATTCTCTGAAATCCAAGTGAAAATTGTTTCTGTGTCAAATCTTTCCCAAGTCACTTTTTTTCTTAATATATATCTAACTCACTGCCTGCCAGCCCTTAAAAGTTGACTTAATGGCACTAAAGGATGCAAAGAGCAAATACTTCAAGCTGAGAAGCTTTCATTCTATTTTTTCATTCTCCTTCATTGCATACATTTATATGAAGCATCCTGGGGAAACAATGAGAAAAAGACTTCTCTATTAATACCTGAATATTCTAATAACATGAAGTCTTGCAGCTGAAATGACAAAGGCCTGATTGTCTTTTTGATTCAACAGAGGAACTAATGTTTTCCTATTCTTTCTCAGCACAGAAAAGTTCAATCAATCAACCCATAAATGTTAGTAAGCTCCTACTATGTGCCAGGTTCTATGCCAAGCACTTGGGTATCCTCACCCCAGGAAAAAAAGAGGCAAAAAAAAAACCATAGTCCTTGCCTCTAAGGCACTCAATCTAATGGGAGCTGGGGGGTCAGGAACAAGATGCAAACAACTACAGGGAGATACATCCCAAGACCTATCTTGGATGGCTGAAACTGTGGATATAAAAAAACACCTGCTTGCCCCATAATATCTGTGCGCGCTCTCTTCACTCCTGCCCCTTAGCTCAGTGCTCTGCAGCCTCCCATTAGTGAGCGAGTACACACACACACACACTCACACACACACACACACACACACACACTCACACATCCCCTAAAAAAAGTGAAGATGGAAAAAGGACCACTAGTGGGGGCAGACTGCTGTTGCAGGCAGATTGGGGCTCCTTAGGCAGACTTTCAGCACCTCTCGGGTGGACCTCCACCACCTTGGATAGACCTCAAGTAACTGAAACTGTAGAAAGCAAAATCATGGGTAGATAAGGGTGTCCTACTATATATCTAAATTATCTATATACAGAACTAATAGGAAATAATTAACAAAGAGAGAGCACGCACTAAAATTAAGAAGGGTTTGGAAAGGTTTCCTTTTCTTCAAAGGGGGGATTTTAGTTGGAGCTTAAAGGAATCTAGTTGAGAAGGGTCAGTGTTCCAGGCATGGAGAGCCAGGGGAAAAAAGCCCAGGGTGCTAAGAGATGGGGTTTCTTGTTTGTGGAACAGCCAGGAGGTCAGTGTCAAGGTATAAGCAGACTTGAAAGGTAGGAGGGGACTAAGTAATAAAGAGCTTTGAATGTCAAAAAAGGAATTTCTATTTAATCTCAGAAATAATAGGGAGTCGCGATAGTTTATTGAGGAAAGGCGTGACATGGTCAGACTTTCACTTTAGGAAAATATTTTGATGAGTGAATGAAGGATGGATTAGAGTGGATAGAGACTTGAGACCAACTGTGCCTGCTATCTAGAGTGGTGGCACTATCAGAGGAAAGAAAGGACCTATTCAAGAGATGTTCCAAAGGTGAAATCAATAGGTCTTGGCAATAACTTGGAAGGGGAGCAGGAAGAGATGGTGAGGAGTAGAGGGTGACTTTTAGGTCTAAAGCCTAAAGAACTGGTACAATAGTGTTGCCCTCCACAATAAGAGGATAGGTAGGAGGTGGAGTTTATTTAGGTGGAAAGAGAATGAGTTCTATTTTGGATATGTTGAGTTTAAGTTGTCTACTGGACATCCAATTCTTCTTTCCTATTAAATTACCAAATGGCCAGCATCTTAATTATCTGAAATAAAAAGTTTTGATCTTTTCTCTTGAATTGCCAAAGGAACTTCATAAGTCATTTAACCTCAGCTTTTTCTTTCTGTAAAATAGAAAAAATGTAAGATCTCATTGAAGGTGTTAGAACACTGCATTAGGAGTGAGATGACCACTTAATAGTCATGTGACCTTGGACAAGTTACTTAACTTCTGTAAGTCTCACTTTCCTTCTCTGTAATATTTTATTTTTAAAACCCTTACCTTCTATCTTGGAGGCAATACTGCATATTGGTTCCAAGGCAGAAGAGAGGTAATGGCTAGGCAATGGGGGTTAAGTGACTTGCCCAGGGTCACACATCTGGGAAGTGTTTGAGGCCAAATTTGAACCTCGGACCTCCTGTCTCTAGGCCTGGCTCTCAATCCACTGAGCTACCTAGCTTCTCCCTCCTTCTCTATAATATTAGAAGGCTGGACTAGATGACTTCCAAAATCCTTTCCACCCCTAATAAATCTAGATCCTGAAAGGCTGAAATATTAGAACATATAAGGAATCTACTGTCAAGAGCAACTGACTTGAAAAACAGGTCAAGGAGGAAAAAGTGAAAAATTATCAGACTCTCTGAAAATCATGACCAAACAAAATACCTCAATATCAAAATTTTTAAAAACCAATAAAGGAAACTGGCACAATTCTTTTTCTATTCAGGGGCAGAGTGAAAAATAGAAAAAAATCCCTAACTGGAAATGAGGAATATTGGTCAAAATCCAGGAATTGTGTATATAGGTTGCAGAAAAAAATTGCAAGCATCCAGAAAAAAAAGGATTCAAGGACAGGATAGGTAAGATTATGCTACTCTAGTGTACCAAGGGCAGAGTGATGGAAGCAGTACGACCCCAAAATGTGGGCAATAAGGGGGTCTATCATCTGTAGAGAATTTTAAAACAATAATAAAACCAACTAAATGTCTTTTCTATCATTATGCATCAAATATTTTAAACAATGGCAGTGATAATATATTCCTCCCAGAAAAAAATCTTTTGTTGCCTTAACTTCTAAACAGGGTTAAGTTCTATGTGACCACCTCCTAACTTCCCTACTTTCTAACTTCTGTTGATGGAATCATCCTCTGAGTTCAGGATCCAAACTTTGAAATTATCTTTGACTTCTCCCTCTCCCTCGCTCTTCACATGCAACAAGTTGAAAGGCCTGTCAGTTCTGCCTCTTAACATCTGTCTTGTTCATTCCTTCTTTCTCATTCCCACTGCATCTACCTTAATTCAGGCTCTTATTACTTCCCATCTGAACTATTTATTATAAGAGACTCCTCTCTGATTTCCTTGCCTCTAGATTCTCTCCTTTCTCATTCATCCTTCATCCAACTTCTAAAGTAATAATTGTAATATATAGGCATAATCATGCCATGACCCTGCTCAGTGGCTCCCCAGTGCCTCTCAATAAAACATCATATCTTTAGGCTGCCTTTGAACATTGCCTGTCCTAGCAGCAACCTACCTTTCTATTCGTTTCAACATTCTACCCTGTAGCCAAACTGGATAATGTTCCTCAGTCTCAACCACAGACAATATCTTTCACAGTTCTATTTCTTTTCGCTCTAAAAGGCAAGGAAACTATCTCTGGTACTTGGCAAGGCTAGGGTGGGGGTAGGGGAGGAGGCTTAAGTCATTGATATGGCCATCTAAAGACATAAGAGACAAACTTGTGAAAAGTCAATCCACTTCAGATTTGGTAAATATTCCATGAACAAATGAAAGTCACATCACTTGCAAAAAATATGGTAGTGCAAGTTCTACATTAGTTTGAAATGAGAAGTCTGGATATTTAAAGGAGTTTAATGGTGGCAAGGAAAGGGTACTTCTGGATACCAGCTGCATTAAGAAAGAGGACAATCTGACCTATTTCTGAAGGCTGTACAAGATCATTTGAGGGAGCAGGAATCTTGAAGTCTAAGAAATTCTGTACCAGGGATAGAACAAGACCAGGCTAGCAAGGGTCAACTAGAACTATATCTAAAAGCATTCTATTCTTATTCAGTAAGTCTTCCAGGAGGCAATTACTAAAGAACTGCAGAGTTTTATAGGATCATTGATTAATCTTGGAGGGAATAATTCAAACTGGGTATTCAGGTGAATGATGACCATGCTGAGTCAGGAAGTCTAGCCTAGTATCTTTGCACCACCGAGTTATCTTTCAAGGATTTGTGGTTTGTTATCCAAGAAAATCTGATCTACTTTCTCTAACCTTGCAGTTGGGCTAAAATAATGAATATTTCTTAGTCATAGGAGGAAAGGAGAGAATTGTTGCTTGCCTTTCATTCTCAATTTCCAACCAATCATAATTATTTTGCCATTTATGATATTGAGCTCTTCTAACCAGTCATAACTTGTTCCCTACCTACAAAGTGCTGATCTTTGCTCTGTACTTCTCTAAAAACTATAAAAATGGTAGCCATTCACTAACTCCTCCTCTTAGCCTTGCTGAAGAAGCTGAAATCCTCTTTACTGGCAAATTTGTGCTCCACTAATAAATTGATTGTGTTTAGGACCTTGTACCTCTATTTACCTTGTTCTGACCTTAACAATGCAAAAGGGCAATGAACTCTTAAATGCATTACTAGAGATGACTTTGAACCATTATGAGAACCAATGACTATATGAGAAGTACAACGGTCTGTTCTGTGGCTCTACTGTTTTTCTTGATGCTCCTGTTCATCATTAGTACTTTGTTTTGGGAGACTCATTATGAATTTATTAAAAAATGGCACATGGATCAGATCAGCAAAATCTTGGATTCAGTTCTTCTGAAGAAGAAATAAGAAGTTTGATATTTCTAGTGCTTGTTCTTTTCAATATTTGATTACTCCTTCAGGGGACGATCATACCCTTTGTTTTCAGTTCAGTTTTGCTATTTTTTTTCTGGTTTATCTTTTCTTCGTCCAGTGACAATTTTTTGAAATTTAATTTTTTGAAATTTATTTATTTAATTAATTAATTTATAATCTTTTTTCCATGGTTACATGATTCATGTTCTTTCCCTCTCCTCCTCCCTCCTCACCCTCACCCCCTGGAGCTCCAGTGTCCATTATGACCATGTCCTCATATCATCAAGATTAAGGTCTTTCCTTCAATACAATGAAATGGCCCAAAGTCCTCTAAATGGCCTTTAGGGCCTTGCCACTGAGGGGCAGGGTAGAGTAGGGGTCACAGTTACCAGGTCCCTCCCAGGTAGGCCCTAGAATTCTTTTTCTTTCAAAAGATCAGGAAATTGTTCTTGCTATTTGATTGACTTAAGGGCATAAAAGAAGACAACCCGGGAGAAAGCTTCAGACTTGGTGAATGTCCCATAGCCATATGAATCACCAAATAAATGCTTTGCTGGCCAGTTGTATTTTTCTATGTTATGGAGGCAAGCTACATCTTCCCAAGCCAAGTGCCATATATTTATTGAGTATCCTTTTCATGTGATCGCTAAGTAAATGTCTTTTCGCAATGTCTTATTTCCTTGCCATCTCAAACCGAGTCAGCCAAATTGACCTGCCAGATTGGCTTCCAACACTGTCTTCTTCTCCAGTCATAAATGGCCTTTTCCATTCCTAGAATTGCTTCCCTGGATCTTCAACTGTTGAAATTTATTTCTTACTTCAAGACCAGTCCAAATGCTACCACCTCCATGAATACTTAATTACATTAAACTTAACTAAATTGTCCATCCAAGATTATTAGATATATTAAAAAGAAATTCATAGAAACAAAGAATCTCAGGATTTGAAGGGACCTAAAAGGCAGGCCTATAGTCGGGATGAAATAACCCGATTTGCCACTGCAAACAAAGTCTGAGAGAACTGTATGCTTTTTCCTCATGCAAAAAACAAAGAAACAAACAAAAACAGAGTGCCTTGTCCCTCAATGAATGTCTTTTAGAAGGGTAAATAAAGCCTCTAGGCCTCATACCTTGAGGTTTTTCACCTACCTGCATACCTGTGGTAGAAAAAGGGCCCCAGGAAAGTGGGAGAAAGTAGTCATGGACCAGGAGAATTATTCATACTGATCTATACTTACTCTAATTCTGAACTGTTAGACATTATTAATTAGCTATAATGGTCATCTGCTGGGCTGTACCATGCCCTTCCCCCCATGGTCCCAATCCAGAAGGGCAGTGAGACCTCTCCCACATTGACAAGTGATGGCAGGTAGCCAATGGAGGAAACATGGGACATGAGCACTAAGGACTCTGGCACTCCAGGGGCATCCCCCAAACCTGCACATGCTCTTTGTTTCTTTTCTGGTGCCCCCAAGTTCACCTGTGACATGAACCCCAAAACACACTTTACTTGAATTTGGCCAAACTTATTTTCCAGGATTTGGGGGAAAGGTGGAGATTTTTCTGGAAGAGGAGATGTCAAGGTCCTGGATCCTCAATAAATACACAAGCCCTGATACACACCTTGGGTTGCCACACCTTACCTGGGGCTGCTACTCCATTATCTATTGGGCTTTTCCATCAGCCCCAAGGGTTACTCCATGACCCTGAGAGCTGCTACTCCATCTGCCCAGGGCTATTCCATTACTACTCCATTAGTTCCTGGGCTTTTAGGCTACTCTACAGTCCCAAGGCTGATCCATCAGTCCCAAGGCTATTCCATCAACTATTAGGCTAGTGTACTACCTTGAGAACCTTTTCTGCCTCAACTACAAATCCTTCCTTACTTCTGAACAGAACCTGAGTCTCTCCTTCTGGGGGTGACAAACTTGGGTGAGTTTCTTCCACAACAAAACCATGACTATTATATACAGTTCTTCCTTATAGCAAGGCAAAATCTACTTGTTCATTGGCCCTAGAATATTTCTTTCCATGCATGCACTTTGGCATAATAAGGTTTTGCTGTATATTTTTCTTCAAAAGTGGCCTATGATATACATCAAGAGTATAATTTAAAGATTAAATCACTAAATTATTTAAGTATTCAGGTTCTTAATAGACCCATCAGCTAGCTTTACAACTATAAAATGAATAAATATGAAGGTCTGTCATGCTCCTCCCTCTGTCATGCATTAAAGTGTTTTTGCTTTCCCATTAGCCAAGTGATTGAGTATCTATTGTAACGTGCTGATAAAGTGCCACACATTCCTTTTCAAACTAGGAAGAGTGTCTTCACCTGAATGGGAGGAGGAAATCCCTATCTCCATCTCAGAAATTAACTGTGACTCAACCACTTACAGACTTTCTCAAGCTTTTCAGGAAAAATATAATTCCACCTCTTTGATTTATTTAAATTGCTGGGGAAAAAATGGTTAAATGAGCCAAGCACTCGGGTGCATAAAATGAGGTGTCATTTAGATGCCAGGATGAAGTGCTTTTTATGCTGCCATAAGGAAATGAGAAGAAGAGAATGTAGGTCTTTAAAAGGACTTCAGAATAGACTCCATACCCCACGCCATTCATAACTGCAGAGCTGTGGTCAATTTTCTTCCTCCAATGGTATTAAGATGCCATAAATACTCTTCTGTTTTAAATGCACTTGTCAAAAATTCTTTGTAGCTAACCATAATAGTAATAATGCACTTTAAGATTTGCAAAACACTTTACGTAAATTAATTTGATCTTCATAATAAATGTGGAATTTAGATGATACTATATACATATATAAATATATATTCTCTATAATATATGGCAGTTTTATATATTATATGGCAGGTATAGATTTATGTATACATATATGGTATCATTCTATAGATACAGAAACTGAGGTAGAGAGCACTTAAATGACTTGCCCAAGGTCACACAACTGAATATTAAGGTTCTGATACAAGATTCCGTTGAAGGTCTTCCTGATTCCAGTTCCAACATTCTGCCTCTCTACCATCTAAACTATCTCCCTAGATTGCTTATGTCAAAGAGAAATAGTCCTTCTATCTCAGATTCAGAGAAGAAAGGGACTTACAAAAAAAGTTATCGAGTCTGTCCTAATCATTGTACAAAAGAGAACTTGAGGGTCAGAGTGGCCAAGTGACTCAACAGAAGTCATGACGTGATTGAATAGCAGATTCTAGATTCAGGCTGAGACTAGAACCTACATTTCATACTTCATTACCCATTACATTATGCCCCATAGTCTTTTCCTGCCCCCTATTCACCTGCCCCCTTAGGATGCTGAATTTTTTACAATCTATGCTTTACAACAAGGCAGTAGGTTCTGGTGTTAAGGGAGAGTCTATTATTCACAAGCTTTGAGGAGTATTTTGTGATAATTAGCTTCTTTGGCCACTCATAATTATACTGGTCACATCTGGCATGAGACAATTATATTTGGAATTGCTCTTGTTGAAGAAAAAAGAATTCTATAATCAATAAAGGGGAAAAATTGGCAGAAGCAATGAGATAAGAGATCTGGAATTTCTTTAAAACAACAACAACAAACTACAAGGTTCAGTAAATTAAGCAACCCGCATACCTTTCGGTTACTTACAGCTTTCACACTTAATCATTTTCATCCTTGAAGTCCCTTGAGTTCAGACTTTGTTCCAAAGCCAAGGTGACATCTGCTAGCGAGGGTGAACCAGATTAATCTGTCCTCTCCTGGCAGCTGTTTCAGGTTCCAAGAGTCAAGACTGCAGTTGAGGGCTGGAAGAGAATGTTGATTTTGGCAAGAAGGATGAAGGAAAAAGAATGAAGGCTGATGCGAAAAGAGGAGCATGATAGCAGAGTGCTTCTATTGCTTTCATTCAAGTTCTGCCTCCTTGCTCCAAATGGTCCTGTTTGGCAATGAAATGCGTCCATGCAAAAATAATGAGCTCTCATTAAAAAGTAATAGTTTTGCAAAGTAAATTCTCAAAGCACTGTTAAGCTTGTGAAAAACACCAAAATTACAGTAGCACGAATGTCGGTCTCAGAGGTAACAATAGTGAGCATGTGGGAAGACTTGTTTGCTCTCAGGGTCGAAGGGGCAACCAAAGATCCCCAACTCTTTCGCCAAGTGTGAAAGGCTCCAGCTATTTTCTAAGCCACCCTTTGCTACTATTCTCTCCTTTGGTCTTCCACTCATATCTATTTCAAATAATATGAAGTAAAAAACAAATAAATTAAGACACATACAATTCATTAAAATGTTCTTTTGTGAGAACTATCCTATGCCCTGGAAGTCTTCATTTATCTTCTGAGCATATTCTTTTCCTTGAAATAAAAAGGTTCATTTCTTTAAGAGAATTAAAGATGACGAGGAATTGTAGCACAAGACCATGTTGCAGAGTAGGAACATCAAAATATGCAAAATTAAGAATTTATATATGTGGTCCCTATTCTTTGCATAAGCTGCTAAATAGTTTTTTTTTTCCTGCCTAAAAAGAGGGTATATTGTTATATCAGGAGGATAGTGTTTTTGCCAGGACTTTTTATAAAAGAGACATGTGGTTTGAGATAGACTCCAGGAAAAAGAAGAGAAAAAAGAAAAGTGATGAAAGCTGCACACATGTAGGAAAAGATAACTCCCTGGTTCCCAATTTGCCTTTTGAGATACTTCAGTGAAAACTTTCATTTACATAAGCTCAGGGACTCTCTCTTGGTTTGAAATGAGATATGTCACTTCCAGCTAAAGAGCTCATTCTCTCATGTATTTTCTGATATATTCTAATCATCTTAGATTGTTGTTCAGTTGTTTTCAGGCATGTTTGACTCCTTGTGGCCCTATTTGGCATTTTCCTCCCAGATATACTGGATTGACTTGCCATTTCCTTCTCTAACTCATTTTACAGATCAGAAAACTGAGGCAAATAGTATTATGTGACTTGCCTAAGGTCATACCACTAGTAAGTGTCTGAGGACAGATTAGAACTCAGGGTCTTCCTGACTCCAGGCCTGCTGCTCTGTCTGCCCTATCTATTTGGATAAGTGGGTTTTTTTATTCTTTACTATTCATGACAGTGTCTTGTATAATTACAATAGTGTGGTTAAAAGGAGTCTGCTAAATTGCCTTACTAGGATAGTTTTACTATCTATTTCCTCCTTAAGCTCCTCTAGGTTCATCTTTAAAAATCTGGATACTATACCATTTGGTGCATATATGTTAAGTACTGATATTTCTTCATTGTCTATACTACCTTTAATCAAAATGTAATTGCCTTCTTTATGTTTTTCAATGAGATCTATTTTTGCTTTAGCTTTGTCTGAGATCATGATTGCTAATCCTGCTTTATTTATCTCAGTTGAAGCCCATTAGATTTTGCTCCAGCCTCCTACCTTTATTCTGTGTGTGTGTCTCCCTGCCTCAAATGTGTTTCTTGTAAGCAATATATGGTAAGAGTCTGGTTTTTAATCCACTCTGCTATTCACTTCCATTTTATGAGTGAATTCATTCCATTTATATTCACAATATGATTACCACCTGTGTATTCCCCTCTAATTTTTGTCTTCCCTCCACTCCAGTGTTTAATTTTTATCACTCTTCTATTTTCCCCTTCTTTATATTAGTCCCTTTCCTATTCCCTTTTCTTATTCCTCTTCTACTTCTCTGTAGGATAAGATAGGATACTATACCCCAATGAATGAGGGTGTTCTATCCTCTCTGAGCCAATTCCAATGAGAGAAAGGTTTAAGTATTACCCATCACTACCCTCATCCTCTCTTACATTGTAATAGGTTTCCCCCCCATGCCTCTTTATGTGATATAATTTATTCCATTTTACTTCTATCTTCCCATTTCCCTTAGTATAATTTTCTTTTTCAGCCCTAGTTTTTTATATATCATCCTAAACAGCTTACTCCCATACTCTCTAACTATTCATACTTCTTCTAACTATGATTATAATGATAACAATTTTAAGAGTCACAGATATCATCTTTCCATACAGGAATATAAATAATTTTGACCTTATTGAAGCCTTAACATTTTTTCTCTTTCTTATTTACCTTTTTATGCTTCTCTTAAATTTTGATTTTGGACAATCAGATTTTCTGTTTAATTCTGGTCTTTTCTTCAGAAATGCTTGGAAATCTTCTATTTTAGTAAATGACCATTCTTTCCCCTGAAAGAATATAGTCAGTTTTGACAGATAGGTTATTCTTGATTGTAAACCCTTTTCTCTTGCCTTCCAGAATATCACATTCCAAGCCTTCTGATCCTGCAATGTGGAAGCTGCCAGATCCTGTGTAATCCTGACTAGGGCTCTATGATATTTGAATTGTTTCTTTCTGGCTACTTGCAGTATTTTCTTATTGACTTAGGAGTTTTTGAACTTGGCTATAACATTCCTGGGAGTTATTATTTCGGGATTTGTTGCAGGAGGAGATCTGTGCATTCTTTCAATATTTATTTTACCCTCTTGTTCAAGAATAATAGGGAAGTTTTATTTCATAATTTCTTGTAATATGTTGTCTAGGCTTTTTTTTTTTTGGTCATGACTTTCAGATGGTCTAATAATTCTCAAATTGTCTCTCCTGGATCTATTTTCCACGTCGGTTGTTTTTTTTTTTTAATGAGAAATTTCATATTTTCTTCTATTTTTCATTCTTTGATTTCATTTTATTTTTCCTAATGTCTTGTGAAGTTATTACATGAAGTCCTTAGCTTCTATTTGTCTGATTCTAATTTTTTTTAATAAACTCTTACCTTCCATCTTGGAGTGCATACTATGTATTGGCTCCAAGGCAGAAGAGTAGTAAGGGCTAGGCAATGGGGGTCAAGTGACTTCCCCAACGTCACACAGATGGGATGTTTCTGAGGACAGATTTGAACCTAGAACCTCCCGTCTCTAGGCCTGGCTCTTAGTCCACTAAGCTACCCAGCTGCCCCCCCGAGTCTAATTTTTACTGGAATGAATTTCTTCCATGAGCTTTTGATCCTCCTTTTTCATTTGACCCATTCTGCTTTTCATGGAACTCTTTTCTTCTTTGGATTTTTGTGTCTCTTTTTTCAGTTGACCAATTTTGCTTTTTAAGCTGTTATTTTCTTTTTGCATTACTTTCATTTCTTTTCCCCATTTTTCTTTTATCTGTATTTTTAATTCATTTTTTATTTCTTCCTGAGCCCAATTTTCATTTTTATTTGAAGTTCTACATGTGTTTGCTTGGATCTCACTGTTTCCCTATCGACTCTGGGCTTTGCTTTGTATCCAAAGAAATGTTCTACGATTAGGTATTGATATATTTTGTCTTTAAATCACCTGTTATAATCATAAAAAAACAGATTTAATGGGTTGTTGAGAGTATAACAAGAAGTGGAAATGGGTAGGAAAATGGAATTCATTCAAAAAGACAAGAGTCAACAATTTTTATGCAATATTTTAAATTTGAACGTTTCCACATGACAACTTTTGTTATCATACTTGAATACTCACTCTCACCCCAAAAGACCAATTAGTTGCCAAATTTTATTATCTTTACTTTCATAATATTAACATATTATATTTTCTACATTTAAGGTTACTTAAGGTTGTTATTGTTTTTCAATATCTTTTTTAATGCAATCTTTTATACATTTGCCAAAGGCACCTGCAGTTGAAAAAATATTTCAGTGGTCTGACCTATTTTAAAATAATAATAGTAATAATTTAAAAAGACTTTCAGATAATATATAATTCAGAATTTTAAAAAGAATCACAAATAGACTTTTCCATGCAGTCTAAGACTACACAAGAAGAAAGTCAAAATCCTCTCAGTGCTTCTAGAGAGGAGAACTACGAGGGAAAGCAAAAGCCAGGATGAGCTCTATTCATGGATCCCCAAACCATTAGCATCTTGGCCCTCTGTCAGAACCGGCACCTACCAGGTCATTAATTCCATAGAGACTCAGAGCCAAGCAATGTAGGACTTGGACTTGGACAATAGAAAGGCTCAGTTCAATATCTAGCCAAGCATGCTGAGGGACCTTCCAGGAGGGGCCAGAAAACAGCATGATCTTTGATATCCTACTGGAGAGTACTAGGACCAAAGAAGGAGATGGAATCCACTTCCAATTAGAGATGATGAAAGGAAAATCAGAGATGGGGGCTGGGGCCATTACCTCTGTTAGACCACCTGGAGATGAAGACAGAAGCTGGGAATTATAGCAGAGGGCAGTCTCTAAAGAGCTACACTGGCACTGACACCCAGACTATGTAAGGGACAGAACTGAACAGCTGTTGCATACTCCTTCTGAGAGTGAAGGAGAGGGCCTAACACAAAATCCAAATTCAGAAATGGAAACTGGGGATATGAGTAAACATGAAAACATTAAATGCAATGTAAAAATGCTGAGTTAAGAGAAGTCTGAGAACTAAGTCCAGGAGAGAAAAATAACTGTCCAACAAGTACAAGTTGAACTCCAGGGACATGGGGGAGTAGCATGGCTTGGCTACAAGGCTTCTAAAAGAGGATGGGGGTGGAAATAAAGCAAGAAATGAACATTTATATTAGAGAACTTGGCGGGGAAAAATTGAGAGTATGAATAGCTGAGAATGGAAAATGGAAAAAAAAGTACAGAGAACTCAATGATTCATTGAGAGGACTAGAAATATTGGAATAAAGCCCTAAAGTGACCAATTTTTCAAAATGTATAAGGTATTTGCTATCAGAAACAACTGACCAGGAAAAAAAAAGGCCAAGGAAATCATTTAAAATTCTATCAACTTTGTAAAAACCCTGGCCTAATACCCTCAACTCTTTGTCAGTTGGCATCTCCAAAGGAAACAGCCAAGAGATTACTTGATATAACCAATTAGACAAGACTCTTCAGTCAGGCTAGGAGTAGCTCAAAATAATCAAGGCTTGAATTCATTGTGGAGTGAGACATTTGTAGGTAGAAAGAGGATTTTTTTTCTTCCACATACATTGGCTTTGTGGCTTTGAAGAGGGAACTACTGGACCATAGGAAATGTTGCACATGGTACCAAAAAATAAAGATACACATAAAACTAGGCATTTATCATTGAGGCCTGCGGTTCACCAACTTTTATTAAAAAAATTTTTTTTTACCTATTTCAACATAATTGAGTCTTTTCTTTGTAATCCTATGTTGTTTTATTTAATGCATTTAAAAACATTATTCTGATAAAAAAAAAAGGTTCAAAGGCTTCACTAAACTGCCAATGGGTTTCATGACCTCCCAAAAGGTTAAGAACTGCTATTCTAGACAGACAGAGACCCAGAGAGATAGTGACCTGAGAGAGGAAGCTGCGAGCAATTCGACCTTGGCCACTGAGATTCAGGACACTGACAGGAGGAGACACTTAGAATTTGGTGTCAGTCTAAGCCCTGTAGAATCAAGAGTTTTGAATTGCTTTTGGAATACTTTTATTCAACGTGTGTTGCTCATTCCCATTGTATCTTCACTTTAAAATCCCTTCCCCCCATGAATCCCAGGTATATTGGTGGGATACAGAGCCCCAAATCTTTTGTAGTTATTGTTTTCTGCTCTGTCGTTGCAGTCAATTTCCTAAGAGCAACTTGAGTCAACTAGAGGATATTGGCTAATAGAAAATACAAATGGGGCTTGTGAACTAAAGAAATAGCTACCCACGGGGAAACTTGGAGAGCAGTCACCTGCAAGTACCCAACTTCTAAAGATGAGCGCCAGGGGGAAAAGCCTAAAGAGAACCTGACTTGAGAAACTATTTTACCTAATCATACGCAAACAAAACTTTTAAAAAACTAAATGGATGAGTATTAGTAAAACACCAACGCCACAGTTTAATGTAACAAGAAATCCAGAATTAAAATAATATAATCCCAGAAAAATAAGCTGAAGAAGCCATAAACTCCCAAATTAAAAATAAAGAACAACTCATGCTCAGATGTATGGATAAGATACTCTCACACATTCAAAAATAATTAATTTTTTATATTATACAAGTTGCAAAAAAAAAATAAAAGGCATCCTACTGTTGACGGGAATATTGTAGGGAAAGGTAGGGAAAGGAAGGCAGATGGTGGTCCTCTCTTGCTCCTGAAGAGAAGCTGGCCAGGCTTTCTTTTCTAGTATCATTATTCTAGGGAAATAAATTAAATCAAGCCAGACTCTAGGGGCTAGGAAAAGAAAGGTCTGGGAAAGCTAAAGAAAATTTGATCTCCAGCAGCAATGCAAGGACCAAAGGCTCTTTTCTGTGAAAAGCCACTTCTCCAGAAAAGGCGTCAAAACCCGAACTTCTCTTTTCTTTTATATGTTCTCAAACACCTCCCACAAAGGACATGGGATGTGTCTGAGGAAGTTGGGGCAGAGAGTCTTGGGAGATGTAGTCTCCCAGGGTTCAGATCCATTTTAAAACACACACTACTAAACCACTTCTTTGGGACAAATATAGTCATTATACCCCAAAGTGGAAGAGATGGAGCAAAGAAAACTATGTCGAATGCAAATTTGTGAATAAAATAATAACAGATATTCCCACTCACTATTGAAAATATGATATAATATAAGCAGGTACATATATGCCATAAATAGTATTGATTCAATATGAGGGAAAATATAAATGTACCATATTAATATCAAAAGTAATAATCACATAATTAAAGAAAAGGTGCAGAAGACTTTTGATAAAATATAATGCTCATTTGTTTTTAAATAACATATTAAAACCAGGAATAAATTGGCTATTTATTCATATGGTAAATAATCTATCTAAAACCAAATTCTAACATAATCTTTAATGGAAAATTGCTAAAGACCTTTCCAATAAGATCAAAGATAAAACAAGGATATATATTAGCACCAATATTCATTAATGTAGCTCTGGAAATACTAGCTATTAAAATAATTCAAGATAAAGATATTGAGGATATAAAGACAGGTAAAAAAACTAAAATTATCATATTTATACATTATATAATTGTCCACTTAGATAATCTGAAAGATTCAACTAAAATTAATTGAAACAATTAATAACTTGAATAAATTAGGAGAATACAAAATCAACACAAACACAAAAACATCACCCTTTCTCCAAATTAACAACAAAAGCCATCAGAGCAATAAAAAAAGAAATTCCATTAAAGTAACTTCTAGAATGTATAAAGCATTTGAGTTAACTAAGAAGCATATAGGGATTGTATAAATACCCCTATGAATCATTCTTTACAGATCTAAATGAACACAAATAATTGTAGAGATATTTGGCATTTGCCAAATACCTGTCTAAATCAGTTTATAGATTCCATGCCATACGAATCAAACTGAAAGAATCACTTTCTAGAAGCAGAAGAGTACTAGAAATGGAGTAAGGAAAATTTGAGTTTGAATCCTGCCTCAGTCACTTAGCAGTAAGATCTTTTAAGTTCTCTCAGCCTCAGTTTTCTCATCTGTAAAATGAGGGAGTTGGACTCAATGGCTTCTAAGGCCACTTTAATCTGAGATGTTAAAGGACCTTAGGAGTACCAGATCCCAATCTAGACTACAAAGCAGTAATTATCAAAACTAATTAGAACTGGTCAAAAAAATCATTGGAGAAATTGATCCAAAAAATAGATTGGGTAGAGGACCAGAAAACAATCAAATATCATATATTGTACAACAAATCCAAGGACACCAATTACTGGGGTAAAGATTCCTTATTTAACAAATACTTCTGGGAAAACTGAAAAGCAATCTGGCAGAAATTAGATTAAGAACAATATTTCACACCATATACCAAAATATATGCTAAGTGGATACCTGAATTATTATAAAAGATTATATTGTTAAAAGAGATTTTTTTTAAAAAAGAAGAGAAGAAAATGAGATATAACACTCACAACTGTGGGTAGGAAAAGAGGTATTGACCACACAAGGGATACTCTGAATCATTTAAAAAATGGAAATTTTTTTTACATAAAAATTGAAAGTTTCATGAAAAAATGACAGCAGGTAGAATTAGAATAATGGGATTAGTTAACAGAGGAAAATCTTTGCTGTAAATTTATCTGATAAAGAACTACTATATGTTTTAAAATATAGTAGCATTTTTGTGGATGCATGGAAATGAATGGAAATTGTATGGATATTCATTTGTATAGAAATACAAATGACTGAACAAAATATATTAGAAATACCTTGTGTTTTAAGAGATGATAGAAGAAAAGAATTCAGAGAAATCTGGGAAGACTTATAAGATGTGATGCACTGTGAAGTGAACGGGGCCAGAATAATTTCTATAATGACTATAATAATGTAGAAGGAAAAAAAACTTTTATCTTAATCAATAAAATGATCTAATGAGGTTTCCAAAAAAATGGTGATGAATCATACTTCCTGTCTCATAGAAGTAAGGTGAAGAACTAGAGGTGAGGACTGAGAGAAACGTTTTCAAATGAGACCAATGTATGAATTTGTTTTTTCTTGACTACTTATTTGTTATAAAGGAGATATTTTTATTTAAGGAGCAAAGAGTTGTGGGGAGGAGGCAGAGGGATGAGTGATAGTGATGAAAAAAGAAGCAAATAAAGAAAAGAGCATCAATGAACCATTTAAAAAGTACAAAAAGAGAAAGGAAAGAAGTTAAAAGGGAACACAGAAAAGCAGAATGTTGTTTATTCAGCCATATTAAATTGAATATATACTTTAGGAAATAAATCTATGGCTAAACAAGTTGTGACACATAATTGTGATGGAATACTACTGTGTCATAAAAAATGATGAATGGGTTAATTTTTTAAAAATATATAAAGACCTACATGAAGTTATAAAGAATGAAATAAGCAGGATCAAAAGAACATTATATAAAGCAACAGAAATATTGTCTGAAGAATCATTTGTATATATACAACTCCAGGGGGAAAAAAGCTAATAAATAGAAATGAGCAAGACATAATTTTATAACTATTTTGGTTAGATGATGCCTTTTCTGGGGAAGGAGAGAGGGAGTTACCTAAGTATTTTAATGTAACAAATGAACAAATAAATACATTTTAATTTAAAATTAATAAATAAAAATAAGGTATACATAAAAAATTAGCATAGTCAAATATAATCATCTTTTATGAACTTCTCTGTATAGGAAAATGTTCCTGATTGTTAATTTTAAATACAAGATAAAAAATAAAAATTTTAATAATAATAACAATAAATTCATACCCTTTTTTCTGTTAGGAGTGAAAGGAGAATACAAAGGGAAGTGACATCTTGGAGAACTTTGAACTGTTAAAACTTTCTTTTCACTGAGGGAGACGGGAAATTTTCTGTAGCTTATAGACTTGGAGGATTGCCTAGGAGTTAAGAAACATGCCCTGTCCCACAGCCAAAATGTATCATGGGCAGCAGTCTGCCTCCTTCACCATCCTTTCTGCCTCCAAAATCAGCTCTCGATTCACTACGCTCTGCTTCCTCTCAATCCTTTTGTGGATTGTTTCTTTATTAGTGACCATTGCAAAAAGGTGCCCATTATCTAGCCACAAAGTCCTATTCCTGGGAAGTTCCTCCATCCTTGTAATTTTTGTGTTTATCAGAAGCATTTTTCAAGAATAAAATGAGATCTGGTGAATGGATGCTCACATACATAGTCAGCAAAAGGGTTTTTTGAGCGTTCTCTGCAGCCAAATTGTAAGCCAATTTTAAAGGGTGCTGACTGTGGAAATCTGACAGGAAATAAGTCAGCAGAAGTGTCTTAAAATATAAAGGAAACTGAGAGTATTGAGTACAAAAATGGCATTTTAAAAATCACCTTATGGGGTGGCTTATGAATTTAGACCCTAGAAGGTCATCATTAAGCTCATTTCATTCAGGATTTTACTGAGCACCTGGCTTTTTTTCTTTTAGTTCCACAGGAATTCTCCAATGGGTTCCTATGTAAATATTTTTAAAGCAAGTATAGTATAAATATGCCGTGCTCTACTGAAATAGACTTGGGCTGGCTACACTGCAGACAAGTCCATTCAGAGCATCCATGAAGGGATATAGGTATAGGGAGGAGACGGGAGGTTGGGGGATTGCAGGTGAACTCTGCTCTGCTCTGTCCTATGGATGAAAGAATGGTGATGGTTCTCAGGCACGGGGAGGTCACTACCAAATACTATAAAGGTATAAAACTATAAAGAAATTCAAATCTATATTTTACGTCCTTTCAGCTCTCTTTCAGGGCATTTCTCTTCCCTCAAAGATCCTTTCCCTCACCTCGAGTGTCAAGTCCTCTCTTTGCCCCTGGAGGGAGGAGGACCCTGTGCTCCTAACCTTTTCTGATCTCCTCTACACAACCAAATTCACCTGTGCTGTGTCTTTGCTGTGGGCCTTGGCTATGTAAGGGTTAAAAATCCAACAGTTGGATTAAATTTATGAGTGTGGTCACCAGAAATTATTACTCAAGTCAGAATGACTTTATAACAATTTATTTATAAAATAGAGGGAAAGAGTGAGAGTAAGGAATTGAGAGAGAGTAGATATTTAACCTGGCCTAGTCCCAACCAGGCAGAATCCCCAGCAAAGGGGGCCCAGAGGAAAATTAACCAAGGGTGTTAACCATGAGGTCTCCTCCAAGACAAGGGGCCTCTCCAGAAGCTAGTTCCTCCAGAAAAGCCAGGAAAGGCAGTCAGCCTTTTTCACTCACCAACAAGGTAGTTCTAAGGAAAAATCAAGGAGCAGTCCAAGGTCCCAAGCCAGAGCTCCTCTAGGGCCAAGTTTGAAGGCAAAAGAGCTGGTCACAGGAAGTTCTTGCCACTTTTAAAGACCCTCCTTTCATCACTTCCTGTGCCTTCCTTCCACTTTACATGGACCAATTGAAGCTACAGCTTTGCTTAGGACTGCCCAGGAGGCAGTCAGGGGGTTTCTGACTCATCACCCACTATAGCACACATGGGTCACAGACCTCCCCATACTCAAGGATAAGTGGGGTGCATATGCTTTTGGTGATTAAAGCCAAAAATGCACAAGGGAGAGTTAATCTCTTCTTTAAAGCCCAAAGACCTACTTTTAGCTAATCTAATAAACTAGAAACTAGGAATCTAACTAACCATCTAGCCCAATGTCCTTTTTCACAAATTATAAAGCTAAAACAAATTAGGTGATATAGTTAAGATCAGACAGCAAGTTAATAGCAGAGATAAGACTAGGAACTAGGATTCCACCTCCTTTGTGCTATAATCATAGAATCACAGGATTTGGAGCTCAAAGAAACATGATTTTATCCAATCTTCAAGTGACTTGGAGTTTTCTCAGCAAAGATATTGGAGTGGTTGGCCATTTCCTTCTCCAGCTCATTTTACAGATGAAGATAGTGAGGCAAACAGGGTTAAGTGACTTGCCCAGGGTCACCCAATTAGAAAATATCTAAGGCTAGATTTGAACTCAAATCTTCCTAACTCCAGACCTGGAATTCTATCCACTCTATTATGATCAATAATAATTTGAAGAAATTGGCAGCCTTCCCCACAGAACATGAAGGAGTTCATAACTTCCCTAAAGGAGAATATTGAGGAATTTGATAGGAATATCATCCCAAGGGCTCAAACAAATATTTTCTCTACTGATGAGATCTCACCTATACACACCCCGATCCCCCCAGTCATCAGCATTCCCTTCTGCTACATTCATCATCAGTTTTCTGCAGATGTTATAAAGGATGGTATGAGCATCACCTGATTCCATCACCTTCCTCTCCTCCCTTACCCCTGCCTTCATCCTCAGTCACTTGGGCATTTATCTTGAACCCCATGGCCACCCAGTTCGTCAGTCTCCTAATAGCCTCTGAATTGCAGTCTCTGATGGAGAGATAGCCTCCCAATCTAAGTTTACCCCTCTTAATCCCATCATTTCTAGGAGATTGTCTCTTTTATCTTTTTCTCTCTTATTAATTTCTCACTCACTGAAGATAAACATGCTCAGGTCTGTCCTTTCTCACCCTGTTCCTGGCTTCTGGTCTTCAAACAGGATTCTTTTCAGAATCCTCTCTCATCAATTGCTCTTTGTATAAAGTTCCCTTTTGGGGTGGCTGTGGGAAATTATGGCTCTGCCTTTAGGGTTCTTAAAATATTGCATAATATTATTTAAGAGGATCATATGTTTTGAGGAACATCAGCCTTTTTAAGTGTCACCCATTATGAGAATTGAGAACTATATCCTTAGGGCATGTGTCATTGAGATTATATGTCTCACTGGAATGAGAATTGTATCTCTCTGAATATTATTAATTATTGTAGATAATTTGCCTTTGCTCCCGTCATCTAGCAGTATTAAAATGACAAATTGCTGGAGTTATTTGGGTAAGCTGAAGTCATCCATTTTAGGGATGTCAGAAGGACATCAAGGCTGAGTAAAGAAGGAGTCAACAATACTGATTTTCTCATAAACAAGAAAGTCAGTGCACTCTGAACTGGAGGTGGCAAATACAAGTAAGTAAAATGAAAACTATCCCATCTGGGCACTTAAAGACCTCTACAAACATGGCACCTATCTACCTTTCCAGGCATATTTCATATTGCTACCCTCCATGGATTCTATTCTGATCCAAGTGGCAGCTAGTTCTTCTACATCAATGAAATGCCATCTCTCGCCTTCATGACTTTGCACAGAGAGTCTTGCATGCCTGGAATGCACTCGCTCTTTTCCTCTACCTCTGAAAATCCTTGGCTCTTTCTGAACTATAGCTAAGGTTCTACCTCCTCCACTAAGCTTTTTTCTGATTTCCCCTCCACCCCTCAGTTATTAGCAACTTGTTCTTTTTTCCAGTTATGTTAGATAATTTTTATACTTACTTACTTATTGCCCACTTCCAATATCGTGTAAGCTTCTTGAGGAAAGAGACTGTTTTTGGTCTTTGTAACCCTTGTATCTAATAGCGACTTCCATGATTTCCTAGCAACTGATTTCAATTGATTTCTTATCAACTATCATTTGTCCAGTGAGAAATTCATATTAATGAGGATAATGTAGCAGACTATTATGTAGAATTTGTGCTTGACCTGTAGTGAGGCAGGTCTAGAATCTAAGATTGATTTTTATGTATCCCAGTTCCTTCTGGCAATTGATTTCCCATTATTTGAGAGGGAGGCTTTAAATAGGAGTGTGATATTCCTGAAAAATAATAATAATAGCTAGATTAGTACAATGCTTTTAGGTTTGAAAAGTTTAGAAAGTTTGAAAAGCCCCCAGTAGTGAGAGTAGGGCTCAGTAAAATCAAAGCCACAGTCTAGATAAAGTCAAACATGTAGCCTTGGCATCAAATGAGGCCCCCAAACCCCTCCTTTTAACCCTTCCCTGCAGAAACTGAACGTTCTTCCCAAAAACCACTGATGTACGCATTCCCTGGGAAACTTGGTTAGATGGTTGCACATTGACATATTATTATCCTATAGAAAATTCTGTCTAAGTTTCAGTGAAGTAAATTAAATAATTGTACTCTGATTGTAAATCATTACTAACCATTGTCCCTGCAAAAGGCTTACCTAATCCCTTAGCCCATGTCACTTTCTCTATAAAATACTACCTGAAATCATTAGACTTTGTCCCTGATCAGCATGATGCCTTGTGTCTGTCTAGAAGTCTGTCTTGGACCCTGCTGATTCCAACCACATTTCTCTCATCCCGTTCTGTGCCCCACAAATAACTTGACACCTAACTTTGATTCTTATTACAATCTTGTGAGTTAGATATTATTATGCCCACTTTTAAAATAAGGAAACTGTAGTTAAAAGAAATTAAGCCACATCTCTGGGGCTTATTTTACAGCTAGTAAAATTCATTGTGCTGAGTTCAGGAGCTGCTCTATCCAGGGGTTGCCTGGCATCGAAGATTGGTTTGGGGGCAGCACACTTCTGCAGCTTTTTCCTCTATCCTCATTTCAAATGTACATGATTCATGGAATACTAATTTATATATTTTAGAATTTATTTAGAACAATCCTTTCATTTTACAGATGGGGAAACTGAAATTCAGAGACGGTCATTTGACAAATTTGTAGCAAAGATCAAAGCAGAAGTCATCTCTGTCTAACGTCTATAGGACCAAAGGAAAACAGTTCTGTGACTTCAGTTTTCCAATATAAACACTAATGGGTTTGGGACTAGATGAGTTCCAAGATTTCTAATATATCTAAACCCACAATTTTTTTCCTATGTCAAATTGCCTCTGCTGAACAAATTGGTATCCAACTTTTTCTCTCCCATTTTATGTTCTTTGGAGCAAGTGGTACAGGTGGCTGCCTGGTGTCCCAACCTATATAAAATAAGTTGCTTAATGAATGGCGTTGAACAGTATCCATAAGAGGACAGTGAATTGTAAATGTTATCAATGTAAGTGTTATAATTTGCTCAAAAATTGCTAAATATATCTCAAGACCTGGGGCAGAAGCCCCATTTCCCGGATTCAGTCAGCAGTTTCATTTTTTGATGAGTGAGATCAAGTGAAATAAAGGGGGAAAGTTCCATTTTCCAAGAATTGTAGGAAGAGAAAAGAGAAAGGTAACAGATTTCTCTCTTTCCATCTGAATTCTTGATTTCTGATCTATTTTGTGTCACCCCTGCCCCAGCTCAGCTACTATAGATAATATCCTTGGTATCTAGTTGATTCTCTGCATGTTACAACTTGTGTTTATGTCACTGGACTTACATCAGTGAACTACCAAGGACAACTGTCAGTTAATAAGCATCTATTAGGGCAGCTAAGTGTCTCAGCGGTTAGACAGGTGGTACTGGGTTCAAATTTGAGCTCACACTTTCTAGTCATGTGGCCCTGGGCACATCACATCTAGAAGCTGCCCTACAATGTGCTGCCTTTGAATAGGGACCCTGGGCAATGAGAACCACAGGTCAAGACTTTTTCTTTTTGGCTTCTGCTCTCCTTTGCTTGAGTAGAGTAATAAAATTTTGTTAATGCTATTCTTGCATACCTCTACTGTTCTTCAGTACTCTCCCTTATTACATAAATCCCAGGTTATAAAACCCTTATTCTAGAGTTCCACTATTAGTAAATATTGCTTTTTAAAAATCTATTTCATATTACACAGATGGCTCTTCATTATTCTGATAAGGAGTCTCACTGGTGACTTAGCTAGGAACAAAAAGTTTGCTCAAACAATTAGAAATGCTTTTTTGGTTGCTTTTTTGGGGGGGAGTCCTTTGCTTCCCCTTATTCCCCCCAGCCATCCCACCCCAACCCTTTTGTATTTTTGTAATAGCTCACGTAAGACTGCTGAGCTTTTCTCAAGAGCACTGGATTAACATCAACAGCTACCTAAACGAAAATAGATATTTTTGTTTCTCTGTCAACTCACCTTGGAAACATACCTGCTTAATTCTTATGATTTTTGAGACCAAAAAGAAACTTTTTTATATAAATGTGACAAGGATTCAGTGATCATTTTGGCAAGCTATAGCTTAGAGTTCTGAGAATTAACACTTGTCCCATTTCTTTTTTACCTTTTTAAAAATGCATTTGAGTTTGAGAAAAGCTAATTTGGTGAAAGCCAGATCAGAACAATGATGAGACAGCTGTCATAGAAGTCCCTTTGTCAGCTGATCATTTCTTCCAAAAGTCCTGAGTCTGTGAGGCTCTGCAGCATAATTTTCTGTCTTTTTCTCCATCTCTCTCCAGCTCCTCCCACTTCCCCAATATCTGCTGATTTCTTGGACCGACTTCCTTGAGCCTCATCTTAGGCAGGTATCTGCGTGCTCACAGAGTCTTATTTAAAATATGCTGTAGATAGGAACAAAACAAGTTACTTCTTCAGCAAAACTGTCACCAAGTCTCTTTCATGGATGAGAACCTGTGAAATGGCTCTCAAGAGGAAAGATTGGTGTCAAATTGTGACACTAAACCTGGTGGGCTTATTATTATTTATGTAGAGGTGTGCATAATTTTTTGACAAAGTGCAAGTCTGGGTTGAAATTGTTTTTATTTTGCAAGCAAGCTTATGTAGATTTCTTTTATTCCTCCTAAATGGTTGTCATACATTGCATGTGTTGTATATGCATATTTAATACCACACCAACAGTTAATTCCCTTGTTCAAAACTAGGATGGGCATTTATCTTTTGGAGTATTTCAGGAAAGTTCTAAGAGGTTTCATATCATGAGATGTCTTCTTATAATGTAATCAATGTCTCAGGTCAATCATTTCATTTGTATTAATCTGTGTATTGATAATGCTAATGCTAATGATAAAGAGGAAATTCCTTCCCTCTTGTCAATATCCTGGAAATTAATTTAGGCTAGAGGGTTGGAAAAATGGGAAAGTAAGGTTCAGAGCCCTTTTGTTCATATGTTGCGATTTATGAGTTCTGCTGAAATGGGGGCGATAGCCTTGTCCTTGGCCCACCTGCTGGAGACAAAGCCAGATCTTTGTAGGTCATTATGCATGGAGCAGGAACTCCAATAGACTTGAAATAACTGTTGTTATTGTGTTATCAATTCTCCATGCCCATGTAGTCACAGGGTCAAACTTGGAAATCAAAGGAAAATAGAACAAGTATCCCTTCTACTTTGTGACTTTCCCAATCCCAATTAATGGGAACTTGGAGGAAGTTTTGAGGAAGCCACAGATAATGCACAAAGGCCAGCAGATGACACAGAAAAAAGTTTAGAAACTCAGAAATGCATACTTAATCTAAATTTTATAAGCACCCCATTAAGGGGAAAAATGTAGACTTCTTCACTGATATGAAGAGAAGGCCAAAAAAAAATTACATGGATTTTCCAGATCATAAGGGCACTGTGCCTCTAAGCTGAGAGATTGGAAGGGATATCTGTATTTTCTTGAGGGATCTGATATTTTGGTCAATAAGACCATTCAAGCTAATCAATGCAGTCTCCTTATGATTCTGACTTAAACATAAGCTAAGACCATGGCTACAGTGAGAAAGGTGTAAGTCAAGCAGAGAAGACCCTTCTTTAGTTGTTATATGGGTCATGATTGCCACTCCCACCTTCTTTGCCTCAGTTGTAGCCCAATAGATTCTGCTCTAGCCTCTTACAAGACCCTGTGTGTCTACCTGCTTCATGTGTTTCTTGCAGACAACACATGGTAGGATTCTGGCTTTTAATCCATTCTGCTAACCGCTTCCATTTTATGGGTGAGTTCATCCCATTCACATTCACAGTTATGATCACCAACTCTGTATTAATCTCCATTTTTATTTTCTCCTTTGATCCTAACCTTTATTCTTTCCCTCTCATCCTCCCCTCCAGTGTTTCACTTTTAGTCAGCCTCCCCCCCTTTCCCCTCCCTTATATTACTCCCCTTACCACCACCCCATTCCTTATTACCCTTCTACTTTTCTATAGAGCAAAAAACAATTCTGTACCCTAATGGGTATGACTCTTCTTCCCTATTGGAAGGGAATCTCTCTCCATTATGTCAATTTGTTTGATGTTATCAATCAGTGACCTAGAGGTCAAAGACCACTGAGACAGGCCCTCAGAGAAAGGAAGTTGAAACCAACAAGACAGGAAACTGATCCCATGGGCACTGCTCCCCTGGGCAGTGCCAGGCAAATTAAGAAACTATGGTTGGTTCCTCAGATGTAATGTGGGAGAGCTAGTGGGTGGAGAGAACTGTTTATAAAGTGAGACTAGGAGACTATTCAGTCTCTTCTGGCTGGAGCTTGGAACCTGAAGGAACCCATGTTGGTAGTGAACTTCAATCCATCATGAGGGAAATAGATTAGTAAGCTAAGCAACTCTCTACCTCTTTCCTATATTTCCCTCTCTTTATTATCACTACTTTGATGGAATAAAGTTATAAAAGCTACTAGCAGCCTCATAATTTTATTTTAACTATTACATCCCTCTCTGAGCCAATTCCAATGAAAGTATGGCTTAAGCATTACCTATCACCAAACTCGTCCTTCCTTCCTTGTCTCCTCCCCTCCTCTGTGATCTATTTTATCCCATTTTACCTCTTTTCCAATTTCTCTTAGTATCCTCCTCTTTTTTCACCCCTTGTTTTTTGTACTTTTGATATATCATCCTAAACAACTTACCATTGCATCCTCTATGTATATTTCTTCTAGCTACTATGATAATGATAACATTTTTAAGATTTACAGATATCATCTTTCCATATAAAATTACATTCCATTTGACCTTATTGCAGCCATTAAATTTTTTTCTCTTTTTTATTTCTCTTTTTATGTTTCTCTTGAATTCTGTATTTGGGCATCAAATTTTCTGTTTAGGTCTGGTCTTTTTTTCAGGAATACTGGGAAATCTATTTTATTAAATGGCCATACTTTCCTCTGAAAGTCAATTTTAATGGGTAGTTGATTCTTGGTTGTAGACACAGTTGCCTTGCCTTCTGGAATTGGTGCTCCATGATAAATTGTTTCTTTCTAGAAACTTGCAGTATCTTTTCCTTGCTTTGGGAGTTCTTGCATTTGGCTATGACATTCCTGGGAGTTGTTAATTGGGGATTTAATGCCAGAGGTGATCTGTGGATTCTCTCAGTCCCTATTTTACTCTCATGTTCAAGAATTTCAGGGCAATTTTCTTGGATAATTTCCTTGGAGGGGAGGGGGAGTCATGATTTTCTGGTAGCCCAATAATTATTAAGTTGTCCCTCCACCAATCTATTCTCCAGGTCAGTTGTTTTCTCAATGAAGTGTCTCATATTCAATTTTTTTCATTCTTTTGATTTTGTTTTAATATGTCTTGGTATCTTGTGAGATCATTAGTTTCTACTTGCCCAATTCTAATTTTTAAAGACTGGATTCCTTCCATGATATTTTTATTCTCTTTTTCATTTTGGTTCATTCTCCCTTTCAAATCATTCTTCTCTTCTTTTGATTTTTTTATGTCATTTTTCAGCAGGACAATTCTGCCTTTCAATGCCTGTGCCTCTGTTTCCAGGCGACCTATTTTGCTTTTCAGGTTACCATTTTCCTTTTGTCATTTTTCTTCAACCTGTCTTATTTCATTTTTAAACTCCTTTTTGAGCTCCTCCACAGCCTGCATTCAGGCTGTTGTTGTTTTTTGGTTGTTTCTTGGTTGTTGTTGTTTTTTTTTTTTGAGGTTTTGCTTGATGTTTATTGGATCTTGTCCTTGTCCATTGGGTCTGTTCTTTGGTCCTTACTCCCATAGAAGCTTTAAATTGCAGCTTTTTTTCCCTCTTGCTTTATTATTCTATTTACTTGTTTTTTTCTTCATCCTATCGTCTATATAGACTTGCTCCTCTGTTGTTTTACTGAACCAGAGTTTTTGAGCTGTTATATACCCTGAGGCTAAATCTCTTTTCTCAATCTTCTACAGGTATACTGAATTCAGCTGGTCGAGCTAACCTGCTGAGCTGGCCTGCCCTGGGGCAATTTTTTTTACTGTAGCAATCCAGCCTAGGGTGTCCAGCCAGGTGTCCACCCCTTTAGTTCCTCCCAACCAGTACTTGTTAGAGCCCTGGACCATGTGTGGTGGGTCAGAAATGAACCCTTGAGGCTGCAATCTCAGCCCAGATCTCATACAGCCCAGTCTTATCACAGGTCTCAGCACTGGATGGGGGGAGAGGGGTGTTCAGCCATCCTGTCTCTCCCTTATCCCATGAAAATAGACACACTGTGCCTACCTTTAAAGTTGTTTTCAGTAGGAGAATCTTGTGACTTCTTGTTGAGTTTGGATTTCTGTCTTCTTTGAAGCATGATATAAATATAGATTTAGAGGGATTGTCAAACAGGTTTGGGCTTTAGGCATTCCTAAGCCTTCCTTTTGGCTCTGCTCCCTCCTCTCTCCCCCACCCTTAGGTAGTTATATGGAATGATGTTACAAAAGACCTTTTGATACTTTCCTCATGGTCTGCCATACGCTTTGGAAATTCCTATATTAGTGACTCCTTTGGGTGAAGGCCTATATTTAAAATTAACATAAATTGCTCATTTCCTAACCTACAACCTCGATTAGGAACCTAGAGATAGTTTGTGATTCAGACTTGTCATTCTTCTTTCAAATCCCCAACCAGAGATTAGCTGGGACTGTAAATCTATCAGATTACTTGGTAGTCAATATTCCCTTATTCCTTGAAATCACTCAATCTTTTCATCAGCATATGCAGCAAGGCTTATAGCCAGAATCATGATAGCAATCATTGTCACCATGAAAATAAAAGGAGAGAGTGACAGTTCTCAGGCATTCAGTTAGATGTTGTTTACTTTCTCTATGTGCAAAAAGCAGGGAATGGGATATTATATAGTCATTTGGTTCTTTTAATTAAATCAATTTTAAATGTTTATTGGTCCCTTTTGTTTTTATGTCGCAGTCATTTTTAACATAAACTTCTTTCCTCCCCAATCTACCTCTGATCCCACTGAGCCTCTTCAACAACAACAACAAAAAAGTCATTTAAAACCAACAACAACCTACATTTTCATTGTATAAATTATTCTCTTGGTTCTGCTCACTTCACTGAATCATTTCAGCAAATTTTCCTAGGCTTTTCTGAATTCATTCTTTCTTCATTTCACGTGGTATAATAACATTATAATACAGTTATATGTAAGGCTAGCTCTTCTTTAGCCTAGGGAAAATTCCCATACTACTCAAGGGTGGCTTTTCCTTTGCCAGAAAGATATCTCCTTCTGACCTTTTCCAAACATATACAGGTCTACCTCTACCTCACTCTGTTTGGGTAAAAAAATGAGAGAAAATGATGAGGAAATGAGGCATGGACCTGGAATTGGAGGTCAGCCCTACCCATAACGTTTCTGAAACTAGGTGTGTACCAAGAGAACTATAGTTAGAACCATAGAACAAAGTGTGAAGATAGGATTAACTCTTACAAAAGGAAGGCATGAACCCAGGTCAGAAGTGGCCTTGAGTACCATAGACAAGGGAAATTCAAAGATCTAGGAGGAAGGGAGTGTGTGAAAAATTCTCTGAGAATTGTCTTTGAGTGCACTTCACCTCTTTACTAGTGATGAACAAGTAGCAGGGAGCAATCCAAGGTCTTTTGTAGCTTAACTGATTATCCAAATTCCTGGAAGTAATAGGAGAGCAAGAAGAGGTATCAGACAACATAACAGAGGAGTAAATAAGGAAAACCATGTGGAGGAAGAGGAAGATTTGGTATTGCAGATATTTCTCATCTGAATGGGCATTAAGTATCCAAGAGGGCATGAGGGAACAGCTTTGCCATGGTGGCTAATGAGAAGTTTGAGTCTAAAGCACCTAATTTATGATCTTATTCTTTCTGGTTTAGGTCATGTCTCTTTATTGGTAGTAGGCGTCTCATGCCTATGAGGAACTGTCCATGGTGTAGCTATTTTAATAGTTTTATTTTGCTCCTGTGTTAATGAATAAAGAACTATATATACACGTATGTGACCAACTAGCTGTGCTAGTGTGATTTCACTAGGATAAAGCATAAAGAAAAGTAAGCAGAGTTTTCTTTGTGGAAAGGGATTGATTAGACAAATTGACACAAACCTCAGTTGCAAACTTAAATGATGTATCTTGCTACTTACAGAAGCAGAGCTAAGAGAATGAGCATGCATAGAGCATAAGCTGGTGGTTCCAGAACACCTGGCCCACTATCTATGCATGCCTCTGGAAGAGAATGATGGCTTTCTGAGAGCTGTGGAGAGCTTGGCATTTTCCCCAAGTGCACTCTGATGCTGGTTGGAGTGAATCATGTCTAGGGTGGAGCATGGGTTTGCCATGATCCCTTTGAATTGAATAGGATCAGTGAAGCAGTCAGCAATGCCCTCTTCTGGTTAAACAGGTTTCTAGGTAAATTGGCAATAATCCCAAAGCCCTTTTCATATGTTTAATATCTTCAGAACCAAAAATTGGAGCACATGATCTTTTCACAGATTTTTTTCACAAATCCCTGTAAAAAGTATACTTTGTTCTTGAAATTATACTACCCTAGATGATCTAGAATATATTTTGAATTATTCAAAGAGCACATAGGCATGTATGTAAATATAGACCGAGGAGCAGCCCTACGTATCCCATAGTTCCCTAATATCCAACCATAATATTAGCTCATACAAATGTAACCTAGGAAAGGCAACTCATTAAGCTTTTGCTACCTCAAACTCTTAGTTGTTTTGCTTATTGCCCACTTTTTAATGTCTCTAGATCTTAGTTTCCTCACCTTTAAAATAAGAGAGTTAAGTTACATCAACCAGTCATTCAATACGCATTTATTAAGTACCTACTGTGTGTCAGGTAATGGAGATACAAATGCCAAAAATAACATTTATTCTCAAGAATCTCACACTCTGCTTCCGAGCTCTGTGACCCTGGGCAAGTCACTTGACCCCCATTGCCTAGCCTTTACCACTCTTCTGCCTTGGATACAATACACAGTATTGACTCCGAGGTAAGGGTTTAAAAAAAAAAAAAAGAATCTCACACTCTTACAGGAGAGACAATGTATACATATAAAAAGAATAAATACGAATAAATATAAGGTGTTAATGGGCCAGGTATCTGAAAAGGGAGGATATTAGCAAGTAGGAGGATTAGGAAAGCAATAAACTATAAAAGTTTGTGAATTTTACATTATTTAAATGTTCGGTTATAATCTGTCACCCACTGTTCCTCCAAGGAAACAACAAAAAGAAACAGAAAACCTCATAAAATATTTCAGTCAAACAAATTCCCTTATTGGCAATATCAAAAACGTGTGCTGTCTACATTTTACATCCTCTTCTCTGGCAGCAGATGACACTCTGTGATGAGGGTTTGGGTTTTAGTCTTCTAGGTTCATGGTTTATCATTGCATCGATTAGAATTCTTTGTAAATTGTTTTTCTCTGTGATGTCATTGAATAAGCTGTTCTTCATCTCATTTGACTGTCCATTTTGATGTTTAAAATCGGTAGCTTTGGTCATAGTATACATACACCGCTTCAGCCTTTAATTTTTTGCTACTAAGAAACGCACTTGGTAAAGCTGTGAATTGTCACAACCATTCTGGAAAGCAACTTGTAACTATGTCCATGAAAGGACTAAACCGTGCATATTCTTTGATCCAGCTCCATCACTACTATGCCTTTGTCCTCCAAGAGATCAGAACAGAGGAAAAGGACTTCTATGTACAAAAATACTCGGAGAAGAACTATTCTGATCACTCTTTGCCTCCAATTTCTTCTCTCCAATCCATCCTCCACATAGCTACTAAATCAATATTCCCAAAACAGATCTGACCATGCGTCTTCCCAATTGTAAAATCTTCTGTAGCCCCTCGGAGAAGCACTTAAAGTTCTTTATTGTTCCATCTGGTTTTCCTGCTTCCATGACTTTGCACAAGAGACTTCCCACATGTGAAATATGTTGTTGTTCAGTCATTTTCAGTCATGTCTGACTCTTTGTGACACTGTTTGTTTGTTTGTTTTTTAAACCTTTCCCTTCCTCTTTGGAATCAATACTGTGTATTGGCTCCAAGGCAGAAGAGTGGTAAGGGGTTAAGTAACTTGCCCAGGATCACACAGCTGGGAAGTGTCTGAGGTCAGAATTTAATCTGGGCCCTCCCGTCTCTAGGCTTGGTTCTCAATCCACTGAGCTACCCAGCTGCCCCCTATTTAGGTTTTTCTTGAAAGAGATACGAGAGTGCTTTGCCATTTCCTTCTCCAGCTTATTTTAGAGAGGAGGAAACTGAGGCAAACAGGGGTGACTGGCTTGCCCAGAGTCCCTGGCATACCTAGTATCTGAGGTTGGATTTGAACTTAGATCCTTCTGACTCCAGCCTAGCATTCTATCCAACAAGTCACCTAGCTGGTCAACTTGAACTCTATATTCTCTTTACCTCCACCTCTTGGAATCCCTAGTTTCTTTCAAAATGTAGCTAAAGCCCAGTTTTTCTTGATTCTTTCCTCCCTCCCCCATCACCATCCCAATTACTAGCACTCTCTCTCTTTTGCAAATACTTTATAGATGTTTCATATTTGCTTCTTTGTGAACATTTTTAGCACTTCAGTAGAATGTAACCTTTGTGCACAAATTTGAGAGCAACTTGTTTTCTCTACAAAAAGAGTATACATTGGGGGCAGCTGGGTAGCTCAGTGGATTAAGAGCCAGTCCTAGAGATGGGAGGTCCTAGGTTCAAATCTGGCCTCAGCCACTTCCTAGCTGTGTGACCTTGGGCAAGTCACTTAACCTCCATTGCCTAGCCCTTTACCACTCTTCTGCCTTGGAACCAATACACAGTATTGACTCCAAGATGGAAGGTAAGGGTTAAAAAAAAAAAGAGTATACATTATACATAAGAGTATAGATTGCTTAATAGGATTTTAATAAATGTTTGTTGACTTGCCTAGTGAACAGTTCATATCTATGAGAATAATCCTTTATTGGACCATCAAGTAGAATCTGCATTAGAACTCTGGTGGGGCAGATGTGGCAGCTTCATCAGGATCCAGGATTGATGCTCACATACTGAAGTTCCTTTTACCTATCGGTACAGAATCTGAACCAAAAGAAAACAGTCCTGACAGTTCACTTTCCGGAGGGGCTGAGTGATCTCATGCATCATGAGTTCATCAAGGGCACAGGTAGCCTCACTCCCCTTGAAACGCCCATGTGTCATCCTCTTGGCTAAATCATCTTTTTTTATTGCACAGTATTACTTATTGTTTCCCCCTGCATCTTTGCACATACTGAGGCAACAAAGAAAGCCAGAAGGTTGAGTGGGAAAGATTCAGGGAAATTATTAAAGGTCAACTGTCAGAGTCACAGTAGGGCAGACACAGCTCTTTGCAGATCTAATTCTTTGGGGTGTTCATTCTTTGGACATCTGCTGTTAAAACAGTCATGTTTGGGGTCTGACTGGTACCCCTGGAGCTGGTACTTCACCTCAAAAGACAACTATGTGGGCAGTCCGGGAAAGGGACCTGGGCCATATAGGACATCTCCAGAAGCTGGCATATCCCTAGGCTTCCGATCATATCCACCACTCATCAGAAGGAGCCTTGAAGGAGAAAATTGACTGCATGGTTGTTCCCCAAAACCCTTGGAGATTTAGCCTATTGAGGTATGTATGGACCGGCTGCCAGGGCAAGAAACCAAGTAGCAGACTTGCTTGGGGGCTGGTGAAGAGCTGATTATAGATCTTTGGGGGAGAGTGAGCCAGAGTGAGCCAGAACATGGTAAAATGATGTTCCTGATTCCCAGGGACACTGCTACTGAAGCTGCTTGAAATCATCCCCTCCCTCACAAAATTGTGTTTGTTTCTTGTTTGTTCGTGTTTAGTGTCTCTGACTCCATTTTTCTGCAAGAGCTAAAAGGTAGGATGTTTCAGGGGAATGAAAGCTTCATTTTAGCAAGAATCCATGGGGCAGCCCAGTGGACAGAGAGTCGGGCCAGGAGTCCGGAGGACCGATGCTCCGATCTAGCCTGATGCTTCCTTGCTGTGGGAGCCTGAGGAAATCACTTGACCCTGTTTGCCTGGCCCTTGCTGTCTTAGAGTTGTTAATAGGACACAAAGTAAAGGTTTAAAAAAGGAGTCTAGGCATCCAGCAACTTTAGACCCCCATGTTACATGTAATGAGTGCTATTCAGCCTGTATACTGACTGAGTTCTTTGGGCATATGCTAAGGAGAGAAGTGAAGAGAATGGGAATTGAGTGGGATAGGAGACCGGGATAATTATGAATGATTAGTGAAATCTACTTTACTGGAATAGAATATTTCCTTTAAAAGTAGAGCCTGGGAACTCTGCACAGGCACACACACACACACACACACACACACACACACACACACACACACACACACTGGATAAATGAGCTGGCAGTTCTCAGCTGGGACACATACTGCATCGAGTGAGCTTAGAGCACCACCATGTGGCTCTCACAAATATAACCCTGAGCCTTGCTCTGGCCACGTACCCCCAAGTATTAACAATAGTGAATGAGGAAGCATCATCCCCTTGGAATCCAAGCTGCCATTGAATGAGGAATGAGGGTTGGGAAGAGCTGGAATAAGTTTTTCCAGGACCCAAGTTTGAACTCTGGCCCCAGACCCTTTGACGTGCTCCCAAATGCCAACATCAACCTTTACTCAACTTTCACTGAATTTTACCAGAAGGGAGTGGGGCAGATTGGGCAAAGACTGACTTCACTCATGGAACAAGAGGAGAAGCTAAAGACCTTTGTCTCGTGCCCTATCAGTAACTGCACTGCTAAGGGGATGAAACCACCCAGTTTTCTCATAATGTGGCAACCAATGCCACCAAGTTCCTCGTGGAATTTATTAGGAAAATGAACTTTAAAGGGCAAGACTTGGGAAATGGAGACTGTGACAGAGGCTGGCACTAAAGGAAAAGTGCCAGGCTGAATCGTTCTCCTCATCGGGGGAGGGACCCCAGGAGGTTGGAATCTTGAGAAGCCAGAAGGTTCCTTTGAAGTACCCGGTAAATCGATCCCAAGGATGAAACAATGACCAACAATGTAACACACAAGAGGGAGTTTATTAAACAAACTGCAGCTTGGGCTCGGCACTCTAAGATGGCACAAGCCCTGAGTCGGTGGTTTGAAGGTCCTTTTATACACTGGAGTGACCAGGAACTTTTGTGGTACGGGGAGTGCACAGGAATTCCTGGGGTTGGGGGAGTGAACGGGAACTTGACAGGAACTTCTGGAGTTGGGGTTGTTATTGGCTCCTGGCATATGTCAGGAGCGGGAGTGACAGGTCTATGAGTGAGGGGGACAGGGAGGGGAAAGAATAGGTTTGGGAGCTGGTTCTTCACCTTCTGAAGAGCAGTTGGTCTCTCAGTTTGGAGAAGCTGAAGAGAGAGGGTTGGTTAAGACTTTCTCCTGAGAGTTACCCACCTTTTTTTCCTGTGAGTGACTGGAAATCCTTCTCCCCAACATTTCCCAATTGAAAAGACTACGGAAGAGAAACCTGAGAAAAGATATTTTGAGTCTCTGGCAGATTTTACCTCAGCTCCTGTTGTTCTCGGTCTGAACTGTGGCCAAAGGGCCAAACCCAGGGTCAGCCAACCTGACTATCTCTCAGGGGGCTGAGAATGCCAAAGCCTGAGTTCCCCAAAATTCAAGGAGGGAGGGAAAGTCTGAGGTTGCTATTTATATAATAAGATTTTTCTTCTCTCTTCAGGCCAAGTATGACTATTTGGAGAGGGAAGCTATTGATTAAAATTCTGTGGGAAGATATTTAGAGGCATCAGGAAGTAGGAACCAGACTGGTGTGCTCCAATGGCTCTTTGGAAGGATCCCTGTGTACCCTTGAGGGCTGTCTTTGTTGTTCATCTTTTGTTTTCAGAAAAGATAACCTCTTGGCTCTAGGCAGAGTTCCTCAAAATAGTCAGCCTCATTCTGTCTTCCAGAGTCACCTGATTCCACAGGCAAGACAAAAGTCAGGACGGATGAAGGTCTGGGATGTAATGGATGACCTTGCCATGCTTGATGTCCGACTCAGCGGAAGTCCATTTCAGGTGCCTTCATGGACATGGGGACTCCTCTACCTGCTCTGCCCGTGGAGGTCTTCACATGCCTCTAACTCACCAATGGGTCTGAGGACTATTGGCTACCCTCACTCTAGTGGAACCCTAGTGTAAACCTAGGTGATTTTAGCCTGTTGTACATGACTACTGTGCATGCCATGGCTTCTTGGAGCCACAGATGAGAGCCAGACACCAAAGGAGGACGAAGAGCCCTGAAAAGGGCTCGAGAGAGGCGCCACTACGATCCTGCCGGAGTCAGGTGTGCTGCGAGAAAAGAAAACACTCCCTTCAAAGCGCATGTGTGGTGGGCAGAACAAGGACAGCCTACGAACTTGGCGAACGTCCTCCTCGTGAAGACCCTCCAGGGCATGTGTGAGGAGGAGATCGATCTCCTCCTCTGTGTGTTAGAATTAAGTTCTATGGACGAGGGAACATGAAGAAGGGAAGACAGACATCAAACTGCACAGGGGGACTAAAGAGCCTTCTATATGGCTACGCAGTGCCACAGGGAGCTTTGTGCCCATCAGTGCGCTGGAGGGAAGCGCTAACCAGAAGCCTTGACCTTGCCTGTGCCACACAGAGAGACAGCAGAGATGCCCGAGCCCTGGGGAGCAAGGACTGCCCACAGGCAGGCGAGCGACAGGAGGGAACACTGGAGGCATCCCAGGACAGCTCTGCTGGACACCCCAGCAAGGGAAAATAAGGCTCCCGAGAAGCCTATGGGCGAGTTTGCTTGATTTCTGCTGCATTCTATAAAGGATGTTTATTACGTCCAGATGTCTTAGAGCAGTTGTGAATTGGCCCAGCCCTTCCATGAGGGATCTGGCGTTCCGCTCTCAAAGGGGAAGGGGAGCGCAAGAACCCCAGCGCTCTTGGGCTCTGGATTCCAAATCTCCGCGTACGGCTTCCCCAGGAAGTCGGAGACGAGAACAAGGTCCCTGTGGAGCGCAGTAGGCACAGCAGCGAAGAGGTAGCACAGGGTAGACGCACATTGGGCAGGGGATGGCTAAGCAGATGACTCAAAGGCACGCAATATGATCGTGCCATAAGAAACAGGGAATGTAGAATGCAGAAAAGCATTGTGAGATGCAGCGGAAGCAGAATCAGGACGAGAAAACACACGATGCCCACCATCACGTAAAGGGAAGGAAACTGTAGAACGCAGCCATCGGGGCCAGGTCTTTGTGCCATTCAAGGCCCCTGAGTTGCCCGATTGAGGACATGTAAATCTGACAGGGTAGAGGGGTTTCTGGGGTGTCCTGTTCCTTTAAAGGTATGAATGGACCTTTGGGAAATCAGCATCATTGTGAAGTGAATCGCTATCAAACGAAGCTTTCTCGGTCTTCCACAGTCCTGCTGGGGATGCACCACCCTCTTCCCCATCCTCTCTACCAGCACCTCAATGCCCTCTCTGAGAGGGGGACCTCCTGGGAATGAAAATGCTATTTTATATTTGTATTATATTTACAATATCACTGAAGTCACATGTGTGTGTGTATTTTAAACCCTTACCTTCTTAGAATCAGTACAGTGTATTGGTTCTAAGGCAGAAGAGAGGTAAGGGCTAGGCAATGGGGGTTAAGTGACTTGCCCAGGGTCACACAGCTGGGAAGTGTCTGAGGTCGGATTTGAACCCAGGACCTCCTGTCTCTAAGCCTGGCTCCCCATTCATTGAGCTACCCAGCTGCCCTGAAGTCAAGTGTGTTTTGAGAAAAGAGAACACTTGGGATTCTATCATCTCTCTCTGCATTGCCTCAAAAATTATAAAATGTTGCTCCAATATACCAAATTAGACCTGACTCTCAGAGAAACACTTTCCCCAAAAAAGTGCACCATACAATAACCAACCTTGCAAAAGTTCAGGAGTCGGGGATTGCTCAGCCAAGCCCAGAGACTGGAGGTCCTGGGTTCAAATCTAACCTGAGAAACTTCCTAGCTACGTGACCCTGGGCATTGTGCAGCCTTACTGCTCTTCTGCCTTGGAACCAATACACAGTATTGATCCTAAGATGAAATTTAAGGGTTTAAATTTTTTAACAAAGAAAGAAAAATGTTTCTTTCCTTGGCAACGTGAACCCCAAGATAATGGATAGCGCCTCTCACCTTTCCTTAGCTGTCACCGGTGTGCTCTTTTGCTGAACTGTCCTTGTGTATTTATTTATTGATCCTTTTTTATTCTTCTGGGGAGTGAAAAGGGACAGAAAAGCCTCAGAAATATTCCACTTCTGCCCCCACCCTGGGCTCAGATCTTCTTCCAGCCTGGGGGGATTCTGTCCATCCTCTGTCACTGGGCTTGTGGAGAGGTCACACTCCAAAATAAGCATACTAGAAGCCAAGAATCTCTCCGAGAGCCTCTCTGCTTCCCCTACCAAGCCTGGGAGAGTTGGCTAAGTCAGGGTAGAAGCAGGAGTCGAGAGGTCCGCAAGAGCACAGAGGGGTGAGTGCCTGCAAACATGTGTGCACGTGGCTGACCATCCAGTACCAACACATACAAAGAACTCCCAACCTCCACCAGCTACAAAGGCTCCAGGGGGATCCCTGAGGGGCCTGCACGTGCTTGAGTGCTGACTCCATTGGACCAGGCCCTCAGAGTTCCAGGGACTCCTCGGGCTTCCCTTCGAAATTCTCCTGCATCCTCCCCACCTCACCCATGACAAGCGCTGCCCCCTCCTTGATGTCTTAGTACAAAGGGAGCTTCAGGGGCGGAATCAGGCCACTTCAGTTGGGTGCTGATCCGGCCCAAAGGAGAGGGGGTTCCATTCAGGACTAGAATCATCTCCTGGAGACTAATTCCATCTCTTGGGCACTGAGGCGACACCCATCCCATTTCCTCACTGAAATAGGTGGTCCTACACATGTATAAATTGTTTTCTTATTATTGTTCAGTCTTTCAGCCATCTTTGTGATGTGAACTTTAGATTACTCCATCCTGCTTAGTCTAACAAATGGGAATGTATACACCCCTACTTAAGGATTAAAAGTGTTGAGAAGGATGACCTATGGCAGACATGTGCTAGCAAATGACAAATCAGAAACAGCTGGCAGACCCCTGGGCTGTCCTAAGTCAAGCTTAAGCTACCATTGGTACATGTGAGATGCAGGAAAGTGATGTAAAACCGTCTATATATTTCACGTCACTTGCTCTCTCCAGCCTCTTGGACGGCGGAGAGATGGCTGGTGGCAGCGTGTTGGGCATCTTGGCATGACTACAGCTATTGTCCGGCTTGGCAGTGAGTTTCCCTTGATACCATACTGAGAGAAGCTGAGTATCTAGTTCAGGTTCAGGCATCTTAGCTGAGCTCTCTCAGAGTTTAGGCTGATACTTTCTCCTTTACCTTCCAAACACTATCCTCCTAGAGAAAGCCTCTAATATTCCCCCTGGTTCAGGCCAGGCGGCAGAAATCCTACACCTTTCCCTCTCCATTCTCCTTAATTTCTTTCCTCCATATTAATTAAAATCGCCATAAATTTCCAGCTGATTTGGGTGTTTTATTTGGAATATTCTCTGGTGACCAAAAATTAAATTTAGATTAGGTCACAATCCTAAATTATCCTTACAGTGACCCTATTTGAGTTTTTCTTAGCAAAAATACTGCAGTGGTTCTCCATGTCCTTCTCCAGCTCATTTTATAAAGGAGGCAAACAGGGTTAAGCAACTTCCCCTGAGGCCACATTCAAACTCGGGTCTTCCCAATTCCAGGCCTGGATCTCTTCACTTCTCCACTCAGCTGCCCTTTAAATTGTTTTATTTCTCTCTATAAACGTAGCTCTGTAGTTTGGACTGGGTCTCCAGGCTCACTCTAACCGCATGATGTTAAGAGTTCCCGAGTTTTCCTTAAAGGACCAAGGCAAGGCACAAACCAGGATATTCTGACAATGGTGTAAGTCCAAGGCAATCTTCCACCAGTGAGAGTCTCCGAGTCTCTTGATGACTTCTGCTCTCCTTTCTTTCAGGGCTCTGATTCAGTAGGATAGAGTGAAAGCTCTGCCAGGGAATGTATTTCCCATCTCCTTATTTCCTGGATTTGACCTGACCATGTCCACTACTGGAGTAAAGTTCTCTCCACTTAGGTGGTTATCAGTCCATTTAGTGCCAGCTGGCCTTCTCTGTGGTAGGCCTGAAAACCCCAGACCTCTGTCCAATTGCTGACCGTGATGAGCCCTTCTACTTTCAGACTTATGCGGGTGTTCCGATTATCTGCAGAAAGATCAAGAACCACTTGGGAAATTGGGACCCCCACTTTGCTTTCCTGTCAGTTTCCTCAGCAGAAGTCTACCCCTAGTTCAGTCCAGAGGGCTCCCCTTGTCCATGGGTAGACTGCTCTTGGGGAGAATCTGGCTGAGTGTAAACCTCAAATTTCCTTAGACTTAAAATTGTTGGAAATTTTACCATTGGGATATTTCATACTTGGAAAATTTCTTACTGATAGTCTATTGGAATGGGAACTCCATTGGCATGGGAGGTTCTTTCTCTTCCCTTCTTAAGATTACTTTAGGACAGAAACCCTTTGCTGAACAATGGAAAGGACTTTGACCTATGCTTAAGCATAGAACAGGAATTTCTTTGAGTCTTGATTGATTTTAGAATTGATACAATGGAGATACTTGGAATAAATCTCCACCCTATTCAGTCCTAACAGGATTGAGTAAGGGCTGCAGCCTAGATCAAAATTTAATTATTCCAATCTCTACCATACTCAAGTTAACAGGATTTAGAAAGGGCTGTAGCAAAGGAGTATAGATTTAATCATTTGAAAATATGACCTTCAACAGACATGTGCAAAAGCCAGGAACCTCTGGGCGGTCCTGGGTTAAGCAAGAGCCTCCATTGACAGGGAAATTGATGAAGAGTGATTGGTAGATGTGAGGACTGAGGGGAGGCAACTTGGATGGTTTCCTTAAAGATAGGAGGGTCTGGAGACTCGAGGAGGAGGTGGAGTTTTTGAGCGGTGTGGTTCCGGGGCTCTGAGGAAGCTTGCTCTGAAGGAAGCTGAAGGTGGGGGCCTCTGAGACTGTTTCTCCATTTTGGACACGTGAGTAATAGGGACTGATCTCTTTTCTTTGCCCCAGCTATCTAAGGGCTTGGGCCTTTTGGCCCAGCCTAAACAGAAGGGGTATTTAAGCCCTATTCCCTTCTCTCCCCTTTCTCTCTCTCTCTATATCTCTAATTCCTTTCTTACTCCTATTGTAATTAAACTCCAAAAAAAGCTGACGGCTGACTTGAGTTTTTCATTTAGGAATTACATAGCTGATTCCTTGGCGACCTTAAATTAATATATATCAGTCTTTTAAAGTGATTCCCTTGTAACATGAGAAAGGAAGAAAAGATAGGATGACCGCTTGAAGGGATGATAAAGGTTGTTTTCCAGGGAAGGTTTTGGAGGCATGTAAAGGAGTGGGGAAGCAATAGATAAGGAGAGGCTGGAGATAAGAGTGGGGATAATTAAAGGGGGCAATCTGCTGGAGAAGACAAGAGATGTGAGCAAAAGAGCAAGGAGAAAGTCCAGCTCATCTGAGACAGAAAAAGCCAGACTGAGGGGGATAAGTCAAGGGGTTTTGAGACAAAGGGAAGAGGAAAAGGGAATTCCAGGCAAACAGTCTAAATTATCTCAATAAAGTAGAAAGCAAGTGAGACAATGAGAAGGATATGCGTGGGAGGAAAGAGAAGGCTTGGAATGCCTTCTTCTTTGGGTAGTCATTAAGGATTCAATTGGAAAGGAATAAAAGGGTTGTCTTGCTGTAGGGAAGGCCCTGGTGAACATGGATAACAGAAATTTATAGAGTACCCAGTAAGCATAGTTGTATGACTTCCTTCAGTACTATTCAACAGGAAGGAGGAATGGGGGCAAGTGATGGACATTATCACAGGGGTTTGGCAAAGGACAAGTGGTGAAAGAACATGGCGGAGAGGGACTAAGGAGTATACAACAATGTAAAGTCATACTGGTTAATTATAAGGTCAAGAAACCTGGGCAGGAAGGAAAGTAAAGTTGGAGAAGGGGTAATAGCCTGAAGAAAAATGGAGGCAGAGGGATCAGAGGCCACGGTGAGGGCAAAAAAATAGGCAGAGGAGACATAAGAAATAGATGAGTTTATGGTCAGACAGAGGTGACAAGTTGTTTTATGAAACTAATGGGCTCCGACTCACTCTAGATTGGATTAGTAGGTTTGTCCTAGCCTGAACAATAAACCTTCAAGCACCCAATGACCTCAGCCTCAGATATAATCTCCTTTAAGTATCCTAGAGGCTTCTCCCAGGTAGTCCAGCCCCTGACTGGAATCCTCCTTCCCCAGTCTCCATCTAATCCAGTTAGTTGTCCTTCCTTTCCTTTATAGCCCAAAATTCCCATGATGGAGATTCCCATTTTGTGGAGTGAGAAACTAATGTGTTATTCTCAAGTTGTTAATTATTAATATTTACCCCAATAGTAAGCTTGTCTCTCTGTTGTGGGGTATCAAAGTGTACCCATGGGATTCCAGAAGGATTCCTTTCACAAGAATGCAAGACACCAAAACTTAGCTTAAAAGTAAAGAGAGATTTATTAGTAATGTTAAATTTTTTGGACAGCAAGACAGCATGAGTGGTGCAACCTGGGAGGCTGCTCCCTAAATGCCTCCATTCTGGGGTTTTTATATTCTTCTACAGCAGTGGAGACTTGACTCTGGAGCAAGGGGTTGGGAGGGGGAGGAGGTTAGCCCAAGGGCATGGGGGTGGTTCTCCTGATTTGGAAAATGAAGGAATGAGGTATGACTCTGTCCATCTCAATTCAATGAGGCAATCAAAGGAGGATAATCTTCTAGGACAGGTGTTTTGGGTTGGGAGGGTCTAAGGGAGCAGAGGAATTTCCCTGATAATAGTTTGCCTGAGTTTCTGGGAGTACAATGCCCATGACACCTCTACCTCATCCTTCTCCCTGCAGGAAAAAGGCCTTACTTCAGGTAAGTGTTTTGGATTGCCTTAGAGAGGTCCCAGGCAGATCTTGTCTTAGACCCTGAAGAACCCAATGATCAAATCTTAAGCATCCTTTTGTCTTCGAAGTTTCTCCCATAGTAGGTTTCTCCCAGGTGGTCAAGCCCCACAGCTGGAATGATCCTCTTGTATCCATTGTAAAACATCAGCCTCTCCCAGGTAATCCAGCCCTGAACTCCTCCTCTCTTTGTATAATATTGCTGTCCTTTATTTCTTGATTAAAACCTGTTTCCAACCCTTGTAAAAATGTTATAATCCCTTCAGGGATGCTTGATTGTATCAGGATTTTCCTATAAATAAGGGATTTTTCTGTAAACTTTTGAAAATTTGAGTCAGTGGCTCGAGGCAGTGTTCCACATTTCTCACTCTCTCCCAATGAAGGGAGCATTTTAACTGATGGTTCTGCCTGATCTTATTTTGAAAAAGTGGCTAAAGTGGGTTCACAATGATTGAGATTCCCATTCATGGTGCATCTTCCTGGAAAGTGTTCCCAGAGTCCCAGAACTTGGCTCTGGGGTGGTGTTGTGTATGTGTATACCTCCACATGGTGGCCATAAGAACACTGTTTCCATGTCCTGATTAAAGGTTTGTTCTGCATAACTGTTGTTTTAGTGGTTCTGTGTTTTTCTGGGTTGACAGAGGAATATCATAATTTTTTATTAATGTAGAGGAATACTTGCGTGTACTATCCCTGCCAGAGGCTGAGGTAGGGTCAGGGAAGATGTATGGTTTCATTAAGTATTTACTACATCCCAGCCATGAAGCCCCAGGATTACAAACAAAAGCAAAAAGGAAGCCTCTGCCCTCAAGGAGCTTACATTCTAAAGGAAAACAACATCAAAAAAGGTATCTGAAAATTAGTGCAAGGGGACAGGGGAGATCAAGGAATCAGGTATGAAAGCATGGCTTCAAAGTCTGAAGGAGATGGGGGGAGGGGCAGTAAAGTCTCTGAGTGGGAAAATTCTGGGCTTGGCTTGTAGCTGCAGTTTTACTGGGAATTATGTACCTAAGTAAAAGTTAACCCATGGTAGTCTTTTGGGATTGGGTTTGAGGGTCTGATCTTTGGTGATATTTCAGAGAATTAAGAGTACAGGTATTTTGCTCTTGTATTATTCCTTCTGAGGTTAGGGGGAATAGCAATCATGCAAATTCCATAGGTAAGGGATGTTGATGAGAGAGGTTATGCAAGGGGGATTGAGTGGGCAGTCACATCTTGCCAAAGGCCACTTTGTGGCCTCCTTAGCTACCACGAGTGACTTTGTCAAGGTGTCATGGCCTGATGGCTCCCAGCAGAAAGGCAAACCACTCCAGGATCACAAAGAGTGGGACATGACAGAATAACAATAACAAAGAGTATAAACACAACTTTTCCAAAGTATGGTTTTTGTCAGTCCTCTAAATTGCTTGTTAAATTATGTTGGTGGTCTATGGAAGATGTTTTAAGAATAGTGGCTGGTCTTTTTTGGTGGCAAAGAATTAGAAATTGAGAGGATGCCTATCAATTGAGGAATGGCTGAGCAAATTATGGTATATGATGGTGATGGAATCCTAATGTGCTGTAACAAATCATGAATAGGATGATTTCAGAAAAACAGCTGAAAGACCTACATGAACTAATGCAGAGCAAAATAAACAGAACCAGGAAAACACTGTAATAGCTATATGATGGAATGATCAACTGGGAAAGACTTAGCTACTCTTGGCAATAATGATCCAGGACAATTGTGAAGACTTATGACAAAGAATGCTACCTACATCCAGAGGAAAAAATGGTTGGGGTTGAAACACAGATCAAAGCATACTATTTTTCACTATGGTTTATTTGGATTTTTATTTTGGAGTTTGGGTTTTATATGAATATCTTCTTATAAAAATGAAATCAGATGTATGTTTTGCATGATAATGCACATATATAACCCACATCAAATTGCTTACCAGCTCTGGAAAGGGAGAGGAGAGGGAAGGGAAGGAAGGAGACAATTTAGATCATGTAACTTCAGAAAACTTACATGGAATATTGTTATTATATGTAATTGGCCAATAAAATATCTTTAGAAAAAAAGAATGTTGGCTGGACTAATTTTCAGTGGTACATAAGAAAATGAATACATATTCTGATTTCTCTTCCATTTTCAAGTTAGTAGTTAATACACCATTAAATGCACTTCAACCCCTCACATTCCTAGATGAGCACATGATCTGTTTATAAGTTTTTGTTTGGTTAACATCACCCTTTTATTTACCAGTATGCCAGAAGGAAAAGAGAAAGAATATGGACACATTTTTTTTTTAACTCTTACCTTTTAAACTCAATACTGTGTATTGGCTCCAAGGCAGAGAAGAGTGGTAAGGGCTAGGCAATGGGGGTCAAGTGACTTGCCCAGGGTCACACAGCTGGGAAGTGTTTTGAACTTAGGATTTGAACTTAGGACCTCCCGTCTCTAGGGCTAGCTCTCAATCCACTGAACTACCCAGCTGCCCCCTTGGACACATTTTTAAGTTTGTCAGTTCCCTGCATGAACAATCAATTGAGAGCTGCTTTTTCCTCAAAATAATCATGTATTAGATCATGATCAAGTCCAAACTCTTCATTTCTGTCTTATATAGTTCTATTTTCTTTTCCTTTTCAGCCATCTGTTAATTTTTCTATTTGTCCTCAATGTAATTTTTATGAATTAGGATGACAAGTTATTTTCTTTTTTCCTTTTCCATGGGCTATGAGTTTTTATTATTTTTCAAAGTATGGTAAGTTTCATCATCATTTGTATAGAACAGGTTTTTCCACAGCAATACACAAGTAGAGGATTCCTTTTTGATAAGCCATATCAAGTCTAACTGAGTTATAATGTATTCTATTAGATAAATTAGATAAACTTCAAATGTGGCAAATTAACCCTTTTTCTTAGGTATTGCATAGTTTCACTAGGTTTATTATAATCTATATAATAAAACTGGCTCCTTCATTTGTGAAAAGAACACTTTCAGAAGTTAATATCTGAGTTCATTAATTACATTTTAGCTAATACTTTATTGCTATCAGGATTCTATGTTTATATTTAATGAAATTCATCTCTGAAAATCTTACATAGTGAATTATTGGGCCAAGATTTTTTCAATTCCATTGTTTATTCAGTTATCAAATGAACATCTCAAATAATTTCTATTCTGTTTTCCCATTTCAAATGCCACAGGATAAGTAAAACTGATAAAAACTACCTGACAAGATTCTCTCCCGTTGACTTTCCAGCCTAAGGCAATTTCAAATTCTGACATTACTTTTAATGTTTTTAGGACAGTTGCTATTGGGACCTTTAGTACAATATTTAATAACATCTGTATGTATTAGCAACTTGTGAATCTCCATTTGAATAATCTTTACATTCCCATGGGATCTAGGATCTAATGTCAGGATGAACAGTAACAGCAGAAATGGGTAGCATCCTTACCTCCTTCCTCAATTCAGTAATAAGGCACGGTGGGAGATTGTAAACCATTGATTTGAACCATATAAATGGATTGAAAATAAACTGTATTATCTGTTTATATTTGTTCCGAAAGCCAAATTTACCTAACACATAATACAAGTAGTCCCATTCAATTGCATCAAAGGATTCTTGGCATCTAATAAAATTGCTGGTATTGGTTCCAATTCCTTTCTTGTATCCCAAATGATTATATTAGCCAATGTAGATTATCTGATGCTTGTCTCCCAGGCATAAAGTTCACTTGAATCAAGGTCTATTACATTTGTGATTACTTTATTTAGTCATGTGGCAAATGTTTCTGCACTATTTTATATCGAAGCACACTGTATAAGTGGAATATTTTTCAGAGTATTGCTAAAAAGGGATAGCATGCAGTTGCCAGTAGAAGGTCATATGGGAAAATTCTTAATAGTCTCAAGGTCTGCAGGCCATCAGATTCCCAAAACATTGATAATATCTACTGCTGTAAAAATACAGTACAAGCTATTTAAGCGCATCGCATTTATTCACACTCGACATCTAATACTGAAGGCTTTTTAGCTTGCTGATGAGATATAGAAGTTAATGTATTGGTAAGCAACCTACATTTCTTTAAAGCTATTCTGAAAGTGACTCGACGTCACAGAAAGTATTATCAATTATCCTTGCTTTTCAAATGACACTTGCCAAGCTGCTTGAAATTCCCATCTTTCAACTTAGCTTCTACAGAGCATAGGTGAAACGGAAACAAATACCTCCAAGAGGGAATTTTATGCATCACAATCATAAGGAAGCAAATATAGTCAACTTGCTCTAAAAATATTTCAAAGGATTTTTCAAATATTAATTAACCTTATATCCTGGAGTCAGGCAACTTCATAAAAGCGAAAAAAGAGGAAAACTACGTTATGGGATATCAAGGGAAACACAGTCCTATGTTTACAACGAACACAAAATGAACTCTGTACTATTAAATATCACAGGAAACATGTTGAAACCTAATATTTATGTATTCAGCATAGACTTGAAAATGGCTTAATAAGGGAAAGTTTATTATAAAATTCAATCTACTTCACTTTTTCATTAAAAAATATTTGCCACTAACTGATTACTACTTTTGATAGAGGACCTATATAGAAGAGAATCAATAATTGTGAAGATTAAATTTAACTTTCCCCTGATTGTGAAAATTAAATTAACTCCCCTGCCCACTTTTAGATTTAACCACCAAAAGTGTAAACATACTACTTACAGCTTAGTGGGGAGATCTGCCTATTTTTAGATCTAATAACCAAAAATATAAACATTCCACTTAATTATTTAGTGGGAAGGTCTGTGACCAACCTGTGCAATAGTGGGTGATGAATCAGAATCGAATGACTGCCCCCTAGGCAGTCCTAAGCAAGGCTTTAGACTATGATTGGCCCACGTAAAAAGTGGAGGAAGGCACAGGAAGTGACACAAAAGAGTCTTTAAAAGGAATTACAACTTCCTGTGAGACTTAGTTCTTCATTCTTTGGAGTTGAGATTGGAGAAGAATCTGCTGACTGGACCTGAGACCCTGTTCCTGGTGAGGTTGTTCTTAAATCTCTTCCTTTGGACTGGCTTGTGGTGAGTGAAAAGGCTGCCTCCATTCCTGGATTTTCTGAAGAGACTAGCCTCAGGAGAGACTTATCCTCTTGAGAGAGACTCTCTGTATCCCCAGTTCCTTGGCTACAAGAGCCAAGGCCTCTCCAGTTAAGGACTAAACTCCTCTGCCTGGTTTTGAGCCAGGGTCAGAGTAAATTACTTAGTGCTTAGGATAGATATCTTAACCTATCCTCCCTCTGATTTTCTTACTTCACTCTTTATTTTTTGTAAATAAATTATAAATAAATCTCTTTGGAATAAATTAAATCCCTGGCAACCCTATTTTAAATATAATCCAGTTCAACCTTTTTATATAATTAACCTCTTTTTTCCCCTTACACAATCATGTATAGAAGATCATTAGTATACCTTTTTGTTTTAATTCTGATTTATACCAGACATGATCAATTTAAAGAAACTGAGACTGACTGGCCCATGGAGATGAGGAAGTATCTGTCTTGTGAGCAGTTCCTTAGGCCGAAGTTTCAGAGAAAAGTAACGTACCAAGGCTTCTTCAACATCTTGCTATATATATATGTTTAAAAATAATTATGTTATGAGAGATGCAATGAGACAAATTTCCAGCATTTCAATCATCACTCTTTCATGTTTCCATGATCTGAGAGGAAAAAAGTTATCTACATATATGTGTAAGACATACAAAGACAGTATCCTTTAGTCAGTTTTTCAGAGAATAGCCACATTATTTCTTAATGATAGTAAAATCTGTTGGGATCTCTATAGATTTTTGAAGGGAAATGGATGTTTACTTAAAGATCTAATTCAAAACATACATTCATAGTACTCAGATGAGAAAACTTATTTAACAAGACTTCAAAGTTTCTGTCAGTGTAATCAGCTCTCAATAGAACATTCTTTCTTGTGTATCATATATGTGACGTGAGATTCACACAATATTGTTATAATCCAGAAGTAAAAAAAGCTCTTTGAGTATAACTATGACATGATCCATTTCTGTACTGCTCATTATGACTATAATTACATAACCAAATTCTACAAATAAGAGTTTTGTCACTTTGGTTTTGTTTCAAGTACTTACTTTACAGTCTGCTGGATAGACATTATTCTACAAGCTGAATGTTGGAAGTCAAGCATATGCATGTGAATATGTTATTTTAAGAGCTTTCTGGCTAGCATCATTTACTCTTTAAGTTGTATTTAATTAATGTGATAAAAAGGGAGAAGAAAACTGAAATGAACAGAATTGTTGGCCTTTGGAATTAACAGAAGATAGTCTTTAATAGTAAACAAGGTGGCAAATAAGAAACCTACCTTTCTAGAATTAGAAATAGTTCTGCTTAGGAAAATAGATACTGAATACAAATCAATTTTTAATACGAATCTAAAATACTCTATTTTTTTAAAAAAGGGAGCAAAGAAGACACCTAGTAAACAGTCAAAGTTTAAAGATTCAAAACATTAACATGTAAATGCCTTGGCCATTTTAAAAAACACAAATATGGTGCATTCTAAAGATCTCAACTCTAAAATACCACCCAAAACCACTTTAAATAACTTTTAATGATATAGTTCTAAGAAAAAAACCTCAAATATAGATTTTACCTGTAGGAATAAAATCTAATAAACTAAAATTCCAAACACCGAAGAAAAATATCAGCATAATCATTTATATATTCCAACATACAGATTACAAAAACAAATAGAACAATTTGTTAACATGATTTATAAAACATATGTTCAGGATACTGATTTCTTTAATTTTGCTACAAACATTGGGCCCCAGGCTTTACCTTTGTCTGGAAGCACCAACAACCCATATTCCTGTCCACTAGGAGCAAATGTGAAATCATGAGATGCTGCACTAGCCATTTCCTTCATGTCCACTGGGAATATGTTACTATGAGAATTTAGGACTTGACTGATTACTTCACTGTTTTCTGCCTTGGAAAGTGTGCATGTAGAATAAACCAGTGATCCTCCAGGACGCAATGCCTTGATTGCTGACCTACAAGTAATCAGAAAAGCACGTACCGAAGGCTGGTTTAATTTAAGAAAAACAAGAGGATATCACATTTAAAAATCAACAATTTAAAACTACTTCTTAATTAGGCTACATTAGGTTTTTTTTTTTAATTTAGGATATTTTTCCATGGTTACATGATCCATGATCCCACTCCCCCCGTTATTTCCTCCCCCTCCCAAATCTGACAAGCAGTCCCACTGGGTTATACATGTATCATTGCTCAAAGCCTATTTCCATGTTATTCATATCTGCAGTAGTGCTCTCCTTTAACATCAAAACCCCAATCATGTCCCTATCACATTACATGATTGATCACATATTTTTCTAATGCATTTCCATTTCCACAGTTCTTTCTCTGGATGTAGATAGCATTCTTTCTCACAAGTTCCTCTGAACTGTCCTGGGTCATTGTATTGCGCTGAGTTAGTTTTTTTTTTAATGTTAGGTCAGTGGAACAGAACATACAAGAAACAGTTGTAAAAGATTATTTTGCAAAGCCTTGTGTTCGACAAAAGCAGATATCCAAGTTTTGGAAATAAGAATTCACTAACTGGTAAAAATTGTTGGGAAAACTGGAAAGCAGTCTCGCAGAAACTAAATAGAGATGAATATTTTACATCATTGAACAATATAAGATCAAAACCTATACATGACCAAGGGAAGCATCATAAACAAATCAGAAGAACAGGGATCATATTAACTATCAGATTTATGGATAGAAGAGTTTGTTAATAAACAAGAGACAGAAAGCATTGTGCAATCTAAAATGCATAATTTTGAATACATAAATTGAAAAGGTTTTGCACAAATAAAATTAAGACTAGAAGAAAAGCAGTAAGCTGGAAAAAAAGTTTATAGTTTCCTGTATAGATGTTTCATACCTCAAATATAGAGAACTTTGTCAAATATATAAGAATATGAGCCATTTCCCAATTGCTAAGTGATCAATAGGTATGAAGAGACAGTTTTTAGATGAAGAAATCAAAGAGATGTGTGTGTGTGTGTGTGTGTGTGTGTGTGTGTGTGTAAAAAATCCAAATCATCATCAGAGAAATGCGAATCAAAATAACAGACATCATCTCACACCTATCAGATCAGCTAAAATGCTAAAAGCTAAAAATGGCAAATTACCCAGCAATATCAAATATTACATTGATTTCCTTAGGTGTCAGGGGAAAAGAACCTACATGTTCTAACATATCTATAGCAGTTATCTTTGGGTGGCAAAGAACTTGAAAACATGGCTATCAACTGGGAAATGGCTGAACAGGCTGTAGGATACAAATGTGATAGAATACCAATGCATGGTAAGAAATGACAAGCAGATTTTAAATTTTTAAAAAATGAAAAAATCTATACTAAATTATGAAGAATTATGAGCAAAACCAAGAGAAGATTATATTCAGCACTAGAAATATTATGTTAAGAATGACTTGTGTATGTCCACCTCCAGAGAAAGAATTTATGAATAGAAATAAACAAGACAGTTTTATATATACATATATCTTTTATCAAATTAGTTTTCTAATGAGGGGAGGGAAGGGAGAGAAGGAGTTCGCTAGATATTTTAATCTAACAAACAAATTTTTAAAAATAAATTAGGTCTTTCTGCAATATAACTCTTCTGAGTTATACCTTGTTACCTTATTTTTTACCATAATTATTTCTCTTACTTTCAGTTTTTGAAATTAGATCAATAAAAAAGTTCTTGTTTGGTTAATTCTACCAAAATTGGCATGTTATGCTTTATTTTTTCTTTGCAACTTTGCCACTTTTAATCTTAGCAATCAATAAAAATTTAACATTTAAAAAAATACCCTAATCATACAGTCAATCCAAGCACAAGGGTGCTGAAACCAGCTCGAACCAGCAGATAAGAACCAATTGTTAAATTTTCAGCTTGGTCACTTACACCCAGAAACTGGCAAATGCTAGAAATCAAGATTTCTTCTATTTTTTAAAAATTTATTGCTTTGAAAATTGTCTAGATAAGAAAGTGATGGAGAAAATGTTAATACAAATTAAGCGTAAAAATGTTTCTAGCACACTTTTCTTTCTTGGAAAGCTAGTTGTCAAACATTTACAGACACTCTGCTGTCTATAGTTAATTCTCCTTGGGGCAACTTAATGATAAGAAATCAAAATGCCTAACAGAAATCTAAGCTATACCTTTTTATATTACTCAACTATCTCATATTTCATTCACACTTATGCCAGTAGAAATTTAATATATTGGTAAAAGGTACTCATTTATATAGTAACACTGAAGTGGAAGACTGACTCATATAGCTAAAAGGAGAAGCAATTCAAAAGCGTCTTTTTTCCCAGTCCACTAAAGTTAGTTAAATCATTTGTAAACTTAGAATAAAATTAGACGACTACTCAAAACTCAGCCTCTCCCTGGCCAAACTCTTTTGAGTGGTTATGAATCCCAATTAAAAGGCTCTGTAATTAATATACTGTCATCTGCTAACTACAGAATCCAGAAGACCTCCAGTGAGATTCCTTATTCAATTCACTCATTAAACAGACTTCATAACAGTGGCAAATATATTTTGTGGAGATACTCCTTTTTTATGGACTTAATATTAACTCTCAGATAATCACTGACTCATCTAATTAATCAGCAATAATTTATTAGACACCTACTTTATGCCAATCACTCTCCTAAGATGTCATGAAAACTTAGAGAAGAGAGATTATCCATAAGGTATTCAATAGGGTCATATCATATACAATAAAGCAGTTAAGAAGGATGAGCTTTGGGAAAGGATGAGATCCAGCAGTTGAGAAGTCGTTGGTAATTTAGAGAGAACGGGTTCAGTTAATGGACGCGCTAAGATGCCAAACTAAAAAGTTACTGAGGATGTAAGAGCAGAAAGAATATAAATAACACCCCCCCCCCGAAGAAGGGAGGGGAAGCTACAGGAGGACACTTAGGGGATATTAAAACCAGTGAATCATTTTTAAGGAAGGACTGATATGACTGTAGACCTCAGGTAAGGCACTAAAAATACATACATATATAGGTATATAAAGATGGGTGAGTCCAGAGAAAAGAATGACTGAGATGGCAGTCGGCTAGAGAAGACAGGAAGGGACGTAGACACATGCAAAGATGGTAGCTAGGCAGCATAGTAGACAAAAGCACCGGGCCTAGAGTCAGAAGCCCTGAGTTCAAATATGGTCTTAGACACTCACTAGCCGTGTGAATGTGGGTATATCATTTAATGTGTCTCTTAGTTCTCTCAGTTGTGAAATGGGAATAGAAGCTCCTATTTCCAAGTCTGTTAAGATCATGAAGGGAGTTATTTATAAAGTGTTTAGCACAGTGCCGAGCACAGAGGTGGTGTTTAACAAATGCAGAGTTCCATGTCTGCTTTCTTTCTTCCTCCCTCAGAAATGAGAGTAACGGGGAATAGAGTCAGGGATAGGAAGCAGATTCCGGGATGAAGAGTAGAAGAGGAGCGCCACCAAAATGAGTGGTACTTGAAGAGTGGCAGTTGGAGTAAGTCACGTTGCATGGGGGTGTAAAAGGAAACTGTTTCTACCTCTAGTGAGATTTTTTTGATATTCAGTTGTAAAGGAGTAAAAGTGATAAGTTGTTGCAATTATCAATGAATTCTTGGTGATCTTCAAAACAATGCTGAAAAAGAGCTTTGAAGGCTGCTGAATCAGTGCTAAACAATAATATCCACTGTACCTTCCTTCCCCCAAGTCAGGCTTCTAGAATGTCTTCAGACCTCCCACCAACTACTATATCTTCTCCAGAAAGGAGATAATAAAATAAAAACGTTTAAGGACGTACCCTCGGAAATGGAAGTCGGCTATTCAGAAGGACCCATTCTTTGCCAAGTCTTGCTCATTTAGAATTGCTCGAATCAATACCATTTACAGTACAGTTCTTTTATTTTTTAGAAATGAAGTCAAACCCTTTCTACGTACTTTTCTCCTCATTTGCCATCACTCGGCACTGGCCTCTCCCTGCCTAGCTGCCATAGCCCTACGAAAAGTGTAGTGAGGGCCCAGCTCTTGTCTCTAAATCACAGAAACCTCTGGTGAGAGCCTCAAGGACTGCCTATGGGACAAGTAGGGACACTTGTAACATAGACATGATGAAAATATGGACGCCATCACTACCACCTTTCATGTTATTCCCGAAGTACCAGGATTAGGCTATATTACTCTGTGCAATAGATGTATGCTTGGAAGTAGATGACTTTGAATTCCCATCATAAAGATTTCCAAAACTTTGCCTGTTTTGTCTGTTAGGGGCCAAATCAAGTAAATATGATTCTATCTTATGATACACATCCAAAAGCAGTATGTTCACCAAAGTAACTTTTTTCTGCTTCATATCAATTTAAGTGCATTCCTGATACTGCCCAAGTTGTCCGTCAACTTTGATTTGTTTTTTTGACCCCAAATTCATCATTTAGATTTCTAAAACTGAATTTTGGGGATATAACTGGTTATATTAATTTCCAAACAGAACTTTTTGTGGTAAAACTGCTTCATGACTGTAATGGTGAACCATAGGATCCTAGGGCACCATTTTTAGGAATAACACTATAAGGTTTGGGGATTTTTTGGTTATTTGTTTTACAATATTGGGTTGTTTTTTTCTTCTTTCTTACATAGAAGTTTATATTTTGAAAATTTAATGAAACTGAAAAGATCAAGGATATTTACTAATAGCCAATATTATTATCATGAATTGGTAAAATTCATATTGATAGATATCAATGATGTTCTTCTCCTTTAGGCCCATACAGTGCAACTGGCATTGTTATAAAGAAATAGTTGGGGGTAGCTGGGTGGCTCAGTGGATTGAGAGCCAGGCCTAGAGACAGGAGGTCCTTGATTCAAATCTGGCCTCAGATATTTCCTAGCTGTGTTGCCCTGGGCAAGTCACTTAACCCCCCCTTCCCTAACCCTTACCACTCTTCTGTCTTGGAACCAATACATAGTATTGATTCTAAGATGGGTTTAAAAAAAAAAAGAAATAGTTATCAGTGAGCCAGAACTTATTCCATGAGATCAGTTAATAATTTTAATCATAAAAATGAGTATTTAACAGTGATACAGAATCACAGAATTTGAGAACTAGTGGCCTTTAAGTCCAATCTCTATACAATAGGAATCTCCAATATAATATGTCTGAAAAGTCCTCATTGATTGCTAGGATTGAGGATTGTGACACTGACAGATAGTCTCTGTATGGAATATCCTTAATTGTTTTTACTTTTCAAAAGAGAGAATGCAATCTGAAGAGACCAGGAAATGATTAAAAGATGAAACCTATCAACAAGTATTTATTAAGTCATTTATATGTGCCACACATCATGAAAAAATTTTATTTAAAATACAGCATAAGCCCCCCCCCCATTTCTAGTCATGATCTTTCCTTAACATTTTAAAAGATAAGTTTGGTGTGATATTTTAAAATGTATAAGGGAGTGGAATGATTCTATTTCTCTTAAAAATAAGAAATGAAGATAATAAAATATCTTTAGAGCATCAAGATCTATGTGGATCAGAACTCTTGACTATTTTCTAACCAGCACCATACTATAGTTCACACATATTCTGAAACACTGAACAAACTAGAGAAGTTTCTTCAAAACCACAAATAATGAAACAGATATCAGATGGATTCTAGGAGACAGACATCTAGCTATCTATTGGAAAATAAGAAAAGGATTACTTTGAAAAGAAGAAAATCTAAGATTAGGGCAAAAAAGCAATGCTTTTGCAAAATGATAAAATCAAATTCTGAAGAATCCTTGTCAATAACTTTATTTAAACTGGAAAATTTAGAGGCTGGTAATGTAACAACTGAGGCTGAAAAAAATCATATGTTTTCAAAACAGAAAAGGATGGCCAGAGGGGGTGACTAAAACTGGTACAATTTGGTTTGCTTTGCTCCAATTTAACATTCTGTTTTTCAATTAATATCACTTCCCTGAAAACTGACATACAAGTATTCCTAATTCACAGAAAATGATTTAGTAAAACAATCAGAAGTGGTATATACAAAGGATAAGAGATGATTCTTTAGGTTTCAGTAATACTTAGCAAAATTCAAATCTAAACAAGTAGTGGATAAAGTAGAAATTATGAGCAAGGAAGACAGAAAAAATGACTAGTTGATTTTAATGTTTTGTTTTCAGAGAAAGAGTGCCAGCTTGGCAACAGTATGAAAATAATGACTTTGAAAAATTGGAATACTTTAAAACATCACAGAAACTTGATGGTTACTAAAAGTCACAAAGTGAAGATTGTTTCATACCAAAATAAAGTGAATCAATTTTGTATCATTTTGTTCCAGGGCTAAATATTGATCATTTCAAATACAGTATGTGATTTTTAAGAAGAGTTATTAAAATCTTGGCTTCCAAATTCCCCTTTTCTAGTTGCTTCTTTTGGTGAATGATTAAATATTTGGCATTTTGCTGGGTCACTGTTAATTAGGTCACAAAATTTAACCATTTTTTGCATTACCAAATAAAAGAAATGAAAGCAAAATAAGAAACAATAGCAACAGTGCCATCTTTTGGCTAAAATTACAAACAGACCTTTCATTAATGTCATAAGTCATGATAATCAGCAATAAAACCTTTTAAAATTCTCTCTGTAAAGGGCTTGAAGTCATATTCACTGTTCTTCCCAGTTATCAACTTGATATAAATAAAGCAACTATAGAAACCAATACTCTAGAAAAAAAATTTTAAAGGACCAAACAATTTTTTGGTTCCACTTTTCCTCTTTTATCTCACTAAAATCTAAAGATTATAGACAGAAAGACATTCCTATTTTTAGGCCTTCAACTGTAGCCTTTTTCTTTTTAAACCCTTACTTTCCATCTTGGCATCAATATTGTATACTGGTTCCAAGGCAGAAGAGCTGTAAGGGCTAGGCAATAGGGGTTAAGTGACTTACCCTGAATCACACAGCTAGGAAGTGTCTGAGGCCAGATTTTAACCCAGGAGTTCCCATCTCTAGGCCTGGCTCTCAGTCCACTGTGGCACCTTGCTGCCTTCTAACCGGTTTTCCTAACCCCACTGCCAAATAACTCTCTCTCCAATTGATACTTGCCGAAGCTACCAAGAGAATGTTATTCAGTCATTTTTTTTCTGGAGAAAACAATAGTCAGTTACGTATAATAATACTGTATTTAATTTCTGATCAACAAAACAATAAAAATGTCTCTCAATAGGATGTGATATGGGTGAATTGAATAGCAGCAGCCAAGCACTGCATAAAGAATACAGATTACCAGTAAAAACTTCTATCCTATACCAAAATCACAGGAACCATTGGGCCAGCAGGAACAAGAATACTCAGGTACAGTGTGAATTTTAATTAGTTTTCAGAGGAAGTTAACAGCCATGGGATGAGAACTTAGATAGGTAAAGCCTTAAGAAAAAGGGTGTGTATTTGGAAGTCATTGAAGGATATACTTAAATAGTTTTGAAAGAACATGGAAAATTGAAGAGAAAAGCTAAAAAATTAGGAGCAGCTGAGGGGAAATGATCCTCTGTGCCAGAAAAAAGGAAAGTCAGTTCAAGGAAATTCCATGGACAGGTTCCAGAGATATAAATAAACTGAATCCTGGTGAAAAAGAAGGTTCCACCTAAAAAGGGGTACCTTTGGGCTAGAATAATGATGTCCTATTGACAAAGGGAACTAAGATGAATACCTTGGGCCTTAGATGAAAATAAGAGGTAGCTAGCAATGAAGGAGAAAAGAACTTGAAGTGTTCTTTCTCCATGCAGAGGATAGGAGTGAAACAGGAAGATCCTAGAAGAAACTAAGCAAATAACTCAAAATAATTTGAACTGAGTAACATGAAGCAATATTAAACTACCTCTTTTTATTGATTTATATCCCAAGATTACCTCACAACACAATCATTTCTTTTATTAGAAACAGAAGATTTTTCTTATCCTCCAACTACTGGTATGCCCTCATTTTCAAAATGTATTAAATTATTCTGTATTTATTCTCTTTAGATTCATCATGTACACTAATAAAAATAAATATAAGTATATTTGTATCTTTCATTTGAAATCTGTTGTTTGTATCTCCTTGAAAGTAGAGACTGTTTCATTTTTTTTATATTTGTACACCAGGCTCCTGGCACAATGCCTGGCTCATAAGCAGGTGCTAAATAACTACATGATGATGGACTGTGTATACTAGGCATAGTAGAGAAGGAGTATCACAGTAAAACTGAGTGCCAGAATCCTAGGTGTGTGTATCCAAAAGATAGATCTTCAAAATACTCCAAAATGGTGTGCCTACCTGGGAAAGAGGAGCAGTTCCCAAAGAGGATCTAGAGCAGCAATGTCAAACTCAAAGACAAACCAAATTTAGATTTAAAGATCCCTTGGTCAACGGTATATTAACATTATTTATGTTCTAGTATATTTTTGGTTATTTTGTTAAACACATTCCATTTGCATTTTAATATGGCTTGGGAAATACTCGGAATTGTGGGTGGCATATTTGACACCTCTGGTCTAGGTTGCTACCTTTTGACACATACTAGCTGAACTGATAATGGGCACTATATTAAACATCTGTCTTTCCATTCCTCACCTTAATAGTTCTAGCTGTACAAGAGGCAATTCCTTCCTTTGGTTTAGCCTATAGGATGCCTTCTGGGTATCAGAAGAGAATAACCAACTTCGATCATTTGAACATGGGGCATCGACTAACACCTATAGAAAAAGGAAAAAGATAATACATTATTACAAGGAAAACATATGACAAAAACCATGAAATAACATGTGTAAAGCAGTTAATATACAATGCCATGTAAATGTGAGCTATTATTATTATATAGCAATTTTTGTAATCATTTTCCACATATAAAAAAGGGTTGGAGATCCTTGAAAAAAATTACTAACAAGATTTGTCATTCTTTTTTCTGGAGTAGAAGAATGCATAAAAGTCATTCATTTAAAAAGTACTGCTATTTTATTTCTGCTTTTTAAGCATTTAACTTACTGAATGTTTCTATTTCAGTCTCTTTAAGTCCTCTTGATCTTCAATTATCATTAGCTATTGTTTAAAATACTATTGAAATAAAGCATTATTATACAGTTTTTTAAAAAATTACTTCTATTTGTAACATTCAAAATATTAATATATGATTTTTTTTAGAAGCCCGGGTTTTCCCAACTTGCACACACATAGGGGCTACTCACTGGCCTAACTCCAATATTGACTGGCATCTCCATTTCTGACTTGAGCCAGTTTCACCTCTAGGCAACCTACTGGCCAGCTGAGGGGAATGAGGACAGCTGAAACCACTGCCCACTGAAGTTCTGCAGTCCTAAGCTCAAGAGACCCACCTTCCTCGACTCACTCTAATTGGGATTACAAGTGTACTCCTACCATGCCTAGCTGTACATTTATATACTGACAAAGAGCATCTGTCTTTCAAAGCATCTTCTGAGCATATGGAAAATATGAAATGCTCTTTAATCTCCCAACTCCAATGTTACCAAATACTTGAGCCAAACTAACCATTAAATAAAGATTACTATAAAAAGGAAAATATTTCAAATGAAGACACTTCCATTTCCATTTTATTAAAAGTTCTCAAGGCACTAAAAAAAGGCAAGAGACCACATGAGGGTTTATGTGTGTGAGGGCATGGTGCTTAAACAGGAAAAAAAAGGCGTAGTGAAATTTAGTCCGTTTGCTCAAAACTATTACCTTGTCAAACATTTCAGGTTGAAGATCTCCTATCTCTCGGCCATCCAATTCTGACACTTTTATTATATTCATCATGGGTTGTGGGATGAAGGATTCTAGTGTCTGTTTCAACCACTTCGATCTCAGATTATCATACTCATTGCAGTGAAAATAACCTAAAAAAATGTTAAGACAAAGATTTGAAACTATAATTATTTAAACTTTAAATTTTGCTATACAGGTTTTATTTAAAGAGTTATAATTATACTGTTTAATATACTAAAAGCCTTCACTGTTAACATTTATGACCTTTTTGTGCATAAAAAATAAGTCACAAACTGATGACATTATTGGTGGAGCTGTGAATTGATTTAACTATTTGTGAAAATAATTTGGAATTATGTGGGGAGAAAATAACTAAACTGTTCATACTCTTTGGCCTAAATATTTCCAATGCTAGGCATATAGTCCAAGAAAATAATAAACAGAAATATAAGAGATATACACATACACACAGGAAAACCTTTTTGTTCCAGCAAAAAAATGGAAGCAAAGTGGGTACACATTAATTAAGTAATAAACAAACTAGAGTATGTGAATCTAATGAAATATTGCCACATTATAAGACATGGAAATTAGTAATTAACTCTGAAGCTTACCTTCTAAGCCAAAATGGATATGTTCAATTTTGGAAGATCTAGGGGGAGGTAAACATAGCTAGTAAAATTGTGAACTGGTATAATAATCCTGGAAAATACTAGAATTAAGCGAAAATAGTCATTCAACTATTTATAACCTTTAAGTATATACATCAAGGAAACAAATGAAAGGAAAAAGGGTCTCAAATGTAAAAACAAAATTGTGATAGCAGTCCTTTTTGGTAAAAGAAACTGTAAACAAAATGGGTGTTTATTAATTTTGGGAATGGTCATATTAATGATCACTGTAAGAAACAAACATGAGGAATTCACTGAAGCCATAGAAGGAATTATATAAAGTAAAAAGAAGCAAGAAAGCAATATATACAATGACCATAAAACAAAATTAAAGTATACAAAAATTTTCCTTCTCAAACAAATCCTCATAAGTCTCTGTCTTTTGCAGTGCAAAAGATAATACTAAAAAGAAAACACTGGTGAATTGTAATGGAAGGTCATGGTCCTGGAGAACTGATGATGAAGCATACTGCTTCCTTCTCACAGGAGTGGATGTGGAACTTAAGGTTATGACATCAGATGTGGCTGCTATGTCATTTGGCTTTCCTACTGTGTTAAAAGGAAGAGTTCATTATGTAAGACTGTTTAAGGAAAAAGAACTGGTACAGAAAGAAAAGAGGGAAAAAAAGATCTAATTCTAAAACAGATAAAACTATAAAACAAACAAAACAACAGCAGGGATTAGTTGCCTATAGAGCAACGAAGGGCACAGTCATCATCACTGAAATCATGGTTCTATTGACAAAGTACTGAAATAAGAACACACTTGAGGAAAAATTTTTCTCAATGAAAACTCACAATCTAGCTTTTGGTACTCATATGTACCATAATTGTATGTTAATGTTAAAATAATTGTTTTATTATAGATGAAAAATTATTATAGCTATCAATTGGGAGGATATATTAAAGAAACAAAGTACTACAAAAAGGATAGCAAATTTCTCCTATTTCTGAGTAAACCTTCTCTTGTAAGCAAAAATAGAGGAAATGACTATTCTGTAGTTTCCTGCTTCATTTCTGTGAGATTTAGTTATATACTGATGTAAACAAAAACACTGAAATCTCTCAGGACTTTGAGACCATTTCACACAGAATCATTAAGAGCAAACCCCCTCCCCCCCAATGAAACAAAATGAAACTATATATATATATATACTCACTCTCACTCTCTCCTCTCTCTCTCCTCTCTCTCTCTTTCTCTCTCTCTCTCTCTCTCTCTCTCTCCCTCCCTCCCCACCAATCTAGTAATCTAGTTCTTTGGGGGTTAGAACCCTATTTAAGAGCTCTACACTCCTAAATAATCACTACTAAACACATCTCAGTGTCTGTTACAAAGGAAGTGCTAAATGATTGTTGAATAACTTCTCTCTCTCTAAATGTTCTCTTAACTGAAAGAATTCTCAATTCTATGTAGTTTTTTCTCTGAACACAAGATCTTCAACTTTTAATACAGATTATTTTATTAAAAAATTATATTTTGAGAAGCATAATAATATGGTTGACAAACTGCTACAAGTGAAGAACAGAAGCATTTTTCATTAAAAATATAATTTTAGATCTACAAGAAAGAACACTATCCACATTCAGAGGAAAAACTGTGGGAATAGAAACACAGAAGAAAAACAACTGCTTGATTATACGGTCGAAAGGATATGATTGGGGATGTAGACTCTAAATGATCACCCTAGTGCAAACATCAACAACATGGAAATAGGTTCTTATCAAGAACACATGTAATACTCAGTGGAATTGCATGTCAGCAACGGGAAGGGTGGGGGGAGGGGAGGGAGGGAAAAAAATATGAGTCTTGTAACCAAGGAATAATATTCTAAATTGTCTAAAAAAATAAAAATTAAAAAATGCTATTTAAAGGAAAAAAATTAAAAAATATATAATTTTAGTTAAAATTTGTAAATTAGTTATTTAACATGACAGGTTGAAATATTGAACAGAAGTCATTCTTCCTGTGTTCAAGTTTTATTTTAAATTTTCTTAAAAGTTTAAACTTTCTTTTTCTATTTGAGTTTATTATCTGACAAAAATCAAGCACTGTTTATAACATGTATTCCATCAAACTAAGTTGATACTCCATCAGAAGGGATAATGATACACTATGTATGATCCCAATGAAAGGGATATAGACTTTTCATTCTGAATCATGATGCCAACTTCTGATGAAATTAACTCTAATAAATTGAATCCTAAAATTTTATTTCCAAAGAAGAAAAGGAAAAAGAACTCTCATAAATTGAGATTTCCACTAGGCAGCTTTTCTTTCTCAGTGAATAATTTTTAGGTTTTTTAAATTGAAAGGAAGCAGATTAATTCAATGAAGAAAGGAATGAGCTAAAAAGCAGTTCCATCCTATTTTTAGCTCTGTCAAGGACTTTAGGTGAGTCAGTTTGCACATTAGGCCAGTACTATGACTATTTTACATATTTATTATATGTGAAAAGAGTAATTATAACACTGTTCCACATCCCAGCAATTATATGAGTTAATTAATAATTAGATGCCCTAAGCTACCTAGAAGCAATATAACATTTCAAAAAGGACAAAACAATAAACATAAATTCTTAAAAGAAAACCAAAGTTAGCTAGCAACACATTAGTGAAGCAATGTATTCAAGTGGATAAATCACTGGCCTGAGAATCAGCTGACCCAGGTATTACAGCCTGGGCTCTGCAATTTAATGTTTGACCAATTAACCTCTATAGTTTCCTCATATGTTAAATTAAGCGTATAGTTTAGATGATATCTAAAGTCATTCTAGACCTAAAACATCATATTTCTAATAAGGAAATAGGCTCTTCCTTAAGATTCAGGAAATTCCAACCTGTCCTTTTGTTAGACAAGCAATCTATTTCTAACCTTCTCTATTTCTTAATACAAGATTGTAAAATATTCTCACTGAGTAAAAGTGGATTTCACTCTTGAAGGACTTTGAATGAGTAAGCACAAAGCTAAAAACTATGCCAATGATACCAGCAAGTAGTATTTTATTTTATTTCTGAAGCGGGAAGCTAAGCACACAAATTCTTCTATGTAGAATTCTTGTTCTACAAATACCTTAAGAGTTAGTTACTAGATGCTTTGAAACATCTATTATCGATGGCCCACTTTTCCTATCCTCCTAAAAGACATCTTTTACCTTAAATGATGATTAAATTTCAAATATATTAAGATTACACAAAGTATGCTTTAATAGGAAATAGCAAGGTGATGGAATCTACATTTAAAAAACAATTTTAAATGACAAGTTTTTAATAATTCAAAGCTCCTAAGCCTTTGACACAATTTAGGGTCTAGCTACAGCATTGAGAAAATCAACAGCTGAATTGTTAACTCTTGCTTTGCTTAGACAACTTTGATTTGCATTCAAACTAAATTTGGGGCTAAAGCTTTTAGTATCAGCATGCATTCAGTTATATCTGTAGGTATACCATTTAGGGAAAAAAGCCACTTTACTTGAACCTGTGTCTATATATAGTTTATTCCACTTAAATGGAAAAAAAAAGTTAACATTCTTCTCTATTTAAAGCTTACGGAATCTACAGCCAACAGCAATAGCAAATTTTACTTACATAAAACATTTAACAAAATTCTGGAGAGCTAGTTATATGAATTTTGGTCTAAATTTCTCTTTAAAATGGTAGTAGATATACAACCTGGATATAAAAAAAACAATAAATTCTAATAAAAATTAGAAGAGAAAAATATAGAGTCATGTATAATAGCAACACATTTTATCTTTTAATACCATAAATAGAAACAATTTCTTTTACTATAAACAATCTATAAAAGAAAAAGAAAAAATTCCTGCTTTTCTGGTACCAAGGAAAGCCAAAAAGTTTTAAACAGATTTTCCAGATTGAAAGGGCATTGTGCCCCTAACCCCTACAATGTGAAAGGGATACCTATACATGACTACAATAATGTAAATGTAAATAACAGTAATCACAAGTAAAATTACAGCGTTTTAGAGTGGCCGCACAGAAGAGAGATAAGTAGAGACTTCTCTCCCACTTGTTTGCAGATATCAAGGATCCACAGTTGTGGAATATGACATATATTGTCAAATGTTTCTCCCAAGTATTAATTGGTTTTGCCAATTTATATCTCTTCTTGCTTTTTTTTTTCCCAAAAAAAAAACACCTTTATTTTCTCAGAAGGGGAAAGGGTTGGAAGCAGGAAAGCTACAGAGGAAATTTTAGGCAATATCAAAACAAAAGGTATCAATAGAAATGTATTATTAAAAATTAGTAATGAAGTGACTACTAACTCTGAAATAATTTCTGTCTTCTATCTATAATTGTTTTTTGATACTTAAAGCTTCACTTTAATATTAAAAATAATAAAGGATCCATAAAATATTCATAAATTTTGACACTGTACAGAAAGCCAACAATACTAGGGTTTTTATCAGAGGCTGTGGAAGATTTTTTTTTAATTAAAAAACTCTAAAATTCACAGTAAACTAATATTTGCACCAATGTTTTATTATGCAAATTATTTTACCTGTTTTCCTTAGTTGAAGAATTTCAAGTCACTCTATTACACAGTGGACTTTGAAGCTTTCTACAATCCAAATTTACTCTTATGTTTCTATGTTCATCGGGTTCATCTATCTATAAGGCACTGAAAATCCTTTTCATATGGCACCCTAATTTAATATATACTAAAAAGAAAAAATTTACCTGGATATGCACACTGTAGAAGAGCTACTGATTTACCCCCAGGAGCAGCACACATATCCAAAACTCTTTCTCCATTCTGTATTTCCAGAGCCAGCACTGGGAGAAGGGAGGCAGCATTTAGAAGATAATATCTTTTCAATTTACCAGCTTGATGTCTCTCTGAAGGTATTCGGCCAGGAATTCTACTAACGTAGCATGTCAATGATTCAGGATAGTAGGGAAAATATCCTTGAAGAAGAGTATGATATCTCTTCAACTGTAAATCCTTTTCTAGCTCAAAAGGATAGTTGAATCTATTAAAAAGGATTGCATGTTGCCAACATGATGGAGATGTCAAGATGTCCCTAGAAATAGAAAAAATTAGGAAAAAGAGAACTATTATAAATATTGACTTTTAATATCATTATTAGTTACATAGGCATAACCTAAGTTTTAATCTTTAGATTGTCACAGAGTAACTAAGTAACAAACTGAGCTGTCTTATATTACTTTCCATCTATTTAATGGGAATAATATAGATCTAATTCACATAAGAGTATGTTGTATTCATAATAAAAATTTAGTGCAATAGATTGATACTAATGCAACATAGGAAATTATTTTTAGTATCCAAGTCTAGGTGTATTAAATGTTAGAGGAATTCCAATTATCATAATTATCATAATCAATAATGGGAATCAGATAATATAAAGTAAAAGATGATCCAAAAATAATTTACATTTGATACAGGAATACATTTTATGACTTTTTGTTTTTAGATTTGCTATCTTAATTTTGTTCTACTTTGGTATTAAGTTGAACAGAATTCTCCCAACTCACTGAGAGGAGAAACATAGTGGATAGCAAGTAGAACCAAGTGGGGATTAAATTTTAGATTATAAATTGGCAGATAATTTTAGGGAATCATTTTAGTTTCTTTCTGGCCCCAAAAGTTAAAATTCATACTTTTATAAGTGTATTAAGATTAAAGCTTGAAAAAGTCCTGGGGCAGCTAAGTGGCTCAGTGGATTGAAAGCCAAGCTTAGGCTTAGCGATGGGAGGACTGAGGCTCAAATATGGACTCAGATACTTCCTTGCTGTGTGCCCCTGTGTGACAGAGGGTTTGCACATAGGAAAAGTGCCAAGCTGAAGAGTTTTTGTGGATCTGCTCACCTTGAGGGGAGAGGGATCCCAGGAGATCTGTAATGTTGAGAAAACAGAAGATTCTGGCTAGGATTTCAGTTGGATAGGGCTCAACCTTGAAAAGCCTAGGAGGAGAGGTCTGGCCAAGCCTTTCTCCTGGGATATATCCATCTCTTTCCTCTCCTGATGACTGGGCATTCCCCCCCCCCCCCTGCACCCCCACCCCAGTTCCCAATTGAAGAAACATCTGAAGAAGAACCTTTGTCAAACTTTTACCTCACAGTTCCTGGTGCCCTGGGTCTGAACTGTGGGCAGGGGGCCAAACCCAGGGTCAGTCAACCTAAATATCTCTCAGGGAGATCAGGCTGCTAAAGCCCTTTGATAATGAAATATTAAAAAGAAAAACCCATAAAGCAATGTCTTTACAACAGTATTTTGTCACTCAGAAACTAAATGTTATGTAATAAAACTCACCTTCTCACTTGAAAAAAAAATGTTTGTCTATTAAATTGTAATTAATTCTGCCAACCAGAATTGTTGTTGCTGTCAGCAGAAATTAAAGCAAGCAGCTAAATTTAGTTAGAAACAAATAATTCAAAATTAATTTCAAATAGAGAATTCTCATTCCTAAACATAATCTTCCTAATTTTCCCCAGATTTGACTTAGTTCCTCCTTCTTATTCTCAATTAAGACAATTTCTCAGCTCTTCTCCCCATAAAATCGGAATACAATCTGTTTCCAAATTATAATTCCCTGGCACTTTCTCAAAAGCTACTTCATGGAATAGTAGCAAAATTTTCATACCAACCTTATTGTAATCCATGAATCTCCAAGCTCTTTGACATACTGCTTCTCAAAATGATCCAACACAACTCTGCAAATCTGTTTTGTAAGTTTTCTTTCTGATTGTAGTTTCAGCTATGAGAGTGAAACAAGGGAAAAATTACTCTGGTAGCCTGGAGTCATTTCATATTTATTAAGCCTAGATTACACAAAATAGTATTATAATAAAATATATTAGTAATAAATCATATATAAATATGCATTATAATATATATAATATTTTAAACTGGTTGCTAGCAATTTTTGAAAATAGAGAAGCAACATTAAGTTAAGTATGTTATTTAGTGCCAAATGGTTACCAAAACAGAATTACTATGAAGTAACTTTTTGTAGTTGAATGTAGGGACTAAAGGGAATAAGGAAGATAGAGGGAGAGAGTGAATGGGATTGAAGGGCTGAGAGGATGAAGAGATTGTTCTTCCCCTCTCTTCTTTTTGGGGAGAGACAGCCATGTCCTGTCTGCTTGAAAGAGGGAGTATGTCTTCTCAGAGAATGGTCCTGGGAGATGGAGGACAAGAGACTAGAGGGGGAAGTCTTAAGATGACACAATGCCCCCCCCCCCCTTGAGGTCCAATCTATTCTTGAAAGGCTAGATGAATTCCTATGCCTCTGTTTTCCTCAGGGACATCAACTGTCAGTTCCCTTCAGGATCTTGGGACTACCCCACTGTCAAGGAGAGATGTCAGTTCCTTGGGGCTGGCAGTCTTAGATCAATGGGATCCAGAAGTTAACCCCCTTTTTTGGGGAGAGGTATGACCCTCCCCAAATCTTCAGTCCCCTTGACTATTGTTAGAAACTGGTCCAGACATAAATCTAAAGTAACAAATGATTTATTTGGATACAAACAGGGAAGGAGTGGTAAGGGTATCAAGCAGGGAAAAGGGTGAATAGGAAGCCCTACAAATTGTGCTCTCTGGCAAATTGGTCCTCCAAAGTCTAGAGGTTCAAGGCTTCTCAGCCTTGATCCCTCTTCTTGCCAGCTGCCTATTGGTCCCTACTCCTAAGCTAACTAGCTTAAATACAGGAGTCCAGGAACAGATAAGGGAGAGAGATATGGAGAGTGAGATCTTTGAAAGGGATCTCTGTGGACAGCTTTCTTCAAAGTCCCAGTCCACAATATCCACTGATGACTTTGATTACTGTTATTGAGATTTGAGTGGGAGGTATCCAGGGGTTCAGAAAGACGCAGTTGATCTCCAGAGAGACACAGGCTTCTTCCCAACCTAAGAGATCTACTTCTTCCCTCAGGCTCCCAGCTGGAAGTAAGTGGGTGGCCAGTGCAGCATCCAAGCTTCTGGTTCTCTCTTGGAACTTACATTTTTTTCTTCTTGCTCCTCCCCTACCCTCTCTGCAGCTGATCTGTCAGAGACTGCTCTCTTGCTCAAAGTGAACTATCTCTCCTCCTATCTTATGTGACTTACCCAATTTCACACAGATTAATGAGCCGCACTACTATAACTTTAAATTTGTGTTCTATTTTTCTCATAATTCATTCAATATAGAAATATAATCCTCCACAGAAGCTAATAAAGAACAAAGGAAAACTGAAACAACTTAGGAAAACCTTCATTTAAAGTTTTTTTTTAAAAACTCAACATGATAGATCCTAGGACCAAAGCACCTTTTCCCCCTTTTTTCCTGTTGTGACCCTCTCCCCTTCCCCTGTACCTGCTGGAACTCCAGAACAAAGTAGATGTTCCATTCTTTGGGGTGCTGTTACTTACCATGCTATAACCCCACAGATCCATGATGGATTAATATTCTGGGGCTATCCTGTCTGTATGTTAGGAACTATACAACCGTGGGAACCAGCAACTTCCCACCCCCAGAGACAGGTTCCACACCCCTTAGGGCCATCCAATCATGTGGACACAAGTACTCTAAATTTGCTTAATAGAGACAATCCAGACTAATTCCAGACCACCACCCTATAAAAGATTCCTCCCTTCTCCACCCAAATGGAGAAACCCCCTACCCTTCTACGGACTCCGAGCTCCCCCTAGCTCTCTCTCCTTCTCTGCCCTCCACTGCCATAGGCCTTCCATCTCCCCCCTCCTTTCCTCCAATAAAGCCTTGCTACATTACTCAATCTCTTTGTCTCATTAGTATCAGTTAGGACCCCGGTCAGACAGGGCACAATCCAGCGGGAAGTAGATGTTACTGAGAGAAGATAATAATTTTGCTTTAAAAGCGTCAGATAAGCGATTTAATAAGAAGGGAGGATCGAGGGGATACTAGGGGTAATAATAAATACCTAGCATTAATATAGGGCCTTAAAGTTTGCTTAGTGTTTCGCATACGTTGTCATTGGACCACAGCAATAGCCCAGTGAAATGAATTACTATTAAACCAATTTTTAAAACGAAAAAAAGACAGCAAAGAGAAATGAAGTAGTTTGTTTGCTCATGGTCAGAGTTAAGAAATGTCTGAGATAGAATTTGAATTCAGGTCTTCCTAACTCCAAACGGAGAGCTCTATGCCCTGTGCTAACCTGCTGCATAGAAGATAGCCTCCGTCCAGCCTAAATTCGCAGCCGCAAACCCCGACACGGAAAAGAAGCTTCTCCCCACCCCCACCACTCCCCACATACACAGGTGTTCAGGTCTTAGTAAATGGTCCTCACCCGGCTCAGCACCATTCCATCAAGGTGAGCCCTAAGCGACCGACTTCACTGGGATCCGCGGTCGGGATCCAAAACATCTCGCAGAACAGGAGCAACTGGTAAGTGAAACTTTAACCAAACAGAAGCTACAGCACCCACTTCCTTTTGCCTAAACCCCGCCTTGCCCCGCCCCCTGTCCAAGTCTCGCGCTCTTCTCCCTCCCAGATCCCACGCAACGTGAAGCCTCCTAAGCATTCAAAGCCTTCATGGTGGCCTCCAAATCCCGCGATATTGTTTTATCCCCCGAATAACGTGCCTTGCGTCATCACGCCCCGCCATAGATTGAAAAGTATTTAAGCCGCGGGAAAAGCAGTCCTAGATTTCATTGAGAGAGCTGTCTTGGGGACCTCTAAAAGAGACAGCCGGGGAATCCAAGATCTTCAGACGTCCCGCTTCTGGAGCCACTCTCGGGTATGAGTCGGATGATAAGAAAAGCTGCTTCCGATGGAGAAGCGAAGCCCTGGACCTAGCGGCGCCGAGTGTTGTTCCATTGAATTCTCCCTTTACTTTCTCTAAATGTTTCCCTCAGGAGGGGGAGCGTTCATTTGTAACAAACCTATATGAGCTCTAGTGCTGCAGATGACAGCTGTAATATGTACAAATTAAGAATGGGACGCAGTTCCCGTCTAACGGCCTCACACGTCTTTGAAATCACCCTACTTAAAAGGTGAAGAGGGGAAAGCAAAAAAAAAATGAATGTGTCCCAAACCGAACTCATTAGATTTTCCCATCCATCCTCAACCTCATGTTCAAAGGAGTAACACCCACTAGCAACTACATGCTCAGAGGAGTAAGTCTGACAGCAGCCCTTTAAAGTCTAGATGGTGAGTAGACTCAGCTGATTGAATGAATCGATTATCATTTGTTAAACACTATGTGCGAAGCATTCTGCTAATGCTGGCCATAGAAAGAGTTGTCTGTCTTTTTTCTCAAGAACCTCATATTTTAATGGGGGAGACAATCAATCGGGAAGGTTCGGCTTCGGACCTTTTAGAATGCACCATTGAGGAGCATGCTAATTCAGATCCTTTGTTGTGGGATGGAGGAGAGACATTTATTTCGAATATCGAACATCTGAACATTTTTTTCTTTAGTAGCCGTGACTGCTTTAGAGCTGTGGGATGTAGCACCTTTGGAGGCAGTTGATCTCCATATGATAAGAGCCTAGGCTGGAAAATTGAAAAACACTGAAGTTGTTAGTGCTCCATACAGGTGCCCTGGCCACACACACCTTACATATGTGCATCCTTGTCACAAACGTTCCTTATACTCTCCAAATCAGACATTATGTGAGCTGTGTGCTACACCAAGTACATTCCATAAGTATATGTCCAATCTACTCTCAATAAAAAAATAAATAGTGAGAGGTGGTTGAGTTAGGATTTTAGACAGTCGAGGAACCACTGAGTACCTAAAATATCAGGTACTTTAAGGAAGAACAAGTAATAAATGGGATGGATCCAGGAAGCATCCACCCTCTGGAGTCACTGTTAAAAATATTTTTCTCTCTTCAAACCCCAACACCACTTCCATCCCCCTCATAGTTTCCTGAGGTCCTCCATTGTAGTCGAGGCTCCACCTCCTCTTTCCTTTGTCTTTGCTTCAGACTAAGATGTGGATTAACCTTTACCTAAGCTGGGACCAAGGATGGCACAGTAAACTTGAAGGAAGCAGGATAACACTTATGAAAAGCAAATTGTGATAAGGTGGGCGCCTATCCCCTTGTCTGCCCCTCTTCCCCTTGTTTGTATTTGTAATAAATGAAGGATGTGGGTTAACCTTTGAACACCTGCCTATCCCTGGACCAAGATTAGGGTTTCTGGAATGAAGAGTCATAAATTCCTGTGGGTTTTGTCCAAGTAGTCTTTGCCTATAAAAGTTCTGTGTGAAGCAAATAAATCTGGCACTATTTCTCTTTCATATAGTGTCCATCTCTTCTTTCATTTTTCGTTACATGTTATTCTTCATTTTTCGTTACCCCAAGTGGGATCTCACAGGACTGGCTGACCCTGTGCAGGAGTCCTACACTTAGCTCTACACTCCATCGTAACCATCACCATATTTTTCTTGATCATACATCAAAACTTTTTATCTTCATTGTTCTTCATTGCTGAAGAAGCATCTAAGTAGAGATATGTAAAGTTTCATGAAGCACCTTATTCTTCCTGAAATCCTGCCTTTTACATTTTCTCTGATTTCAGAAGATAAAGTAACCCCTCCTTTGCTAAAGCTAACCCCTTCATCCATGCCTTTATTTCCATTCCTTCTTTCTTTTCTAGGGCATTGACTATCACTTATTCACTTTATCTTCAAAGTCTTATCAACTTCGTGTGCTACTCCTAAACTCAAGATAAGTTCCCAAATCTTTTTCCTTTCACTGATAGAGCCCTACAAAGAGTAAGCTACATTCCTCAATCTTTTACAACCTGGTTATGATCCTCACTGAAAATAACCTCTAGGATCTTTACCAATCTCTGTATTGTCAAATACAATATTCCTAACTTTCTAAATCTCCATCTTCTTTAACGTTTTATGTATCACTTGACATTGAGTATCCTTCCTCCTTGATTCTATCTCCTTGGATGAAATCATTGTATTTGATTCTACAATCTAACTGCTTTTTTCATTTTGTCTCTTAGGGTATTCAATAGCTCAACTTTTCTTCTCCCTAAATGGTGGAAAGAGGCTTATCTAAAATGCTGTCCTTAGCCCTCTTATTGATCACATCTACTACCATGAACATTATCATCTCTATGTGGACAATGCTAAAATCTTTAGCTCCAGTCTTGACCCTATTTTGAAGGCCAGAGATGTCTACTGGATACTGAAATAGGTGGGTAATGTAGATGGAAAGTTTTGTAAACTCCTTGTATCAAGTTTTGGTACACCACTCAGAGGGTAGGTTTACGCTATCTGACTTGTTGACAACTTGGTAAAAACATTAACTGAGGTTTATTAATAATCAAGTAACAGAGGAAGGGAGGAGGACCAGGAACAAGGAGTCCCTAAACTTAAAATCTTGATTCTCCACCCAACTTTCTAAGGGCCCACAAGGACCATCTTCAAAGTCTTCCAGCTAACCTTTCACTTCACTGGCTCTCTATAAAAACCTGCACTAACTACCTAATCTGAGGTAACTGGTCTTTCAAATTACTGTTAGACAAGTTAAAAGTTCATCAAATAATGATAGCTTGAACTCTTGGTGAGTTCACCCTCTTACGCCAAAGGCCAAGATGGCTGGGCCTTTCCCACAGACTGGTTTCACTGGATACTGGCAGCTCTCTCAGCAGTCAGGAAAATCAGGACACAGGATCTTATAGGAACAAAGTTAGCTGGAAATTGGAGCCAGGGATGAATAGGATTTCAGGATCTCTAAATTCTTACCCCAAATAACAAACTGTTCTACACTTACTTACCTACTGCTTGAACAAGGGAAATGAAGGGAAAGGGAAGGGATTTACAACTGTTACAAATATCAAAGTATAAACATTTGCAAACATGAAACAAGAAAATTTCTGAATACAAATACAGACTGCATATGATTTTATACAATCATATAATAAAATCTAAAAGTCAAACTGCAAATACAAAAACTCTCACAAAAACAGTTTGTAACAAAAAACTGATGCTAATCCAATATAAAACCAATCTTATCTAAAAACACTATAGCAATGTATAAAATAGAAAAAATTACAATGTAGCATAAGCTTTTATAAAAAACACAATCTAACTAAACAAATAAACATGCAAAATGAATTTTAAAAAATCTAAGCTGAACAATTCAAAACAAACTCTTTCTATGCTAAATGTTAATGCTATTACCTAAAACCAAAACTGTCTACAGAGAACTTTGAACTAAGCATTCTACCTTATGAATCTAAGGTTTTCCAATCATTTTAACTATGCACATACCTATTTTACATAACCTGTACGTATATCTACATAGCTGTATGGCACATAAGTATATATTTACATATAAGTACAGATCTGTAAAATTCCTGCATTACAGCAACTATGGAAATTAAATTTATATATGTAATATAACTGTAATATGAGGGCAGGGAGAGAATGGAGTCAAAGTATCTGATTCCAGGGATAGCTTGTCATCATGGAAGAGTTTCTGACTTGTGCTAATCCCTTCCCCATATTTGTTTTCATGTGTGTGTTTAGATGGTTTATGGTCATTGATTTCTGGATGTTGTGGGTAAAATCTTTTGCTGTTGGGTTTAATTTTTGATCTATTTACATTCTCCTCTAACTTCTCTTGTTGTTCTTTTGATGTTGATGTATACATAATCTTTTCTGTAGCTTGTGGGTTTATGGTGGGGGTTTGTTATTTCGAATTCTACTTGGATTGTTTCACTGCTCGTTTGCTTTGTCTTTGTCCCTGGGGTTTAGAGAATCATGGCAATGCCCCTTCATTGTTAATGTTGTTTCATAGTGCTGTTTTTGATTGGAGGATTCATTACAATTCTTTTTGCTCTCTACTCCCACTCCATATCTACATGTTAAGAAATTTTCTAAATATTTCTTGATTTGCTCTCTAGTTTTCCCATTGCTTCCTTCTATGCTACAATGTGACTCAAATACTGTTTCTCATGTCTGCTATGTCAATTTGTAGTTCCCTCTCCATCTCTTGTATTTCCTTCTGTTTTTGAATTTTTGTTTCCTCTCTCACTCTCCATAGATTTCAATTCTCCCACCATCACTTATTACATTTTCCTCTCTGTAGTGCTATCCCATTTTCCTCCCTTGCACCCTCTGTGCATTATATCTAGCAATGTCCTGGTTTCATGCTGAATATCTGAGATTCCCTTTTGCCAGAACTTCCTTTGCTCCTTGATTTATTAAAGTTTGCATGGTTTTGAGATCGGGTGTTGTCTCTTCCTTGTATTTGCAGCAGTCACAGCATTTGGTTTTGTTTGCCTCACTGTGTATCTGCTGCTTTCCTTAATTTGTAACATTTGTTCTGTGTAAATCTATTCTGATAGTTTGAGCCTCTGCTATAACCTTGCTCATATTTAGATTTCATTGGGCACAATCTCACTATGTGTCCAATTCTCTGGCATAAAAAGCATTTCCTGTTATCTCTTTGCCCCTTTGGTTGGTATTGTAGCATTTGGCATGTTTGACCTCATCTAATTCTTTTTGTCTAAGGGTTTCTTTGGTCTCTTGCAATTTTTGTTTTAGTTCTTTCTTTTCTTTTTCTTGTTCTATATCGGTTTATATAAGTATGTAGCAGAGTCTCTCAGGTCTGAGATGGATAGAGATTCAAACCCTGGACAAAAATGAAGAAGTACCTCAAATTCTATGAACATTCCTTCAAAAACTGTCTTCTAACAGGGGAGACTGCTTCCTGCTTATCCTGATTATAACCAAAAATGGCTTCCATGTTCTCTAGAAGCTTGTTAACATATACAGATGGGTGTTCCGACTGCTCTTGCCTCAGTTTGTCAAATTTTCTTCATGCATTTGGTCTTGCACCAAATGATTTGATTGCCTCTAGCAAATCTTCCCTAGCTTTTTTTAGGTAGGTCAGGTTAAGTGGATGTGAAAAATCAATGTCTTCAAAAACTTTAGGCCAGCTAGTAAGGTTTCTGTCCTCACAAATTTTGTTAATGAATTGTTTGTGATCTTGTGGAGTAAATAGCTATGAAGGAAGGATCCCTACATTTTGGAAACCTGAGTCATAAAAGTTTGAAAGCTCTTTTCAGTTCTTTTAGAAAACAAAATGGTTCTACACAGAATCTAGGCATTCTCCATTTTAGGGAATCCAAGTCCTGGATGCTAAAGGACTTGTGTACCTTTGCATGGAGAATCCCTGAGTCTGGGATTACTTTAGCAAAATCCCTAAGTCATGATCTTATGTGCCCCTGGGACTTCCTCAGGCTCAGTGCTTGTTTGCTTGTCCATCATGATCATCAGTGCACACCCCCACTGTCAGAGCTGTTGTTATATTGGATGTCTCAGTGCCCTTGCCTATGTCTTTGTCCCTATCATTGTCCTTACTCACCTCCCCTGTAGCTGTCTCATTTCACTTCCCTAGTGTCTCAATCTTCCTCATATTAAATTTCTGACACATCTCTGTAATGGTGGACATTTGTGAGAACAAGAGATCTAGTCTGCTATCAATATGATTGCCTAATATTATTCTGATCCCCTTCTTAATGTTGTTATATATCTGCCAGATAGCCCCTAAAGTCCCATATCCCGCAGGAAAGGCAAACTATAAGGTGGATATCTCTAAGGATATTTGATCCCAGTATTTTGTGATGTTAGAAACTGTCCCTATAATGTTACATATTATGCCAGTGATGTACTGTAAATGGAAAATCACCACCAATGAAATAAAATGACTAACACCAGTAGTATCCAGGGTATGTGGCATTTAAAAGAGTGGAATGCCATAAACTGTAAGAGTTAAAATGGTTGAGGTCTTAAACTGTAGTGATTAAAATAGTGGAAGACTTAAATTGTGATAGATAGAAGAGTGGGTAAGTAAATTGTGACTGCAGAAAATATGTTTTCACTACAGTGTCTTGTTTAAAATCAAATATACGGTGGTTGCCAGGGAAATATTCCCAATTATGAATATACCCAAGTCAACTGGGTTTTATAGAGAATTTAATTAATTATATAACGAGGAATTTAAGAAAGAGAGAAAAGGGAAATAATGAGAAAAGGATAAGCCAGTCCTGGCCAGTCCTGGCCAACCCAGGCCTAAGCCCTAAGAGAAAAAGATCAGTCAGTCCTTAATCACTCACCACAAGATCTGTCCAAGCAAGGATTCTAGTGATCACCAGGCCAGCTCCATCTCAGCTGACTTCACCAGCTCAGTCCTGAATCTGAAACGTCCCTGAGAGTCTCGAGAGAGATCCTTCAAGGCAGCCTTTCCCAGCTAACTGTTCCCAGAGAGAGTTTTTGGTCTCCTTTTAAAGGGCAATTTCTCCTATGTCACCTCCCCTAAGTCCTTACATCCACCAATCACAGTAGACATTTTCCAAAGGACAGACCATTCTGAATTCACATTTTGTTATCACCTTCTTAATTCACATCTTGCTCTCACCTTTTCTGGGTAGACTAAAACTTCTGAGTAATTCACATCAGGAAAGCTCTGAGTACGTTTTTACCTCTTTGCTCCTTGTAAGTTCACAAGTTGCCTGACCTTTATTTCTAAAAATAGGCATGGCTTAAGTACGGGTTTAAGTACTTTTCATTGTTCAGCAAGGAGTTGTTTCCCCCCTAAAGCAGTCTTAAGTACAGGTGGAGTAGAGGTCTTCCCATTTCTGATCTAAGTAGAGTTCTCGCTTTCCAAATGGTGAAAGGTCCCAGTAGGGAATTGTTCCAATGGAGAATTCCCCAATGGGGAATTTTTTTAACATTCACAAGTCTGAGAAATTTCAAGATTCACAGGTATTTTCTGAATCATGATGTTTTTCAGTTATGGCTAGCCCCTTCAGTTGTTTTATTGTTGTTCTTCTTTATAGGACTCAAGATGTCTGCCTTGATCCTATGTATTCACCCTGAAGTTCCTACTCCCCAAGATGGCTGCCCTACCCAGTCAGTTCCAACTACCAGTCAGTGACAGTTGGTGATGGATTCTTTGACCACAGGGGTGCCACTGTAATATAACTGTAATATGAGGGCAGGGAGAGAATGGAGTTTTCCTTCCCTGCTGGGTCAGGATCTGAGAGAGGTAAAGATGGAGCAGAGTCAAATAGAGAGAGGATGGATTGTCTTCCCTCTGAACTCTCCCTGACAAATCCCACTCTGGTTGCTTTTCAAGACTTTAACTTCTGTTCCCTCAGAGACCTTGGCTAAACAGGCTTGATACAGTTAGGTTCTTTTTCCCGGGGGGAGGAACGTTACTTCCCTTCCCCCAATGTCAAGTCTCTCTAGATGTGGAGTCAGCCACTTGTTCTTATTAAAACTGTTTTATTCTAAGGGAACAAGGCAAGGGATAGGACAGATGGATTTAGGAATGAAGCAGAAGGGAAGAGGGAGCAGGGGGTCCCTAGAATAATTGAAACCCCTCCTCCCAAAAGTCTGGCAGATGAGACTTTGTTGATCTGACCTCCTGGGTCAGTTAGTGAACAAGTCCTGGCTCTAACTTGGCAACTGCAACCAGTCTAGGACTTTAAGGGATCTGGAGGAAATCTTCCTTCTAGTGAACAGCTTCCAGTTGAAGTCCTATTCACTTTTGTCTTGGGGTATTGGGTCAAGCTTTCACAGGAGATGAGTGCTGGTTCAGAGATCCACTCAGTTCACCTTCCTGGTAGCTTCTCAGAGAGAAGAATCTTTTCAACTGTCCACATCAGCTCACTTCCTCTCCTTTCCTCAGAATTCTCTCTCCTTCCTGCCCTTCCCTGTTCCTGCAGAATTCTCCAACTTGCCAGATCTGCTTCTCTCTTTTCTGCTGGCAGATTAAGTCCAGTTCATCTTTTACAAATATCTTCCATACATATACAGACTATATAATCTCATATATACACACACATAAGTACATGTATTTATATGCATGTACATCCCCTATATTATACTTGTTATCCCTATTTTATAAGTATGTACATATATTACAGAGCTATGTACATGTCTAAATGTGTACTGTATGTCACTAATCTCTACATTGATCCCTGTATGTTTCCTGATATTTCCTAAGTAGAATATCTCGATCACACCTCTTTAAGTAACATTTTATTGTATCTAATATGTAGAACTTTTATTGCTATATTAACCAGTTTATGAATATCCATTTACATGGATGTATAGTAGCAAATAAAGATCTTAAAACATTTATTGAAACATGTATCCTTTATGTGCTCGTTGCATATAAATATACTTACCAACTCTTCAGATCCTCCTCTTCTCATGTTGTCTAATGATTCTCTTCTATCTTCAGTTCTTGTGTAGCTATATAATGTTGTATGTAACTAATTTGGAAATATAGTGTATTTAATTACACATTTCTCTCACAATCTTGAGTCCAGTCCTCCTGTTCCTCTTCTTTGCAGATTCCTGTACAGTCTTTGCTATTCTGTCAACATCAGGTCATCTGTTTCTGCTTCCTTCTTCCTGCTGCTAAGATCTGCTTCTATGCTGTTCTCCTCCCTGGTCAGCTTGTATCATCCTCTTCCACTGGACTTATCCCCTTATGATCTTTTTTGCCTACAGACTCAAATTGCCTCATGAATCTCTCAGCTCTCTTCTATCACTTCTTCTCCTCCTATCTCAATTTCTATATCTCCTATTTTCTCTGTGTGCCAATTTCACATGCAACCAATGAATCTATGATTGTCTAAGATTTTTGCTGCTCAATGTGAGATTAATATAGTTGCAAATGGTCAGATCCAACTTTCTTGTGCTGCCGATGTTTTTCCAAAGTTCTTTACAGAGACTAAATCTTCTGGTTTTATATTGTGTAAGGAGTAATCCTATGGCCCAGATTGAACGAACAGTCCCAATCATGTAACTCTCTTATACTGTCTTGCAAAGCTGTAATAGAAGATGCTATCTGCATGTCTCTTCCTAGCACTGAGACAGAAGCCGGTTTGCAAGTTTTTGCCTGTAGAAGTGAATGTCCAAACAATGTTTCATATAGGAAAATATGTAAATCTGTCCAAGGCCTTCTACATAGGTAAAATAGAGCTAAAGGAAGTATTTCTGGCCACTTTAAATGAGCCTATGTACAAAGTTTTCCCACCATAGTTTTTATCTCTCTGTTCAATCTTTCAACCCGTCCAGAGCTCTGTGGATGTTATGGCACATGAAATCTTCCTTTTATTCCTAGATTTTCATATAGCTGCTGTAATATTTCCTGTGTAAAATGATTCCCCTGGTCTGAGTCTATGGTAACTGGGGTTCTATACCTAGGAATTACCTCCTTTAGCAATATTTTCACTACAAACCCTGCTGTATTTGTTGTCAATGGAAATGCTTCTGGACATTGTGTCAATCTATCCACCAATATCAAGCAATATTTATATTTCCTGCTTTAGGCATATTTATGTAATCTGTCTGAAAACTTTCAAATGGAGAGTAGGCTTAAAGGTCTTCCTACTCTTTCTTTCTAAATGCTACCTGATTGAATCTTTGACAGAACAACTATTACAGACTATTTGCAACTGTTGTTATTCCTGGAGCTATCCATGTTCTTTTAATGGAATTCACCAAGGCTTAGGTGCCAAAATCTCCTTTACTATGGATGGAATTACATATATGTTAAGAACTCTTTTGGCAAGATTGGCTTTCCAGTGTCTGACAGCCAAATGTCATTTACTTTTCTTGCTCCAAACTTATCCTGCCATGCCTGAATCTCAGAGTCTTTATAAGCTTTTGTTAGATCAGCTGACTGTGATGGATAGATTCATAACATAAGCTGGAGCTTCTCTAGTATGTTAAATAATAGAGGTGATAATGGGCATCCTTGTTTCACTCCTGATCTTATTGGGAAGGCTTCTAGTTTGTCCCCATTGCAGATGATGTTGCTGATAGTTTTAGATATATACTGTTTATTATTTTTAGGAAAGGCCCTTCTATTCCTATGCTTTCTGGTGTTTTCAATAGGAATGAGTGTTGTATTTTGGCAAAGGCTTTTTCTGCATCTATTGAGATAATGTGATTTTTGTTGGTTTGCTTGTTAATATGGTCAATTATGTGGATGGTTTTCCTAATATTGAACCCTCCTTGCATTCCTGGTATGAATCCTACCTATAACCCCCGTGATTACTTGCTGGAGTTTTTTGCTAGTATCCTATTTAAGATTTTTGCATCTATATTCATTAAGGAGATTGGTCTATAGTTTTCTTTGTTTTTGACCTGTCTGGCTTTGGAGTCAGTACCATATTTGTGTTGTAAAATGAATTTGGTAGAACTCCTTCTTTGCTCATTCTGTCAAATAGTTTGTATAATATTGGGATTAGTTGTTCTTTGAATGTTTGATAGAACTCATTTGTGAATCCATTTGGGCCTGGGGATTTTTTCTTAGGGAGTTCTTTGATGGCTTGTTCAATTTCTTTTTCTGATATGGGGTTGTTTAGGTAATCTATTTCTTCCTCTGTTAGTCTAGGCAATTTATATTTTTTGTAAATATTCATCCATATCACCTAGATGGCCATATTTATTGGGCATAATGATTTTTAATGATTGCCTTGATTTCTTATTCATTAGAGGTGAGGTCTCCCTTTTCATCTTGTGGAGCTTGTCTAACAGCATATTTGGCTATCATATAAGCCCTATAATTCCCTTTAGACACTGATTCTTTCCCAAAACCATGTGCTCTGCAGTGAATTATAGCTATCTGCTTTGGCTTTTGGATAGCATCTAGCAATTCTACAATTATTTTTGCGTGAGCCATATGTTTTCCCCCAGATGTTATAAAACTACGGTTCTTCCATATTGGCCCCATGGCATGGCAGATTAAAAAGCCATAGATTCTGTGTAGATATCTGCAATTTTGCCCTCAGCAAGGTTACAAGCTTCCATTAATACAATAAATTCAACCCCCCGAGCACTTATGTTGTTAGGCAGTGATACAAACCATAGAATCTCAAACTCTGTGACCACTGCAGCTCCTGTATAATGAATTCTATTGCAAATGTAAGAAGAACCATCAGTAAATAAAATCAGGTCAGAATTTTCAATGGGTATATCTTTAATGTCCTGCCTCAGTTGTTCCACTAATTTTATTACTTCCTCACAATCATGCAGTGGCTCACCATTTGTTGGCAAATTAGGAATCAGTGTAGCTGGATTTAATACACTACACCTCTTGAATTCTATGTTTTCATAACTTAAAAGAATCATCTCTTATCTAGCAATTCTTTGATCTGTAAAAGTTTGAGTGCAAAATCTTCTTAAAAGTGATTCAATTTGGTGAGGACAATAAATTACTGTTAATGGGGACCCCAAAACTAAATCTGCTGATTTCTGCACTAACACAGCCACAGTAGCAATGCCTCTGAGACACAGCACTATTCCAGCTGCAATTGGATCTAGCTGAGAACTATAAGAGGCAATTGGATGGAAGTTTTGTCCCAGAGTCTCTTTTAGAACTCTAGATGCTATTTCCCTGGTTTCATTCACAAACAACTGAAAATATTTAGAATAGTTTGGGATACCAAGTGCTGGGGCTTCTAGAATCGATTCTTTAAGCTTTGCAAGATCTTGTAGACGTTCAGGTTGGAGCTTTAAATGTTCAGGTTATGCATTTCTAGTCAGGTCAGTGAGACACTTGGTAATTTCACTGTACCCTGGGATCCCCTGATGGCAGAATCCCATTGTCCCAAGAATTGTTCTGAGTTGCTTTTTAGTTTTTGGAGCACTCATCAGTTTCTGGATAGTTGCAATCTGTTTCTGGGTAATGCTTCTAGAACCTCCCAATAGGACAAACCCTAAATACTCAACCTTTGGCAAGCACCATTGTAGTTTTATGTCCACACTTATAGAACGTACATAGAAGAAACTTACTGAACCTCAGACAAGCTTTTGCAAGAGGGGACACTAGAAGAATGTCATCCATAAAATGCACTAGCTTTCTCTTCCTAAATTTTATCATTTTGAGGTCTTTGTTTAGGATTTGGGAGAAGACTGAGGGGCTTTTGGAGAACCCTTGGGGCAGATGACACCATTTATACTGAGCCCCTTCCCAGGTAAATGCAAAAATGTTTTGTGAGTTTTTATGAATAGGGATAGAGAAAAAAGCTGAACTACAGTAAATTATCTAGCATGACTTGGGATAGAGGAGATAATTGTAGCTGGATCTGGTACTACTGGGTGAGATCTTATTATATGGTCATTTACAGCCCTTAAATCTTGAGTGAATCTGTAGACTGGTCTGCCATTTTTATCTAGCTTTCCTTTTTTTATAGGAAGGATTGGTGTATTATATTCAGAGAATGTTGGCACTATTATACCTTGCTTTATTAATGATTCAATGATTTGTCTTATCCCCCCCCCCCCAGCTTCTTTACTCAGTTTATATTGTGGTATACAAGGTGAAGGGCCACCTTTAGTTCTCACTCTGTCTGGGGTTGCTAACTTTAATAACCTTACATCAGTAGAAGAACTAGATGACAAATCTTTAGGTGTCTTTAGGTATTGTATAGACAGACCTTGTGTCTTCCTCAGCCTCTACTGAATCTAAGAAAAGCAATGGAAAGGCTTTCAAAGATTCCTCTGGAAAATGAAGTGATATGTCTCCAGAGGGTATATACTGAATTGTGGCTCTCAGTTTACACAGTAGATCCCTACACCCTGTAGGTTCATTGGGCAGGAAGGCATGAGAAGAAATGTAGGTTCTCTCACAATACATAACAAAGGCAAGAGTGCAACCAGTTGGTAAAACAAACAAAAATAATAATGATCTTGCTTCCTTATCTGTTCTACTTTGATTTCCTTGTTAACATTTACACTTGATATGACCACACTGAATTAATCTTCCCTCCAAAATTTGTCCCTCTGTGTCCTCTAACTTCTGTTCATTACCACTAGGCATTAGACATTACCACTACCTAAATTGAAAACTTTCCACGTTTCTTCCTCTACTGATTTCTAATTAGTTGACAAGTCCTAGTTGAATCTACTACTATAATTCCTTGAAGCAGCCTCGTGCTCTGTACTCCCACTACTATTACCTTCATTCAAGTCTTCTTTACCTCTCAGAACATTATTGTAATAGCCATCTACCTTGTCTACTTATTTCTATATTTATTCTAGCACCCATTAATTACCGATAATATAATGATAGCTAACATTTACTTAGTATCTTCTATGTGCCAGGTACCCTGCTAAGTACTTTACAAATACTGTCTCATTTGATCTTCACAATGACACTAAGAGGTCGGTACCATTATTAATAATTCTGCATTTTACAGATGAGGAAACTTAAGCAAAATTTGCTCAATAATACACAGCTAGCAAGTATCTGATGCCAAGTGTGAACTTGGGTATCCCTGACTCCAGGTTCAGCATTCTATCTACTCTGCCATCTTTTAAATGCCAAATAGCTTTTTACATATACAATTCTGCTCATTTTACAGCTCTACACACACACACACACATTCAAGGACTCCATGTGGCCCAGAGAATTAAATACAAATCCTTTGGTGTGAAGTTTAAATCTCTCCACCATCTGACTCTAAACCAACTTTATAGCTTAATTTCACACTACTACTCTTCTCTATGTTTTAAAATATATAACTAATTATACTTAAGATTTGCCCCCTTCCTGGCTGCTTGCATTTGAACAGGTTAGTCTTCCCTAATACACTCCTTCTCTTTCTTCAATACTGTAGCATAGAATTAAAAGAAAAATTGAATAACATTCAGTGATAAAACAGGTATCACAGCTGGAACAATGTCTAATGAACTATATACATATTATATGGTTGAGAATATAAAATGTAGTTTACATATGTAATAATAAAATTTAACATCATTAAATGATACCTCAGACTATAAGCTTATCATTGATTTCAAAATGATATTAGAGTAGAAAATAAAATTGTGTCTTTAAGAGAAATTATATTACTGATGCTTTTCTGATACTGCTATGTGGTATTTTAAGTTACTAGAAATTACTTTACATCATGGAAAATGAGGCATTCAGAAATTGGTACATATCTCATTGATTATAGGAATTTAGTAGTGAAAAGAATTATGTGGAAGGAAGAATGAAATGTAAACTTTCAACTTATTGACTATTAAATTTTAAATTTTCATAATTCAATGCTTTAGTGTAAAGCACCAAGAGACCCAATCTTGGAGGTTTATACTATATTTGTATTCATGAACAAATAAAGGGAGTCCTCCCAAATTCATAGTAATATTCTATAATGTACTGTATGATTCATTTATCAAAGATAAATTTAATTAAAACGAATGCCAACAATAATTGAGGACAAGAGCCAATTTTTACTATGTATTTTTATAGAAAATAACGTTAAGTAGAAGTATCTGGTATTTGAGGTGCTCATTGTATTGATGTTAAATTTTCTAAATATGTTTATAAAGGTTTTTGCCAATGCAAATTTGACACAATGCAAAGTGCTCCAACATCTTTTTTCAATAAGTATGATATCATAAAGCATTTACAGCCAGGTTGATTATATTTCTGGAGTTTGAAATAAGATAACAAGGAGCACAATAGCTAGTTGGGAAAACTGTTAATAAACAGAACCATCAAAGAATCATTTCAAATACATAACAGCATGTTCTCTAATTAGGATGTTTACTCTATGGCTAAAATCTCATTTAAAATTTTTAAGTAAATTCTTTCTTTCCAGTAGACACTTTAAAAAGTAATTAAAAACTTTTAAATATATGAATGCCCATAAAACAGCTTACCTTTTTTCTCTATACCGTTATAAACAAAGAGGCCTAAGAAATATCTTTTAAAATAGCACAGTAAAACATACCAAAGGATACTAATGTAACCCCAAATGTGTCTTAAATACATTTCATTGCCAAAAAAAGCGAAATTTTCCAAACAAAGAGGGAAGGCGGGGGGGGGGGGGGGGGATCAGAAACAACAAATTGATAAAAATTGCTTTATTATGTGTAAATATCAGTCTTTGAGAGTACAAAATTCATGATAGGACAATAAATCAAGCATTTCATAATTACAAACTAATTACATTTACAAAATGTCTTTTAAAATATCTTATGAGTTTGGAGAACAAATTATGCCAGTTTTGTTTAATTTTATAACCATTTTTCCTTTACATTTTCTAAAAGACTCCCACAAACCAACAGATAAAGCATTGATTCTGGATTGCATAATAGAAATTAAACTTAAATAAAACTGAAGGAGCTAAAAGCTGAGAAAACAATTATATATACTTCTATCTATATAACTATATATGAAGTAAAATACAAGTTCAATTTTAAAAACAACATGGATGTGTGCATTATATATTTATGTGTGTACACATACATACACAAACATATGAGCCAAGTCTAACTACTAAAATTTTCACTCTAGAAATTCAACTCACAACTGGATCATGTCTTATTAGACATGGACTATTTTTTCATATTTATCTGCTATGCAAATACTAAAAGAAAAGGCTTTTTCCTCAATAAGTATGGTATACATGGTGACTTAAGCAAACAATTAAACATCCCCATAAAGTTCTTCAAAGTCAGGACTAGAGTTCCATGGAACTAAATCCATGATAATTCAAGGGATTAAATAAAATGATAGTTAAAATGTGATACCATTAATTATAATGTTAAAAGTAAAACTGCTATTATATTACTTCTGCTCTAGAAATACTAATATTTTTATATCAGATAATTCTAAAAAAAGTTTTAGGCTTAAATATGGCTATACATTTAATTAACAATAAAGTTGTTAAGATATAGCAATAAAATATGTAACTGAATCATGTCATATGTGTATGATAATTGTACATATAATCATACCAAAAATAATATCAAACTTAAAATAAGCTCCACTACATTACTTTTAATCTGAAAACATTTATATTATTTCTATTGTCTATGAAATACTATTTAAAGAACATAGTATTCCATAAACTTTTTTTGTTTTTTTATCGCTCCAAATTTTCTCAGTGTCACAACTATTACTTAGTTATAAGAAAGATTTTTGGAAGCTACATTAACTTTTTGTGCAATTAAGGTACTGCTCAGCAAGTTTAAAAAACTGTACTGAACTTCCTAGCTGTGTGACTCTGGGCAAGCCACTTAACCCCCACTGCCTGGTCCTTCACTTCTGCCTTAGAACCAGTACACAGTAGTGATTCTAAGATGGAAGGTAAGGGTTTTAAAAAAAACTGTACTGAAAAAGTTATTGAAACCTGAAAGTGATAGTATAGATTTTAAAGGATTCGAGGTATCACCAAACTATGATTACTGAAATTTGTTATTAATATATTCAACACAGAGGGATTCTTTAAATTGCTTCTCATATAAGAATATAATTTTAAAAGGTATGGGCCAATAAAATATTTCAAATCTCATTTATTGAATCCATTGAAAACAGTTAAAAAAAAAACCCTGAAAATTCTCCTTGAGTAATTCATTTTGTCAGTATAATTTGGTATAGAATAAATTTTAGGTTTCTACTATAAGAAATATAATATAAAATAAATCAAGGCAAATAGAGAGGAAAACTTTAAGAATAATGCACTATTCTTACAAATGTATATAAATATATTCTACCTCTACAGTGATGTTGGCCAAAATGAATCTATTCCACCAAAAACAATTTGGATATTAACCATCTACAGAAAATAGCAAAACTTAAATTATACTTAATGTTAGAAACAAATTTTTAGAAAAAATATAAAAATATAGTTTAAAAATTTAGTTTATAATTCCCAGAATTTACCAACATGTATCTTACAAAAATTCTTAACATGTAAAATATATAAATACTAGTTATTAAACAGAATATTAAAAAGTGTCTCAAGTCCAATTGCTTTTTGCCTGAAGTCGTTTTCCTTCAGATCTGTTCCCACAAATGTTCAATGTAAACTTGAATAGTCAACATTTTATGCTGTGTTGTTTTCAAAAGTTTTAAGCATATCATTTTATACCGTTGCTTCTGTAAATGATGAAGAGCAGGTAATAGTAACTTAGCTGGAGAGTAGAAAAATTGATAAATTATATCCCTAAGTAGATTTCCTGGGAGAAATTTCAACGAACCCAAAAGATATCATCTCCACAGATAAACCAACTTCAGAATATTTTCTTCTTTGAAAAAATAAATTATCCTTAATTTAGTCATTAATAATTTGTCATTCCTGAAAAAGGTCACATGAGAACTATGAATGAGCATCACGGCTATCACTGTTAGGTCTCTGACTCATCAATGGTGGCAGAGGCTTTTTTCCATAGAAATCTACATAAAAAGAAAAGAAACCAAGACAGAATTAGTCCAAATTTACTACATTGACCTCCATTTTCTACATAACATTCCTTACAAAAGCCAGGCAACTCTAGGCTTGGGGGGCAAAGAGGACAGGGAGAGGGTTGGGGAAAAATTCAACACATTCTTCTTGGATGTTTCTACCAAAACAAAACAAAAGTTTCAACCACTGGAATAAAAAGCCTAACTCTTACACTCTTGTATAAGTTTGGTTTGGATTTTATTTACAGCATCAAAAGGTATATAATAATCCTGATTTTATTTCAAAGAGAATTCATATCCTAGTAAATTAACTTAATAATAAATTAAACTACATAGGATACATTATCTTCTCTTGAATTATAGTAACTATGTAAGATGGCCTAGGTGTTACCTATTTAAGATAACTGACCTAACATTAAAATTTGGGGGGGGTGGTGTTTTTTTTTTTTTAGTGAATTCATAGCTAAAGGACAGATCAATAACTATAAACTCTCTCATTTGCTCCCAACTTACTCTCTAATACTTCCTCAGATTTGGGAGATTTGGGAGAAATGTTACAACACTAAGATTTCAAGTTCATTCGAGATAAAAAAGGAACACATTTTGATCTTCATAATTCAACCTTACTCCTATACTAAAAAATGATTTTTAAATGCCTGCATGCTGATGGAAAAAAGAAACGTCTGTATTTCAGCTCAAAGGTTCCACTTACAAGATATTTACTCTATCCACAAAAAAAGAGTGTATTAAAAATTTATCAAGAAAAAATCTATCCAAAAACCATTGTAAAACTGAAGAAACATTAGATAGCTTAAATTAATTTGGTCCTTCTTTTACTGGTGGTTTCAATCTAAAATAAACAATTTAAATCTACAATAAATACAACTATTTGCTATAAAAATGCTATTTAATGTAAACATAATTAATATATAAATAAAATGTAATGCTTAATAGCCATTAGACCAAAGATAAATTAAAATTTACTCTAATACTTTTTGTTTTCCGACATTCCAAGATCAAGCAATCTACAAACTTTTTTAAGCATATAACATGTACCAGACACTGAAGAAACAAATACAAAGAAGAAAAAAAAAATCCTTATTCATAAAGAATCAATTTCAAATTTGTGTTCCCTTTTTAGTATGTAAGCAAAATGGAAAACACTTATCTTTTTCCAACTGACTTCCTATGAAGCCAAATGTAGATGTTTTCTTTGTTAGAAAATGAAAATTATTTAATTTTCTATTAAAATTAGACTATAGGAAGTTTATAATACTCATTTTCAATAAGCAGTTTCTTTAAGTTACTTGATAGTATCTGCTGTCTGTTCTCTTCTATCTTTTTATTACTGATTGCTCTATTTTTGTATTATGTGAAAAGCTGTAAGCAAGTTATAAATCCTAAGTAAAACAAAATGGTGACTCATGAATTACATAAACAACACATTACTCTGATAATAGAACTCATAGATAGAAATCATATTATCAGAGAATATGAAATTTAAAGATACAACTTAAAGGTACTAGTATTTCATGAACATATCGTCTATCTTCTCTATTTATAAAGTATGACAACAAAATGTTTTAGGTTTTGCATTTGGCATTCAGGAGTGGCAGAATCTACATAAAATACTGGCAGACCATGAATGGAACAATTAGTAATTTCCCAGGACAAATTACTCAAGTTTTAGAATATACACAAATACATGTTTACATGGTAATGAAAATAAAGCTAAAAATGGGGCCAGTCACACTATTATCAAGGTAAATGGCTAATATCAAGCCTCAATTAAGAAATTTCCTTGAACATTAATTTATAAAATGACCATAGGAAATTGGGGATAGGTTAAATGACAAACTAAGTAAGTTAATTCCTCCTCACTGTCCTTTCTATATTAGTTCTGCCTTTAATTTTTCCACTTGGAAATCAAATATTATTTTTCAGCTTCTCTTGCAACATTATGTCCAGTGGTAAAACAATTGAAACTTGTTTTAAATTTGCATTTTGATGATTATTTCTTAATTTATGTGCTGTATTTTCCCCCACAACCAGGCACAGAGTTGACTTTAGATACATGCAATAGAGACTTAGGAAATTTAGCTATTTAAACAGCATTCAGATTAATACATGCAACTACATGCACATATGCAAATTACAATGATGTGATGAACAGAAATCTGTGGAAACTGAAAGATAAATGTTTAAATTTTTCAAAGTAAAAATTTTTAATTTGAGCTTTTGTTTTTCTAAACTCAAATTTAACAATATACTTGAAATTAAAAGGTAAATTATGGTGTATTTAAAACCTAAATATTCAAAATTATACTATTTTCTTGGTGTACCATTGCTTAAAACAACAACAAAAACCTCAAGGGGGAGATTTTTTACTTTACTATATAATTATATGATATAAATGCATTGTGTTTCATATCTTAAAATGAAAATGTTACTATTTTTTAATTTCTGGTTCTGATTTATTAAGAAATATATACTACTAGTTCAACTCAGTGCTTCAAACAAATTCTAAAACTGAAATACTGGATATTCCTTTAATTTGTGACTTCACTAGGATGTACAAATTTAAATGTTCTTAATAATGGTTCTTTTTAAATCAAAATGAAGGGAAAGTTTTGGTCTTTAAAAAAAAAACCGCTAAGATTTATAGTTCTTTAATTCATATCCGTGATTCTGGAAAAAAAAATGGAAAGGTTAACCACGAACTGGTAATCTGTTTGAAGTGGCTGGAATGGCAAGACAATTCTCTAGACTATATATCTAACTATACATCTAGACACCTAACTAGATAACTAACTACGCTATACATCTAACACCAGACATCTTTATAATAAAGACAAATCTGTATCTGTACTTCTAGATCTTGTATAAGACCAGAACAAGGAGCTGAATGCTCGAATCAAACAATGGTGCCATGCTTCCACAAAAGCACATTTCCAGTACTTCCTCACGTGTAGTAGTTTTGGGTTCACAATTCAATTAACAAACATCAAGTGTCCAACAAAGTGATTTTTTTTATGCAAAGCACTGTGCCAGATGCAAGAAGACAAAGACAAAAATTAACCAGTTCCTGACCTCCAAGAGATTATAGTCTAGGTGTATAAACTGACAGGTTCAACCATTCTGGCAAGGCTTTGAGTAGGATACTAATATAAAGTGGTAGTAGGCCAGCCACTGGATGTAAATGCTACGGCAACTCAGGAAACAGTGGAAAATAAGAGGACGTGCCCCCTTGTACTTCTGTGGTAACGGTACTAGAGGAGTGGAAAAGATAGCTGAAAGCATTATGAATCCTGCCTTTTTCAGACACTAAATGTGAAATCCTTATTCAGTGGCCATTCACTACACTACTAAAGAAAATGAACCATACTGACAAAAATGGAAATTTTTACTATGAATAAAACTAGATGAAGATTTTGGTCATTCAGAGTGTTCAGATGTGAGGGCTCAGCAAGCTCTCGTCACGGCTGCTTTCCTCCTTTGTTGTCCAACTGACATTCAGCTCTCCTGTGTGCTTCCAAGAAGCTATACGTAGCCAGTGGCACAGCAGTCACACCTCGGTAAGCAGACTAAAACCAGATTGAGGTCAACTGACAGGCCTCTAACCCATTGTGAGTTGGGAGGAGGGGCATATGAAGACTTCCTCGAAAAAAGGCCATTCATTGCATCCCAGATTATCATTAGTCATCTTGACTTTTGTCTTGCTACCAGACTTTGATGACTAGAACAGAGCGAGGCTAAGGATTGGTGCAATTCGGCTTCATTTAAATCCAGTTGATGTTTGAGTCAAAAGATATCACCCACACCGATATTAATTTGGCCTTCAAGTACCAGGGACAACCAACCAATCCACCAAAAGAGACAACAGTTTGTTTCATTGTGCAGTCAATGGCTACTAGCAACATTTATTCAAACTTTTGACCTTGCCTAGATATACTCATGACAAGAATAAGCAAAAGTCATGAAGATAAGCTCAAGTTTATTCATGAACATCTTTTGTAGACGATGAGGAGGTAGATAAAATCTACAAAAATGTCAATAAAATCCTGCACACTACATTAACATCTCGGGACTTGGGCAGCTAAAGGACGAGAATGGTTTTCAAAAGCCCGACCAGCAGTCTCTCGAAGCTGAGGGTCCTTTTCTGCCTAGGTGGGGCGGTTTAGATGAATAATGAATGGGAGACAGCTTGAGAGGTCAGACCTGGAGCTCAGTGTCACAAAGTTGTTCCGCCTGGCTCAGGGTTCGTGTTTATTATATAGTTCAGTGGGTACACGCTTTTCTGGCACATAATCATTTTTCAATCATACATGATCTTCTACAGATAACTGGATATGTCACACATTAAAAAATTGCTTAATCAACATTCTGTGATCACATACCATGTTGCTACAACAGAAAAATACATGATAGAGCTAAATGACATAGGCAGGGTAGCCAGGGGGTCAGGACCTGTGGGATGACCAGCTAAGTGAATCATTTTTGCTTTTGATCAGCTTTCACAATCAATCAGAATTACTTAGGAGATGGGTAACAAGACATTTCGCAGCTAGGTATGGGGTTAAAGGGTAATTTAAGACAGACCAGAATCAGGAATTTTCCTGAACTCCAAGTTACTTTTTCTCTGTGTTTCATTAAGGTGACTTAGCAATGCTGCCTGGTTATTGTACACAAACGGACTCAATGAAGTGTGTCAGTAGCTTGTGTTTTAGAGGAGTGATTGATGTGCCTGTCGTGGTTGGCCTGCAATGGATGTGAAGAATCTGAATGTAGTTTTGCTGAAGGAGAGAAAGGAGGGGGGATAATGGGTACATGAAATTCATTAGGTTTTAATTCTGTGAATATGATCTTTGGAGTGGGGTCTTTAGGGTGATATTCTGGGGGGATTAAAGTGGGGCATATGTGTGGTGATTCTGTATTTGCTCTCATATTTCTCTTGTTCTGGGGAGAAAATAATTGTATTAGTAAGGGAAGTTAGTGGGAGAAGTCACATAGAGGGGTTCAGTGGGTATCTCGTCTTTTCTGGGGACTGCCTTGCAGTCCTCAGTTTCCAACTGCGACCATGTCAGACAGCATGAGTTTGATGGCTTCCCCCCACAGAAGGGGGAACAGTGTGTTGGAAAACATGGCTTATGGTTAAAATATTTTTAAAAAGGCAATGTTTCTGAACTACACAACAGACATACCTCTGTAAACCACGAACAATTCAAAAAGAGAATGTAGTTATTAGATGCTGAATGATAACCAATGAAAATTATCACAAAAAAATAAAATGACAGTTTAGCATTGTGAAAGTAATTTCTGAATCAGAAAGCTATGTGCAATCAAACTGAGTTGAAAGAGCAAAATCAAAATCAACAGCAAATCAGAAAAGGTAAAAATAAAAATCATATAATCACAACAGGAAGTTTCTAATATATACCAGGAAACCCAAAAGGAAAAAAGGAAAAGGTCTCAATATGGAATGTATCTGTTTTCTACAGAAGTTTTCTATGTATGGAGATCAAAAAAGCTCAGAAATCATTTTATTGATCCATCATGACCACTAAGAAGTAACTACCTGGTAAGTAGGCAAGGAGTATCATCAATTTAGAATATAAACTTTAAAAAGGAGGATGAAATGTCACATGCAATGTTGCTTCAAACAGAGGCAGAGAAAAAATGAGTTTGCAAAAGGGATGGCAGAGACTCAACTGAACCAAAAACAGTAATTTATAAACTAATTAAACTGGAAGGACAACATAAAAGATCTTTTAGCATTTTGATAAAAATTATTTTCATTACCAATTACAATGATACAGGATTTTGACAATGTACAAGAAAACAGTAAAAGTAGTCAAAGAAAGAAGAATATCTAGACCTCAGGGTACTACAAAGAAATCAGTGCTGGAAGTAACACAGAATTGGTAGCACTGAAAGACTATCAAGTTACCTAGAAGAGAGAAGGATATCAATAAATACTAACTGCTATGCCTATTTTCTATTCTTTATTAATATATTTCTAAAAAGTATCTACACGTGTGTATAAAAGTCAGGTCTTTATAAATGATATTCTACAGCAAACCATGACTTTATACTTAAAGAATTGGCAGAAAGTTGTAGATGATTGGAGAGTCCTGAAATATTGATTACTTGTCATTTATAAAAAGCATTTGATTCTGTAGAGCAGATTATGATGGAATACCATTGTGATGTAAAAAATGATAAAGGGGTGTTTTCAGAGAAACTTGAGATTTGTATGATCTAATGTACAGTGAGCACCACTAGGTGAACAAGTTATATACAATACAATACATACTGTAAAAGCAAACAACTCTGAAAGGCTTAGGAACTCTGATCAACACAATGTCCAATCACAACTCCAGAGGACTCAAGATGAAACATGCTACCACCATAATAAATAAATAAATAAATAAAACACTTAATAAATAAAATAGGCAAATAAAATCAATTTGAATTTTATTAAAAAGAAGAGTTTGGCAAGCAAGAAAAAAGAAAAGATGTCACCTGTTGAGGTCTAGGTCTTTACCTTTTCCTTTGAACCTCTAGAAAGTTCAATAAGTAGAGAAGGGGATTTATCACTCTACTCATTCCCCTTGACAAAGATTTCATGCACCAGCAGTATGAAATGACTATTAGAATATGCCTTACCCAATAGAAAACAGGACCAGAGTTAAGCTGTAGAGAAAAGCGAGCACAGGGACCTTAGTGGAGTAACTCATCCAGAAGACAGCATGTCTGGGCATCCAGGTAAAGCTATTCCGGATTCTACAGCCTCGAGTTCAGAAACACATTCAGTAACTAGTACAGAAGCGTGCATCAAGTGCAACCTCAGCAGGCGATGTGAGCTGCCCCTCCTCCCACATGCTTTGGCTACATCTATTCCCTATGCCTGTGTCTTTCAACTACAGAACTCTTCCCAAAGAAGCTATCTATGCTTGTAGAAGAGTGTGGCCTAGGTTTAGTAGAAAGCTGTTGTGTTGCTACTGTTAGTACTATGCTATTTTAGTAAAGTCAGCCTAAAACGGTGTTTTCTGGCTGGTTAAAGAGAATTATACTGGCAAGAGACTTAACAAGCTAGAGTTTTAGAAATGAAGGCTCAAAAGAGTGCATTGAACCTGGGAGAAAATTGTCTTCCAGGGAACCGGAAGTGAAAGTACAAGTTAAGCGTATGTGTAAAGGGGGATGACTTCAGGAGGTCTCTGTACCAATATCAAGCAAGACAGAAAACAGAAAAAGTATGTTGGCCAAAGGTGTTTGTGTCTGCCATAGGAGACATCCAAGATGTAACACAAATGAAAAAGTGGATTCTTTACTGAGGGAAAGACTACTGTTTTCAGAGGATATTGTACTGATTACTCCGATCTTTAGAATAATACAGAGCCTCCTCAATAAGATCTACAACGACACAAATGAACTTGGCTCCCTAATTCGTGCAAGAAAAACCAAATAATAAAAGAATGTCCATTGTCCAAATGATGATACCCTGAATAAAAACAGAGAAGAGCTAATAATTAAATCAGAGGGAAAATGTAAGTATGATTGCTTTTAGTAAGTTGTGTGATGGTTCCCAATAATCCTAAACTACTACCCAAAACAAAAATCGATTTTCTTAACATTAATCAGGAGTAGTCTTCCTATGACACTATATGGTTGCTAAATCATTCACTACTACAAATAATATTTTGGATGGTCCAAAGGGCAAAAGGAAGAACCAATTGGTCTCCAAATTAGCTTTTCTCTTCCCAGACTATCTTTTCTCTAATTTATCTTCATATAGCTGCCTAAGTAATCATAGCATTCAACATTAATTTCCAGGCTCAAAAATCTTCCAGGGTCCCTAGGTCTTCTAAGATAAAATATAAATTCTGGTAACATTGAAACCATTTCGAGTCTAACTTGGGCCTACCTTGCCAGATTTATTTCACACAATTCCCCTTCCACATATACTATGCCCCATTCATTCAAATTGGCCTATTTCTTGCTTCCAGGCCTTTGTAAAGTCTGAATGCTATGAACTGATGCTCCGTCCCCTAACTCCACCTGTATGAATCTTTACCTTCCTTTTAGGCTCTATACTTGAGATCACCTCATATGAGAAGCTTCCCATGTTGTTAGTACTCATTCCCCACTCAAATTATTCTGTATTTACTTTTCTATGCACAATATATTGTGAGCTCTTTGAGGGCAGAATTCATTTTTCATTTTGTCTTTGTATTCCTGGTGACTAGCAAAGTGCAAAAAACATCGATGTTTAATAAATCCTTGTTATATGGTGGGCACACATAATCTACAGAATGATTCCAATGCAAAAGTACAAAAAATATTATCCAGAAGATGTATGATCAGAAAAGAATATAAGCTTGTCTTATAATGAGAACATAGACAGTGTGAATGCTTACACTAGTGCCCAAATTTAAAGATCCTAGAAAAAGAAATATCGACTGGACTCTGTGGAAGATTTATGGGAGGACACTGAAAAAAAATCTCAAAGAAAAAAAAAGTGTATTAGTACTGAAGTATGAAAAGGATAATTATTTAGACCATCAAAAGGTAATTTCACCTAAAAAATTAGCACTGATCCTAGGTTCAAATCTGGCCTCAGACACTTCCCAGCTGTGTGACCCTGGGCAGGTCACTTAACCCCCATTGCCTGCCCTTACCATTCTTTTGCCTTGGAGCCAATTGACTCCAAGATGGAAGGTAAGGGTTAAAAAAAAAAATTAGTACTGAGTTGAGAAAAAAGGACTTTTTATTTAAATAGTGTGGTAGATACACTATCAATCTCTATACCATTCTCTTTTTAAAATTTCACACTACTGTTTTAAGCTCTAGTCATTTCCTGATTAATACCTGGCAAGCCTTCAGATTGAAGTTAATTTAAAAAAATGTTGTATCTTGTGTGTCTTACCTGATTCACATTTTAAAAAATAAATTATTTCCAAAGTTCAATATGCATCAAATTATAGAATGTGACAACTTCATGCCCATTCAGCACATGTATTTAACTAAATATGTGGACATTCAATTTAGTGGGTATAGGAAGATCATAATCCTTTATTAGACCTTCAGAGTTTAATTCCTAATTCCTGAACTTCTTTTTACTAGAACTTTATATTAATATTTGTATTCAAGATCCTTATTTACATAAGAAGACTCATGTGGCACAGTTATTTAGTATATAAAGAAAACTTGAGATTTTTTCATGTTACCATTAAATAAGGTCTTATTTTCCATTTCAAACACTTAAAGACTATTCTTTTTCTTTGCCATCATTATTGGATTAATTATGATGGGCAAATGATAGCTAAAATATTTTTTACAATTGCACTTTAATAAACTATAAAGACATCAATGTTTTTAAAAGGGGGTAATAAAATAAAATTTGGGGGAAATAATAAGAAAACAGGTTTGAAAAAATAAAATATCAGTTCATTGACTTGGTATGTGTAAAAATGGCTGGAAGGAAGAGATGAGACATCAAATAATGATCTTTTTGCATTACCATTTTGACGTATTTCACCAAGAGGTTCAACTTTTGGAAGTCTAGTGATTTTGGGGGTTCCCCAGCCAACTGAAGGAAAACAAAAACATTCAAAAAGATCACAATGCTATCAAGTTGCAGGTCTGCCGTGAGTGTCCTTGTTTCATTAGAAATTATTAATAAATGTAATGGCCAAATAAAAACTAATGATCATTCTAGATCTCTTTATATCGCTTTTAAATGTTTTCTAGTAGTATTTTTAATTAAAGGCACTTACGTTCATTATTTATATATCAAATTTATGTAATAAAGGGGAAACCACAGCATTAATAAGAAATAGCTTTCAAATTTAAATAAAGAGTACTAATAAAAATGTTAAAGGAAATCTATACACTTCAAGTTTAATAATTTTGGAATCACAATAATACTATAAATTAAGAATCAGATACTTTAAGGAGTTGCTTAAAAAAATATAATGCAATAAATGTCAAAATTATACATGCAAGTCTACCTAACTGAACGAGTGTGAAAAACAGTATTGTAAGGTAGCTCAACTCAGCAATTTATCATTTTGTATAGCAATCTGTGTACAGACCTTTAAAAGAAAACATGAAGGAAAAACAAAGTTATTTTCCTACTCTCAGTAGGAGCATAAAGATTGTGTGCAAGAGTTACCATGACTGAAACTTTATGGACAAAAGTGAAAACCTGCTAATTTAGGACTCAGAAATTGTCAAAAAATGTGTTGGTAACAAATAAATAAATAAATGAAAAAATTTTCCCCCCCAATTACTTACCAGGCGTTTTAGATGGGGATGTTCGTGGACTCCTTGGTTCAGATTCCTCCGTATTAATTGGTACTATCATGTTATTATTCCTTTTAAACCTGAGCCTCTTATTTTTCTTTCTATTTAGACCTACAAGGGATATAAATATTATGTGAAAGATAAATTAACTGACATGACAAAAATTATAACATAGGAAGATGAGTAACTTTTTAAAAGTCCAGGTTATTAATATTCTTACTCTATCTTATTCTTATACATCATCAGGATGAGGAGGTGGCCTCAAAATTATTTTAAAAAATACAAATTCTGCTAGGTCCGGCTAAACTAGAAAAGTTTTAGTTCAGGGCTTACAAGAGGCTTTCTGTCTCTGAAGTCTACCCTACTAAGTTTGGAAAGGTTCTTTGCTACAGAGTTGGATACTAGGTGATGAATTAAATTTGGACAGAGTAGCTCACTAAGGTACAGGAGGATTTCAATCTGTTATGGTAGATGATTATCAGCCCCAAATCTACCCCTGACTGGCAGCTCCCTAATATTGTCGTCTTAGGTTAAGCATGACAAGACACATGCCTATCCTACACAAATGTTTGAAAACAGAGATCACCCAATTCTTCCCATATCTTCTGTTGTCTAAGCTAAACAACAATCATCACTCATTCAGTGGACTTCTGTGTGATGAGATTTTAGTACTTCTCATTTTTCTGGCTGTCTTACAAGGAAGAATGCGCCAACTTTTAAACTGATACACCTGTCATCCCATCTAGGGAAGGTGGGGAGAAGGGGTGGGAGAGAGCTGAGATTGTGGGGCTCTTAAGTTTGGGAGTTCTGAGCTGCAGTGCGGTATCCAGCCCATATATGAGCAGTCCCTGTGCTTCCTGACTGGGTAAGATGGGGGAAACTCAGTCTTTTAAAACAAAAATGACACTTGGAACTGAACGATATTCAAAATGCAGTCTAACTAAACTAGAGTGAACTGCCCTTGTTATAACATTATGCTTTTCTGATGCAGCCTAAAACATTCTTCTCTTTTTTGGTGTGACTACTAACTCAAACTAAGCTCAGTCTACCCAAAGCCCCAAGGTATTTAATAAAAAAAAAAACACAAAATACCCCCAAACTCTTGAACTTCTTATTTATATTCTGAATCCAAGTATGTCTTTCCAGTCATACTTGTTGAAAATGTCATCTTTACTGAGATCATTATGGATCTATTTTGTAATATTAGCTTGTTATCTACACCTGATATGCATTCCATAGATGTCTTTAAGGTCTTAATAGAAATGGTGAATTGACAAGGCTAAGGTCAGAGCACTGGAGATAACCTTCCAGGCTGGTATTAATCCTCAATCAGTATCTTTGATGTTGATATTTCAAAAAGTTCTGAATTCACACAATCGCACCCTATGAGCAAATCCAGATCTCTTCCTTCAACCAGGATATTATGAAAGAATATGAAAGCAGCTGTTAAAAACCCAGGTGTACAGTGTGGGAACTCCCAATCTACCAATCTAGTAACTGTTAAAAAAAAGAAAGGAGGTTAAAGTGACAGTCCACAATTTATCACCAGTTTGGCAAGATTTCCCAGAGCCTCTCTAAATTCATAATCACCTAGATACAATGAGGCATCAAGATAGCATAAGTGATTTCTAACTCATATAGTAGAATACATAATTCTTTCTGCAAAATGTGAACTGTTAAATAAGCACACTCTGTGCCAGTGATGTCAAACTTAAATAGAAAAAGATTCCTGGATTGCTAGTGGCCTTATATTTATTTCTCACTGCATTACATTTTTATTCATCTAATTAAACATTCCCCAATTATATTTTAATTTTGTTGGCAACAATCTGGAATTGTTTGCCACAATGCAGGTCCCAACTTTGACATGTCTGCTCTTTGCCATCTCTCTCCACATGTCTTTCAAAAACTACTCGTCTGTCTCTATCAAGGTCTACTACCTCTTGCCCTATCCAACTAGTTATCAGATCTGTCAGTTCTCTTCTATTGCATCTCTTATATATATTCTTTTCCTTCTATTCACACCCTAGTCCTGCCACTAACTGCTTGGACTATTGCAAAAGCACTAAGTCTTTCCAACTTTTCTCCCCCTTTCCAATCCATCTTCCACATAGCTGCCAAAGTCACCTCTTCAATAAATCCCAAAGTCCTCTCTTTGACAGTTAAAGCCCTACACAACTTGCTCACTCCATGCCGGGAATGTACTCTTTCTTCATCTGCACTTCTAAAAATCCCTAGTTTCCCTCAGAACGTGGCTAAAGTAATACTTTCTATATAAAACCTTTCCTCTTCTCTCCAAGCAATCGTGCCTTCCTCACTTGCCTTGTCCCTTCCAAATTACTTTGTATTTATTGTACATATGATTGCATGTCTCCCCGATATAATGTAAGCTCTATGCAGGCAGAGACATGTCAGTTTTTTATGTCCTGTTGCCTAGCATAGCCTTTTTGGCATAGTAGTTACTTAACAAATATTTGTTGCTTGACTAATGGAAAGAATTAATGAAGTTTTGAGAATTTCCTTAAGCATTATCAACTTCCTTGACACTCTTAATACTATGAAGCCACACCATTAACCAGGAAAGGAACCGTTTCTGAATCAGTACAATTGATTTATCATGCTAGACAAACCAACAACCAATTCAAAAAGAACATTTAAAAGCCAGTCATTTTAGCATTATACAGGAGCGGGGCAAAAAGCTAGTTCACTTTTCATCTAGGCTATGTTGAATAACATTAAATATGCCTAATGATAGGAATGCTTTTGAAATGCAGGTTTTATTATTACCAAGGGGGAAAAGTAAGCTAATAAAAAAGATTAAAAAACAAAAAAAAATGCCCCTGAGACTGACGGTTAATGACAAGGATTGAGGATTCCTGAAAACCCACAGTGCTCTATCTCCATGAAAACAAATGTAAGAATGGAAATATTGAATGGAATATTTTCTGTAGTAATGTACAAGTTCCACTAAAAAATTACAGTAATTTAAAAAAACAAAACAACTACATATGCTTAGCCAGGAGAAGAAAAGACTTGAATTTATTACAGAAAATATAAACAATGGATAAAAGTTAGAAAACCCAATTTTGGAATTAGGGAAGCGCTTCCTTCAAATGAGAATCTTTCAAAAAAGGAATCATGTGCTCCTCAATAGTAAAGGTGTTCATTTGGAAGCTGGATTAAACCGTGTTGGAGATGTGGTAGAACTAGTTCCTCCTGTTCAAGAATTGTTAGTACAGATAAACTAGGCATGCCTTCCACTTCTGAAATTCAAGAATGTTATGATCCTTACCCGTAACTGAATATTACAGTTATCTCGACATATATAAGATGCTGTTATGGCAGGGAGAGTCTTTTTAAAAAAACTTTTACCTTTTGTCTTAGAATTTATATTGAATAAGGGTTCCAAGGCAGAAGAGCAGTAAGGGTTAGGCAACTGGGGTTAAGTGACTTGCTCAGGGTCACACAGCTTAGAAAGTGCCTGAGGCCAAATTTGAGCCCAGAACCTCCTGACTCCAGGCCTGGCATTCTACCTACCTGCCCCTAGGGATAGTGTTTTGACAAATTTTTAGCTTCCCTAAACCTAGTCCAATGCTCTATACATAGCAGACCATCATTAAGCTTTTGGGAAATTAATTCAAATGAATTCAATTATGAATTAAATGAAAAAAAATTAAATAAGTGTCAAATAAGTAGTATACAAAGATCCAAACAGTTTGAAGGAAAAGCCTTGGAAAGAAAACATTAGACAGATTTGTTTAGAGGTATTGTAGCTCTTATTTCATAACAAAAACAGTAAGTACTCTTTCACCTGAGTTATCACCAGAGTCAAGGCTTTCAGAGGGCTGTTGTTCTGTCACATCTTTCTTCTCCTCCAACTGCTGTGTTAATGCCTCCTTACAAGTGTCTATTAATCCAATATCACTGTGTTTTTGGTTGCTGGAGCTGATATGGCTCTGGGTCTCCATTTGTTCCTGTTCTGTGCTAGGTTTTTTCAGAGGAATGCTGTCCCTATCTTTTTCCATCATCTGCCTCTTTTTCTCTTTTTCAATTTTTTTTTCATTCTAACAAAAACAAAGCATAGCATCTTTACCATCACAATGTGTTTAATGTAGTTCCAAAAATTTAAAGCAGGAAATCTTAAAATAACCATTGTAAAATTGGAGCCTTTTAAAAATGTTAACATTTTAACAAGAAAGTGAAAAAACAAGGCTCCACATTGTTACAATAACCCAACATAAAATTCTAAGAAGTAGTTTTTCTTTCACAAAACAGTTTTGAAAAAACATTAGATTTTTTTAATAAGTGATTTTTTAAAAAAGAAACAAAGTTTTAGGAAGAAAAATTCAGACAACATAAAACTAAAACACAGACTTCTTCAATGTATAAAAAGAGAATTTGGAAGGTTTACAACTGAAAAATAAGGTATACATGGTTTCCCTTTTTAATGTATGATCTAATAAGAAATGTTATTATAAACACACAAGGTGTAATTTCACCACATCAATGTTCATTCTGAATTTTTAAAATAGAGCCTAGTTCACCATATTCTCAAGTAATGTTTCATTTCTTTATACTGTGGTACAATGTAGCATGTTTTGTGGAAAGGGTCATGCTAGTCGATCTGTATGGATTGGCAGATTGCTTTATAATATCATTTACCACAATAAATCTTACCATTTCCAAACTACTCACACAAATAAATTTATGTAACCAAGTACAGAATGCTTTAATATTCCTTCTGTATATTTTCAAATAAACATAAAAATGAACATAATATTTAACAGAAATTGGGTTGTATGTGATATACATTATTTTACTCATATTTGCAAACAAGAACATTGTTAAAGAAAATGTAACTAGAGCAATCAGAAAAAAAACACCAACACTAATAAATGCTCTGGTGTCTGAACAACTGAATATTCTAGGTAACTAAGGAAACTCAGATATACATGTTTCTTTTCTGAACTGCCTACACATTTCAGCAACAGATCTACTGAGGAAGAATCAATCAGTACTTGTTGCCCAGTGGGAAACTGTCATGAAGCAATGAGGAAGATTTTAGCAAATCATCTGCACAAGCAGAAGCAACAATTTAGCTAGATGAGCAATCTACCTAGAAACAGAAAACTAGCACACGTATCCCACCCACCCCCACTGTCTCTCTCCCTTCCTCTCCGCCTCTTCTCTCTCTCTCTCTCTCTCTCTCTCACAGAGACACACTTCTGAATAAGAATGAAATTCCAAAATTAATTTTGGTACAAAATTCAGACAACTAAAAATTATATTTACATGAGGATACTCAGACACAGTATTTATAGTCACTTGGAACATATACTCAGAAAGTAGTCAGAAAATAGTTTACAGTCTAAAGTGCATCTCTATGCTATAACAATGAGAATATAATAGCAAGGTGGAGGGAAGGAAGAGACCCAGAGTACCTGAATAGATACAACAAGAATTAACATATTCTGAAATGAAAGAAATGATGGCAATGGTTCATATTCATTACATTCATGCCCTCATTTTGGTTCACTTAATTCTCATCTCTTTCTGACAACTATCTTCCACGTTCCTGGGGACAGATTCTGGGCTTGTAACTTATTTCACTGGTACACGGATCTCCCACTGAGTAAGGAGTTAGTGCCTGTGCAGGGCAGCTCCTCTTCTGTAACTTGGAATCCTTCAAAGCTGCCTACGTGGTATAAAGTTAAGTGATTTGCCCAGAATCACAGAGTTAGTACATGACAGAGACAAAACGTGAAATCTAGGTCGTCTTCGTGGCTTTCAGACCAGCTTTTTATTAGCATTACACCACACCAAGTCCAGGACTGGGGGAGAAAATCAGATTGGTTATTCATCCACCAGATATATATCATGTATCTTTTAGTAACTCTTTCTCTGGCTTTCCTTCCACATTCCTCCCACTGCTTATGGACTTTGGTTTAAAGACAAAAATTGTGCTTGTCATCGTCCATACCTCCTTGATTACTGCATTTATGGGCTTAAAGGGGTTGACAATTGGCTCGGCATCCGCTTCAGATTCACTATGTTTGGCATATCCCTCAAGCTCTTTCTCCTTTCGTTCTCTGTTAGGTGAAGAAGCCAAAAAGAAATCTGTCACCAAAAAGTCTTAACTCATGCCAAGTAATTTCTAAAGAAGCTAAATTGTTTAAAATGCAAACAATTCACCATAAAAGTTATATGTGATTGACCTCTGCTAAGTCCCTTTCAGGACTCCAAACACTATTCTAGCCTCAACCATGAAATCTCTTTGTATATGATTATTTCTCACTTGTTTTCTTGCCTTTGCCTAGGCCCATGTTGGCGAGTCTATGGTGTGCATGCTGGAGGGGCTGCTCCCCTCCCTCTCTCCACAAGCCTGAAGACAACATTCCTTATTTCCCCCTCCCATTGGCCCAGTAGCCCAATAGGAGCGCTTCCTCCCTCCCCTGTCTGGGATAAGGCAGGGGCTCACTGCTGCATGAAGGTTGCAGTTTGGGCACTGAGTCTCTAAAAGGTTTGCCATCACTGGTGTAAGCTGTCCCCTAGGCTTAAATACAGCTCCTCTTCACTTCTGCTGTTCAGAATCTCTGGGTTCCTTTTTAGTTAAGCTCAAATGATACCTTCTATGTGAGGTATTTTCTGATTCCCTTAATTGCTAGTATTCTACTAAAATTACTTAGTGTATGACATGTGTTTACTGACTTATACTTGAACATGCTGTTTCTTGCAATAGAATCTAAGTTCCCTGAAAATGTAAGGGATTGTTTTGGTTTTTGGCCCAGCACCTATCATAGAGCCTAAGTAGCTTATAAACAAACATTTGTTGATGGATTGTTGTTTTTTTAATTTAAGTGCAATTTGGTATGGGAAATCTTGGACTGACTTCCAACCTCAATAAGATCATAGGTTTTTTAAAAGCATTATTTATTCCAAATGACAATGATTTTTGTTTACCATTTTTCCCAGTGTTTAAAAAAAAAAAAGTCTGCCTTAGGTATAGAAAATTCAAAGAACATTTTCCCCAAAATCTTTATCTCCTTCTTTATGAGATAGCTGATTTTTTGACATGCTAGATGATAATTACTCCTTTATTTGACCTGTTTCTTGCCTTTTTCTTGAATATATTTATGTAAAAATAGAGAACATGCGTACCTAGATAGAATTTGCTTACATACTTAAATAACAGAAAACATAAGGAAAAAAAGATACATCATTAGAACTCACATGTTTAAACCACTACATAATAGTTGTATTCCTGCACAACAATAAAAGGGCCTTTATGTTATGTAAATAAAATAAAGCAATACTCTGGAAAAGTAGGTATCAATGGCATATTTACTGTATCTCTAATGTAGAGCAAATGATAACTATATGAAGGGTGATTAAACATTCTTGAAATAGTCAAGAATATAAAAGAGAACATTTTAAAGAGTATGTTAGCTCTGGATCATGGCTATAACATAATATCATCAAGGGTCAGAAGCTGATTATTGTTTAATGATATAAGGAAAACATGACTAATAACCTTTCAGGCCACACCTTAATTTGATCTCATTTTTCAAGTTATTCATTTAAGAGTCATTTAAAAAATATAATCAGCTATATCTATGAACATAACACTAAAAATAGCATTTTCCAAGTAAGCTAGAAATGAATAACAGATCAATGAGACTAAATGCTAGAAAACAAAAAGTTTCTGTATCACTCACAAATTTAAAGCTAGGTTTTGGTCATTATGGAGGCTCTGCTCACCAGAAGGGGCCTTGGAACACAAGTAGGTTTGGGTCTGCATGAGGCAACAGGAAAAGGAAAAAAAGGGGGCGGGGGGGAATGTTACAGGGAACATTGTCTCCCAAATGGTCTGTAGTTTTTTGAGAGGAAGAACAAAAAAAAAACTTTGAAAAAAACTACTGATAAATGATTTTTTTCCCCATGAAAATTGCTCATCAAAATGCTTGCTTTGTGTGAAGTAGGAAAAAAAAAGTTACTCAAAGAATCTCAGCAATATGAATACAACTTTTTCCTTATGACAGAACTTGTCCAAGTTTAATCTGTACATAATACTCTTATTTTGTACTTTGAATATAATACAATATTCAGGATTTTTAAAATGAAATACATAAAATACCTTGAATAAAGTAAAAATAATTCAAGATTTCTATGAAAATTAATTAATATTCTCATTGGCATATTATTTATCAATTATCAATAAGACATGTAAAATGATGGCATTTTAAATACTCTCCGAAAATAAGGACATTACTATATGCCTTGCTTTCTCAGGAAAAGAAAAAGTAAGAAAGCTATACTCTACAAACACTTCTTCCTGAGGATCAAGTCAATACGTGACTTGTAGGAAAAATTATCATCAGAGAATAGTATTACCATAGATTTTGAAAACATGGATCTATCGCTCTGTGGTCAAAACTGATCTTTTCCTGGTTTCTGATCAACACTAAGGAGGCTCATAACCTAGTAGCTCCACCCTATCGTGATCTCTACCATTCCTTTTAGGTCCATGCCACCTTTTTTTTACTCTCCAAGTAAGGAAGGAGAGGACAATTACCCCTTCTTGTGCCACCTTCTTTTAAATTTCCTTTTCTCCCTTGACAGTAAGAGAGACAGATACATAGGTTAAATAGAATACCATATGCATTTTTCTTCACATTTTAAATTTCAACTTATGTTTATGTTGATGTGTTGCTTAAAAATAAAAAGGTATTCATTTTTAATCTTGCATTTAATAATTTAAACCTTAAGTGTTTTATTCAGATGGTATTTTTTTTAGTACAATTTTTCTTACCTTTCCACACCAGAAAAGTAGATTAACAGATTTTGGTCTAACAATTCCTCAGAAAATTCACTTTGTCTCAAAGGTGACAAAAAGGATAGACAAAAACACAAAACTAATGATAATGAAGGGTTATAAGCAAAAAAAGTTGATCTTTGTGTAAATTTGTCTATAATATTTGTATAATAACTGTATTATGTTACAAGTAGTATTATAAATACATCATCCACATTTGCATTTGCAAAAGATCTATAGAAATTATAAGTTCTTACCCAGTGGCTTCCTTCATACAGAAAGAGGAAACTGAATGGATAAAAATAACAAATATAAATTACTCCCATAATTTTGGTGATTTTGACACGTGATCCATTGGCTATGTGTTTGAACTAGTCAGTACCTTTCTTCTCGTATCTTCTTCACTCGTGCAGCTCGCTCCAGTTTCTCTTGTTGCTCAAGAGCTCGTTGCTCAGTTGTGTCTTTTTTGATGCGCTCATGTAAAGTATCAAAGTCATTTGCAATGCTATGCAACAACCAATAAAGCCCTTTTGTTATGGACTTGTCAATTTTCTTCCCATAACCCATGACTGCTGAACAGGATTCCTGAAAACATGTTTATAAGTGTTTAATGGTAAATGGTAAAAACAATGACTACCTAGATACGAAATATAAGACATTTACCAATATCAGAGACGGCACTTTTAAAATAAGATAAGAAAGAATATAGCTTTTCGTCTAACTTAAAAAATGTACTGCTTACAGGATTACACATTTAGAGTTGGAAGGGACTTTTGGGATCATCACATCCAAACCACTCATTTTGCAGATGAGGTAACTGAGATCCAGAAAGATTAAGTCACACAACTAGAAAGTGTTTGGGGCAGGATTCAAACCCGGGTTTTCCTGATTCCAAGTCTAGCACTGTATCCATTACCTCAGCTTAACTGAATGTCTGTAATATACTTTATAATTAAACCACAATGTATATGTCAGTAATTATTACTATTGCCATCATATTTATATTTGTACAAAAGGAACTGAAATATAGGAAATACTGAAGTCAATGTAATTTTAAGTTTTCATAGCTTTAGTAGCAATAAGATTTATGGGACACGTATTTCAATTGACAACTTTCATATGCTATTTATAATAACAAATATTATACTGGTCTAGATCTTTGAAGCTAGGTATGTTCACCCGAATGTGGAAAGAAAACACTAAAAGTTTCTACTTACATTTTTAATTTTAAAAAATTAAGTCTCTCTCCGCCCTCTCCTCCCTCCCTTTCTCTCCCTCTCTCTCCCTCTGTCTCTCTCTCTCTCCCTCTGTCTGTCTGTCTCTCTCTGTCTGTCTCTTTCTGTCTGTCTCTCTCTCTCTCTCCCTCTGTCTGTCTGTCTGTCTCTCTCTGTCTCTGTCTCTTTCTCTGTCTCTGTCTCTGTCTCTCTCTCTCTCTCTCTCTCCCTGTGTCTCTCTCTCTCTCTCTCTCTCTCTCTCTCTCTCTCTCTCTCTCTCTCTCTCTCTCTCTCTCTTTCTCTCTCTCTCTCTGTCTCTCTCTCTCTCTCTCTCTCTCTCTCTCTCTCTCCTCTCTCTCTCTCTCTCTCTCTCTCTCTGTCTCTCTCTCTGTCTGTCTCTCTCTCTCCCTCCTTCCCCTCCCAGTCACTCAGTCAGTGGCACACTCTCTGGGCCCAGGAGGTATCTCCAGGCAAGAAGACTGATACTTCAACATTGACGTATCTTAAAGCCTGAATGTTCATTTTGTGGTACCAGACCTATATTGGATCCCTTTACATACTATTCAACACTAAAATTTTCCTACATTCTATTTTTTAAATGAAAATAATTTTTAAAACCATAATTGTGATTTCACTTAGAATAAAGACCTAAAAGGAAAGAAAGGTCAAATGGCATAGATTAGTAAATGCTATTGAACTGTATTTATAAATTTTTCCTTGTTTATGGAAAAGTCAGTGCAATGTATAGCATATTTTATAGAGCATAATTATAAGCTCTAACCAGTAAAAAACTGAAATTAAAAAAAATTTTATAGTACTGATGTGACAGTTTGTAGAAGTTAATTTAATGGAAAACAAATGTTATAGCATTCATTAACACCAAGAAATCGAGAAAACATGATTTGTCCGAATTATAGTATCTACATATGACTGTTGTCTAATAAGCCTATTTAGCATTTTTCATAGAAATAAAAAAGCTAAATATAAAATAATTAGGAAAGATAGAATGAGAGATGGAGAAACTTACTATTTGACAATGACATTTATGTTCATTGACAAGTTTTTCTAGAGACAAACATTCAATTACATCTGCTTCTGCTAATGCTCCTTCTTTATCTTGTTTATTTGCCAATCTAGAAAATAAAAATAAGACATGGTTTTCAAACAGGCTTATAATCAAGTAAGTCATTCAAAAATATATATTGCTGGGGGCAGCTGGGTAGCTCAGTGGATTGAGAGCCAGGCCTAGAGACGGGAGGTCCTAGGTTCAAGTCTTGCCTCAGACACTTCCCAGCTGTGTGACCCTGGGCAAGTCACTTGATCCCCATTGCCTAGCCCTTACCACTCTTCTGCTTTGGAACCAATACACAGTATTGATTCCAAGACAGAAGGTAAGGGTTTAAAATATATATAAATATATATGTATATGTATATATACATATATAAAGTTTTTATCTATTAATCATGGATTTTAGAAATTCTGTAAGATTTCTTTTTACCCTTTATGTATGTAAAGCAAATTCTTAAGAGAATTGTAGAACTCATCTAGTTTACTGCTCATACTAATAAGTGTAGAAAAGAAGTTCTCCTCATTTTGATTTTACCAATAAACTTCACTTTCCAAAGTCATATTGATTTAATATTGTTAAAGGTTATTCTATGTATTTGTGTACACATTTCAATATTTAAGTGGCCAAAAGAGTTCTCACTTATATAGTAATAGAAATTAAAATATTATACGTAAAGTACTTTCTAAATTTTAAAGTGCTACTGGTCAATTGTTGTTATGTTCTACCAACTAAGCAAAATTACATAATAAATTTATTGACCTGGGCATATGTATCACCCCAGAAGAATATAAGCTCTTAAAGCCATGAACTATAATTTTTGTCTTTGTTCCAAGGTCGCAGCATAAAGCAGGCACTTTCAAAATCATTTCTTGAACTGCATGATGACAGCGGGGAATACCCTTCCAAAAAAATCCTACATCTCCCTGTGTCCCTGGCCAAACCATACTGTATTAATAATTATTATGACATTAGATTCTTGAGAGCTTCTATTTGCTATAAATTAAGATTTCTAAAAGTAACACAATAATTACTGTCAATTACATAGTGTTTTAACATGTGCAGAGAACTTCATACATGTTCATCTGTGCCTGACCATAACCCTGTGAAGTAGGTAGGGCATGTATTCTTATCACCATTTCACAAATAGGGAAAGAAATTTAGCAACATTGTAGAGTCACCCAGGGTTATAGAGCAATTGGCAGAGGTGGGATTAGAACACATATCTTCCTAATTCCACATTCAGAGTATTCTACTACATCCCCTTGTATTTGACATCTTTTTGTTTGCCTAAGTGTAGCACCCTTTCTTATGTATATCTCACAAAAATACCTACATAATTGAATTGCAGAGCTTTCTATCACTTTAAGAAGGGTATCATTTTCAGCATTTAAGAGAAAATATAATATACTGTGAGTCAAATATCATGAATAATTTAAACTTCTGTGCCTAGAGCCAAATTTTTGAGTTATTTGAGTTGTACATGCAACATTTCCCCCTTAGAAATTTTATTCGCAATATTTAACTAAATACACAATAAGAGCAAATATTTGAGCTTAATTTAGCATGCAGACTGAATATTAAGCTTCCAAAAACTAGTTTCCCTCCTACTTTAGTAACTTCTTGGGAAAATTGTTCAGAAAATTAATATGAACAGGGGATCACATACCCATAAATTAATGACACCTTTGAGTGAGAGTAAAAAGAGAATGCCAGTTATACAATTTTATTGAAAAAGAGAAATATTTATGTCTTAAAAAGTTGACCAAGAAAAAAATATTTTCATGGAATTGATGATTTAAGGCATTATAATAAAATGGGAAATGATATAAATGAGTAATTTCTCCTATTTGATACTAGTGTTCAATAAAGTAAATCACAAAAACATATCAATGTAAAGTCAAACTCTTTCAATAATGCAATAGGATTGCAACTAAAAAGATGCTTGGAAGTCATTGAATGATGTTTTCTGCACTAATTGCTTGAATCTAGCAGTTTTTCAAAGTTTTCATTAGACTTTTAATAGTAATATTATCATAATATGGAAATGGGTTTTGATCAGTGATACATGTAAAACCCAGTGGAGTTGTTCATTGGCTATGGAAGGGGGTTGGGAGGAGGGGAGAGAAAGAATATGAATCATGTAACTACAGAAAAGTATTCTAAATTAATTAAACAAACTTAAAGAAAAAATGAGTAATATTATCATAAAGAAATGTTTCCACATTACATAATTTTCTCACTGAAAGATGACTACCACTTTTTAAAGGACAAAAATGAAGTTATGTAAAATACTTTCACATGATTCAAAATATTCAGGAACTGAAGAAAATAAATAGTTTTTAAAGATACTTAAAACATATCAACAAACTTTTATTAACTACTCTGCATAGATAACTATGTTAAGTTTTAGAAAAGATAAAATGTTAAGATAAGACATGGATATGATCCCTCAAGGAACTTGTAATCTGGAAGGAATGTGGCACCTTTATAGATAATTATAAAGCATGCATGTGCACATGTATGCATACAGATAGACAGATGTATATGGATAGACAGACATACAGTAGATAGACTAGGTAATAAAATTCATTACCAACTTCCCTGCTCAAGGGAGGCTTCATGGATAATATGTCATTTGAGCTGGACTTTGAAGAATTCAATAGGCCAAAAAAGAAGATACAGATACAAGAGGAGATCCTAAGCATAAGGAACATAAGTACATGAAATGGGGAAATGAAGCAAGATAGTAAAAAAATGTGCTTATAGATCAGAAAGTAATATTAGTTGGAGCACAAACTGTTGGGAAGCTACTGAAAAAATCTATGTTGGTGGTAATGAAAACAGTGCCAATAGAGAAGACAGATATCAGATATCTGCAGAGCCTAGAATTAGCAGTGATTAGTATATTAATATGCAAAAAATGAGGGAGAAAGAATTTAAAATGTCAAGGTAGAAATGGTTAAGTAGGAAGAACAAGTTTAAGGGAGAACATAAACTTGGTATTGAGCTAAGTTTAAAGTACAGATAGAATGTTAAATTGATAATAAAAAGCTATTTTTAAAATACATATATGCCTTATTTTATGTTCCAAGAACTACTATGGATGGCTGAAACCATAGATTAGTGTATCTGAAGGATTTTATCACACAACTGACTGAAACTATTTCCAAACAAAATGAAAATTCTAACTAAGTCTATTAAACCTGCTTCTACCACCGCTACAATGACAGCCACTGCTTCTACTAATTCCAATAAGCAAACTAAACCTAAAAGCCAGAACAAAGAATAAGTAACTATTAGACACCACAGACCATTTACCCCACAAGATATGGAAGGATTTAAGCAGAGCACCCCTTCATTTGAGGAGGATCCTGTAGCAGTGATCAAAAAGACAAACTATTTGTAGGCAGTTCAATCCAACATGGATTGATTTTTGAATACATATCAGATGAAGTACTAAGAGGGAAGAGGATAAAGTCATTAATATTACTAGTGAGGAGTGGGGCACAATTAAATGGCCTCAGAAAGACCCTCATTGGGACTAGAATAATCCTGAGGACTATACAAGATTATACAAATGTTAAATTTTATGGTTGGACTGAATATTTAATTGGTCCCCAGGGATTTAATTACTAAATCCCAAAAATTAATTACTAAAGTCAGAACGGAATTTATGGTAGTTTATTTTTATAATAGAGGGAAGATATTCAGGAAGAGAGAAAAGGGGAAGGGGGAGGGAGACAGGGACAGAAGAAGAGAGAGGGAGAGAAACAGGAAGAGAGGAAAAGAGAGAGAGAGAGAGAGAGAGAGAGAGAGAGAGAGAGAGAGAGAGAGAGAGAGAGAGAGAGAGAGAGAGAGAGAGAGAGCGAGCACTCTGGCTCCCTCTGACCCAAGTAGTAATTCTAAGGCCCCAGACAAGGGAAAGGAGTCTCAAGATGAAGGGCCTTTCCCAGAGGCTCACGCCTCCAGAAAGGGCAAAGAAGGAAGTCAGTCTTTACACTCATCACATTGTCAGTTCAATCAGATTCTTTTATCAGCCTCAACTCCAAGTGATTTCATTGCAAGCTTAGAGCCACAATAACTTGCTCTCCAGATGGCTCTATGTCACTGGAATTGCCTGAGGAATCCTTAACTTTGCTCCCTGTACTTCTTTCACACACTCATGAGATGAAGGAGATCTCCACTGATATACCTGAGTCTCTCTGGACCACATCATCTTCTGATGTTGGCCTACTTAAATTGGCTGTCCCTGTTCAAATTAAAACAAAATCTAACCCACCTTCATTCCTCAGTACCCTCTCTCAAAGAAGGCAATTCAGGGCATTAACCCTGTAATACATTCACTAATTGATCAAGGTATCATAAGTCCCTGAAAATCTGAATATAATGCACCCTTCCTGCCTGTTAAAAAGCCAAAATTGGTGTCAAATGGCAAACATCTCTATCATTTTATCCAGGATTTGAGGGCTGTGAACAATCACATTATAAACAGACACCCTATAGTTTCCAACATAAATACTATTATTTCTTCTATTCCTAGCATAGCTACATACTTTACAGTAGTAGACTTGTGCTCAGCTTTCTTTTCTATACCTATACATGAGGATTCCAGGAATATCTTTGTTTTCACCTAGAAGGGTTCCCAGTGGACCTGGGCTCATTTGCCTCAAGGGTTCAGACAGCCAGACTTTGTTTACACAAATCTTAACTACTGATAAAGATGCCATTAAATTTAAATACAGCCATTTAATGCAATATATGGATGATTTGCTCTTGGCTTCACCAAATGCTGAAGCTTGCAAAGAGGATAGCAAACACCTCCCTTTAGAGCTACATAAGAGAGGCCACAAGGTCTCTAAAGACAAAGTTCAGAGGTGTCTCCCAAAGTACAATATTTAGTTTTCATTTTAACTCCTGTGTCCCATTTAATTTCTCCTAAAAATATTGAAAGTTTCCAAAAATTAAGTGCTCCTACCACTAAAAAGAGATTGAGGCCAATTCTTGGAGCAAAAGGATTTTGTCGGCAGTGGATCACTCCCTTGTTATGGGGAAATCACTAAGCCCCTTGTATTATGAAAAACTCGGTCCCTGAACCACTTAAATTGGAAACGCAACACCTAACAGCTTTCAAATTTAAAACAGGCTATCCTGTCTGCCCCTGCTCTAGGCATCACAAATTACGATAAACTATTTACCGTATATGTCCATGAACAGAAAGAGGTAGCTTCAGGTGTTCTAACTCAACTTTGGGGACCTGCTCAATGCCTGGTAGCCTATTATTTGGCCCAGCTGTATCCAGTAGGTTCAGGAGCACCAACTTGACTTAGAGGAGTAGCTGCCACAGCTTTATTAGTAACCAAATCTGCTGATCTAGTAATGGGATGCCCTCTGACCATAATGTGCCCACACAAGTTTGAGGCACTGTTATTAAGATATAGGACACAGGCATTACTGATCAAAGGATTAGGAGGTATGAGATAACCCTATTGAATAATGAACATCTCACACTGAGATGCTGTTGAGTTCTTAATCCTACAACCTTGCTCCCCAATTTGCCAACTTCTGGAGAACCATTACACGATTGTATATCTTTAATGTCCATTGCTGATACACCTCGTAATGATTTACTAGACACCCCTTTGGATAATTCGGATTTAATATTTACAGGTGGTTCTTCATTTATGAGGGATGGCGTGTGCTATATAGGAGCTATGGTAGTTACTGAATTTGATACTCTGTGGTCAGCTTCCTTACCTTCAAATGTAAGCACATAAGGTACAGAACTCACAGCTTTGAAAGATGTCTGTATCATTGCAAAGGATAAGAGAGTCACAATTTACACAGACTCCCTTTCCACTTTTGGCATATGTCACACTGTTAGCATGCTATGGCTTTAGAGGGGATTCCTAACATCAACTAAAAAATGTATTGCCAATACAAACCTCAATACTGAACTTCTTTCTGCCATCCAGCTCCCCGAAGCCATAGCTGTCATTCACTGCTCTGCACACACAGATGGCACTGACCCTGTCTCCAGGGGAAATAATCAAGCAGATCTTGCAGCCAAACTAGAAGCCTTAGAAAAACCTGAATTAATTTTGCCACTAATAATTACTGATGATTTGGATCTATCCCTTTCCTATAATGATAAGGAAGTGGGAAAATGGAAGCAAAAATTTGAAGCAAAACATTAATAGAGTATGGGCATCCTCAGACGGCAAACCCCTGCTTCCTAGAGCTTTCTATAATCAAATTTGTCAAAAATGTCACTCCATCCATAAACATGGTCATTTTGGTACCCAGGGTATTGTAGATTCTTAAAAGAGTATGGATAGCACCTGGAATAACAATTGCCTCCCAACTAGATAGTTTGTCCTACCTGCTAGGCTTCTAATCAATATGCCTTTCATGGAAAAGCCTTTGGTGGTCTTCTTCTCACACACTGTTTGAGTATTTACAAATTGATTTTATCTCTATGCCAAAAGCAGAACAGTATAAATTTTGTCTGGTCACAGTTGATCAACTGACCAGGTGGCCTGAAGCATTTCTTACTGCTTGGGCCACAGTGGCTTTTGTTGCCAACGTCCTTTTGAAAGAAAGTATTCCTTGTTTCAGCCTACCAACACATATTTGGATAAAGGAACTCATTTTACTGATTTGGTCTTATTGCAAATTTATTCATGTTTGGGGATAACTCCTAAATTTCATACACCATATCATCCCCAGAGCAGGGGCCAAATTGAAAGAATTAATAAAAAAAAAAAAAACTTCAAAGTATGATTGGCAAATTGTGCACAGAGACTCATTTAAAATGGCCCAAAATTCTACCTCTGGCCCTATTTTATCTCAGAAGCAGACCCAGAGATAATTTACACATCTCACCATTTGAGATGCTATTTGGACATCCACCTATTCAGAAACAACCATTTACCGCTACCTATACTTCGTTGTTAGGAGGGGATACAACCATTGCCACATATATCAAACAATTACAAACAACATCACAAGAAATCCAAGACTCTGGAGCTGCTGTTCAGGCAGGCCCCATAGACTTCTCACTTCATGATTTAAACCCAAGAGATAGTGTGTACATAAAGAATTTCAAAGAGACTGAGTCCACTGAACCTGCTTATGATAGATCATTCCAAATCCTACTAACTATACCAACAGCCATTAAAATTCGGGAATGGGACTTATGGATTCAAACATCTGCTGATAATGAATAATTACTTCTACTGGTTGTATTTGACCATTGATTGTGATGATACTTCTTCATTGCTGGATTTGTACTATTTTGTCGCACTTTATTTGATGATCCTTGTACTTGAACAAATTACTCTTGTGGGATAACACATATACTACCTCAAAAAAAGAAAATCTGTATTAATGACCTATATTGACCTGATGTGCCTTTTGTAGCATTTTGTGCCATTTCTAATCTTTTTCTATTTTCATGAATGTATTATTGCTTTATCTACCTCATTTGCACTCACACTGCAGATCATGGAAAGTTAAAAAGGAAATGAATCTTATTTTTTGGAAAGTAGCCTCTATACTTTACCTCTGTGATTGTGAAATATACACATTTTTAACATTTTTGTTTTCTTCCTACATGAGCCATACAGTATTTGATTTTTTCTCTCATTATTTGCTTTTGAAGCACATGTCCCAGTTTTGAAAAGCTTTTTTTAACTGTTTTGATTTTTGCAATATAATAAGCAAAGATGTCCATTTACCTAACATATACAAGCATACCCATATTTTTTTGGAGTAACTGAGAAGACAGGATAAAAATAATATTAAAATGCTAAATTACATCTTATATAATTACTATTTACTTACTTCTCATAACTGTTCTCACTTTACAAAAATGTTAGGTATAAAACACATTTACTTTGATATAAGATCCAGTGCCCTCCACTTACTTCACCAAATAGAATGCTCATTCACATAAGTATCCTGAAAAGATTCCATAATATGGCTAAATTCAAACTTTTAAAATAAATACAATCACAAGATCACTTCCATGTAAAATCGCTTTTCTTACATTCTTACATTTATTTATTCATAAATTATTTAGCTACTTTATAATTTTTGCCCAAAACAAAGTAAATTCATTTAATACATACATGGATTTCTCATTTAAATATAAATTTTCTCTTTTAGAAAAAACACTGTATGTATACCTGGGCCAATACTACTCTATGGAAGAAGTCAAATAAGCACTTCCTGTTATTGGCTAGCTCCAATGAAAATTATACTATTTTAGGTTAAAGGATGGGACTCCAACAGGCAGGACCAGATTCCCCAAGGGTGAAGTAAGCAATTTTTGAAGCTCATACCATGTTAACAACAAAGAGCCAAACTATCTCTTTCTAATATCCAAAGCAGGAACATATCTGATTTTCAATTCAGCCTACTAGAAAAATCATACAGAAAATGGAATATAACTGAGATGTGTTTATTTAAACAATCTATGCAATCCACTAAACCAGCTGACATTCAGATCGCTTTTAAAAACAGGAAGACTCCATGTCTTAGGAAGAAATCTAGCTTAAAGAAAGTCTTTAAGGTAAAGCTGCCAAGGTTAGATAGTAAAACCAAACAATTCAGTAAGTAATAGTATATTTTTTGTTCAGACTTATGATTAGGCTACTAGCAGTTAAGTTGCTTCAATCTATAATCAACAGGAAAATTGGGTTTATGCATAAAGCTTGTTTGTTTCCGAAAACTGCCAATTGTGATAAAAATCAGTCTTAGAGGAAGGAACTTGTTTTTAATTTTGAAGAAAAATTATTTTATTAAATTAGTTCTCATTTTAGACAAAGTGACAGGACATGGCATGCAAAAATATCTGAAATTCTTTTGTCAAAGTGAAACATGTAAATTGTAAAGGGCTCACTTTTTTAAAAATCTTGTAAGGTTGAAAAAACCTTTAAAAATAATTTTTTCCATTTAATGTCTGAATACGGTCTTATAAATTGGAAAAATCAAATCTCATTTGTTTACTGTAAATTAATATCATATAATAACTACTCTGTGATATTTGTTCAAGAATTTGCTTGGTTCTTTACAATTAGCAAAGCCCAATAAAAATATTTGGATTATGAAATTTGGTATTATCATTATCACTGAATTTGTCAGGTCCTACAATTAGTTGTATTTTGAAAAACTTGCCATTAAAGTGAAAAACATTGCCAGGCAATGTGACTTGTTCTAAATCAAAGTTTATCTCTATAGTACATCAATTACAATTAACTTTAATAGCTCTCAAATCTATTTTTCTTCTAATAATGGACCTTTAAAAAAAAGAGAATTTAATTAATATTCAAATTTACCCTAAAATGAGTCCATTTTTAAGAGTATCATAACAAACAGAATTACTAATTTGTCATGAAGCACCTTAATATTGATTAAAGTTCTCTCTCCAAGGATGAAATATTTAAAAGCAAAATAACCCTCATAATAAATTGTATAATAGCAAGCATCTAGCATACAGCTAGATGTTTACTGATTGACTGTAGCTCCTCTTAAGGTACTTAAATGTTTACTGATTGGTTGTAGCTCCTCTTAAGGTACTTAAGTAAACAGTTTATCTATGGAAAAATTTTTGATGGTCTTCAATCAAGCTTAGGTTAAATAAACCAGATCTAAATGAAAAGATGTAAAATATGTCTTTACATAGATAATTCAAAATAAGGCAAATAAAATAACCATAGTTTACAATAAACTCTTGATAAATTTATAGGAAACAATACCACTTTTAAGCATCCAAAATAATTTCAAAATAAGATTAATTCTTTTTCAGTTTGGAAGTAAGGAGTCAAGTGTTACCAGTTGTAAAGATTTATGCTCACAAGTAAAAAATGTTCTATTTGAAGTTAGATAAAACTAGGTTATGTCTAGGGTTAAGGTTAGCATTAATATAGTAATTAAAGGAATTTTATTTGTCACTATTATGTATTAAATTTTTAAATGTCTAAAGAACAGTTCTAATATAGAATATATTTAGTCAATCCTTCTTCCTTGTTTCCTTGGAGAGTTCCCTATGCCACTACACCCTGTCACTTGAGCCATACAGGTTTACTCCTCTTTTTCTTAAAGTGGATTCATAAATACATATATTAATTTGTGCAAAGCATAGTTTCAACTACAAGTTCTAAACTATGGAGAGAAATCCACATTCAATTGTTACAACACAATTATAAACCATAGCAAAGTCACTAAAATAGTCAGATGAGTGATATTTGCTTAGAAATCTTTCATAACTACAAAGATCGTGACTTATTTTATTGGGTTCCAAAGATAAACTTGCTATCATATAATTGATTGAACCATGTTCTAGGCCAGTAGTGTCAAACTCAAGTAAAACAAGGGACCGTTACAACATATATATGTATCCCTATGAGCCACATATTGACTTAGAAGACAACACATGTTTACATCTTTTTTAAAAAGTTAATACATCAACACTTTAAATTCTGACAGAAATGTCATGTTAATGTGGTTCTGGTCACATCCAAAAATATTATGGGCTTCACACAGCCTAAAAACAAGTTATAGATCTGTTATAGATCCTCTGTTATAGATCCTCTCATTAATTCACTTTGTGATTTGGGGCTTAATCTCATCCCATTTTTCTGACTCACAACATGAAGGGTGGAATTGTATGATCTCTATTGGTCCCTTTTCAACTATTAACATAATATAATTCTAACTTGAAATATTCTTTTACTGTATGAACTGGTACAAAGTAAATTGCATGGAACCAGGAGATTATTGTGACAGTAACAGCAATGGTACAATAATGATCAACTGTGAAAGGCTTGGTTATTGTGATCTATAACAATGATCCAAGACAATTCCAAAGGCTCATGATGAAAAATGGTGAACTCAAGTGCAAACTGAAATATAATCTGCTCGTTCTTCTCTACTTTTATTTTTTTTTTGAGATATGGCTAATAAGCAAATGTATTTTGCAAAATTTTGCATGTATAATTGATTTCATTTTGCTTGCCTTCTCCTTAGGTGGGAGATGGGCAAAAGAGAGGTAAAGAATCTGGAACTCAAAATGTAAAAAGAAGGTCAAAAATAAATAAGGAGATGGAGAGAGGAACTATTATCTTTGTATAAATATTAGTTAAGCCAAACACATCATAGGCTGTATAAAAACTACTTTTTAGATCTTTTCTCCAAAGTTCTACGCACACAATTATTTTCACATCCTCACAATTTTTTGTTTAGTTTTTGTCTATAAAGTGTTAAGGAATTCTAAAATGTTCTGTAAAAACCTTCAGATGCAAGGAATAACATGATTATGTATAGTTAATAAACTATATGGGACATCTAGGTAGCTTAGTGGAAAAAACACCAGGCCTAGGAGTCAGGAAGGTTCAAATAAGACCTCAGCCACTTCCTAGCTATGTGACCCTGGGCAAGTCACTTAACCCCAATTGTTTAGCCTTTAACATTCTTTTGTCTTTGAATTGATATTAGGGCAGAAGATAAACATTAAAACAAACTATGAAAATAGCCATAATGACGCATAGCATGCACCAGAAAGCTTTTGGGTACAGATTTCACTTTTTTTTAAGCAAGAACATGAGTAATTAACTGGTTAATCATTCAAAACTAAATAATTTGGGAATGGCTGGAAGGTACTGACTAATGTAAAGTAAATGATTAATCCCCGAGTACCATCATGAGCTCGCCTAAAAACAAAAACTGATAAGCATTCATTAGTAAACTCCAGAAGCAGAGATGAGAGGTAGAGTACATCATACGGAGCTAAGTTAGAGTCATGCAAAGTCAAGGAAGATTTCTTCTAGTGCCGCTTTCAAGTAGCTTCCAAATGGGTACAAGATCATAGCACGTATCAAGGGGGTAGGGAGACCTTATAGATCCCTTGGGCCGATTGTCATTTTATAAATATAACTCCTATGTATTTGTGTATGTGTACATTTCAATATAATTATTAGACCACTTACTAAGAACAACATGGAAAATACGCACAGATTAGCTTTATCCCTAAATAAATTTTAATGAGACTTGAATTTTTTGTCAATAAGACATTTAAAATATATGGGACTTTTTTTTTTTAAGAATACCATGAAAACTCCTGTAAAGAAAAGAATTCTATCATAAAGGAAATCATCAATCTATACTCAATCTTATTTTTGACAAATCTAAATCCTGCAATGTTTATTAGGCAATATACACAACTTTTTTCTAACTTATGGGAATAAACATGGCAATGTCAACTAGTCATTAATAAGGAAGAACATTCTTGGTGCTTACCCTTGTTTTTCTTCAATGTTGCAATTTTGATTAAATTACACAGTATTCTTACACTCAATGAATTTTTTAAAATGAGGATGATAATGCACATTGTAGCACAATAGAGTAGCAAGACACTGAAGAGATCGATGATGAATCCTAATTCTGAGGCTTGCTAGCTGTGTAACTAACCATGGGCCCGTCACTTAACCCCTTAGTTTCTTCATCAGTAGAATGGGGATACGAGAATGCATGTTCTACCTTCTTCACAAACTATTTTTGAAGACAGAATCTTATACATTTTACAAAGCTACAACATTCTGAGTTAATTGTATTATTTTGGTGATACTGAATCATTTATCCAGAAAACATTTATTAAGTACCCACAAAGTGCAAGGTACTGGGAGGTAGCTAGGTGGCTCAGTGGATTGAGAGCCAGGCCTAGAAGTCCTAGATTCAGATCTGGCCCCAGACACTTTCTAGCCGTGTGACTATGGGCAAGCTACTTAACCCTCATTTGCCTAGTCCTTACTGCTCTTCTTTCTAGGAACCAACACATTATTGATTCTAAGATGGAAGGGAAGGGTTTTAAAAAAAGGTACAAGACACTGTGCAAACCTCTTGAAAAAGACTCCTCAACCCCTCAACATGGGGCAGAAGGTGGTGCCCCTTAAAACTCTATTGCATTTGTTGTTTTGCTGCTATTAACCCTTTTCAGTTTTGTCTCCCCTTAAACATAGCAAAAAAAGAAGAATTTGTCTATCCCCTTGATTGATTTGTGCCATCCTGTATTTGACTCTTATCTTTATTTGTGCCTTTATGGAAGTCCATAACAACTTGTATTTGGGAAACTTGTATTTGTGGAAATTTGAATGTTTGGAATTTTCTTTATACCTATATTACCTCACAGAAAAACTGTATTAGTGACCTGTATTAATGACCTGCATTGACTTGCTTTGTATTTTGTGACTTTTTTGTGGACATTTTTTTATTTTCTTCAATGTTTTATTGGTTTTATACCTCTTTTTGCATTCACACTGTGGACCATGGCTAAGGTAAGATAAAATGCATCTAAATTCTTGGGTAAGAACCTTTATATTCTACCCCTCCTTAAGTAACACTACTGATTGTAAAAAAATTTTTTTGATTGTCACCGATTATTAGAAGATATGTATTTTTGAATTATAGCACATTTCTTATAATTGCACATGCAATTTAATTTTCTTAGGCACATCATCTAACTAAACTGAAAGGTTCTAGATTGTTGTATGAGTGTAGATTTTCTATGTCCATTAGTTCTAACTGTAAATAAGCCCAAAAAGCCTTAGACTACTGAAACTACCATTAGTATTTATATATTATGGGAATTAGTACATATGTCTTATTCAAAGAAATGGGAACAAAAAGGTGCACAGAGCTGATGCTCTACACAGTGCCACAGAAGTACATTTTAACCAGAACCAGAATGGTGCCAAAAGAGCACACAGGTCAAAAAGAGAAACCAATCCTACTAAGATTGTTGAAACTTCTATGCCAATAAAAAAAGGACTTAAACCTAGTGTGAGACTTGAGAAGTTAAGGACCTAAGACACAGGACCCCTTGTACCACACTCCTTGTGAAACCTATGTCAAGTACCTAACAATTGGCTTTATTGGTGCTTATACCACTAATACTGCTTCTAACACCAATGACAAAACAATCACTGCAACCAAAACAACTAAACAAAAACCACAAAAAGGCAATGATACTAGCTTTTCCCCGTTGTGTGAAGTGCCAACATTCAATCATGATCACAAACTAATTAATATCAGGCAACATCGACTATTTACCCCTACCGACATGGAAGGTTTTAAGAAAGGCAGTCCTTCCTTTGAGGAGGAACCAAAAGCTGTAATAAAGAAAATGGAAAATATTTGCAAACAATGGAATCCAAGTTGATTTTGAATACATGGATGAGCTATTGACAAAACGTGAAAAGGAGAAAGTGATTAAATTAACCACTGAAGAATGGGTCACTGTTCACTGGCCTTCAGTGATCCTCATTGGGATATGAATGACCCTTTACATTATTGCAGACTAGTCCAGGCTAGGTAAGCAATTTTAACAGCAATGAAACAATAAGCCAGGGACATGGAACAAATTCGAGATGAAATAAATACATGAGTTTTGGAGATGGGATAAGATGTTTCTTAGGCCAGTATCAGAAGAGTAGCCTGGTTTTGGGAAGGCCACCCAAGCCCAGTGCAGGCAGAGCCAGACCCTGAGATGAGACACACACAGAACCCTATGTTATAAAATAAGATTTTTAATAACATTAAGCATTGTTTAATAGGGATAGATTGGAAGGGATTTGGGATATAACTTACTCTAATAATAACTACCTATGCCTCCCAGATCTACAAATCTCTTCACAGAGATCACTTCTGAGTGTTTTCCCTATTCTACTCCTATACTCTCTCTATAACCCAAAATACTGTACTCAGCTAAACTAACACTAAATCCCCCTCTTGATGATCTAAGGAAAGGGTCTAAGTCTGACAGGGCCCAACGATGGACCAAGATCCAAAGATCTAGGCCAGGTTTCACAATCAGCTGTCAGTTGTCATAAGAACAGTACAGTAACTCAGCAGGTGTCAAATAACCCAACAGGATAATAGGATAATCCAAACAGTAGGTAGGATCTGAAGAACCAGCAGTCAAATGCCACAGGGAAAAAAGCTAATCTCCTCAGGCCCATCCAGAGAGAGAAAATCCCCAGCCCCCAGGCTCAACTGTCTCTCTCCAAGAGCAGCTGCTCTACCTCAAAATTCCAGAACTCTGCACTCTGCTGTCCATCTGCAAACTCACACATCTCACTTAACTTTTCCTATAATAGAGAGACTAAGGCAGGAAATAGACAAAAATCCATCTAAGTTTATGTTAAATAGAATTGGGAGAAAGATATAGACTTGGATATATCAAGAAAAAGGGCTATTTCACATCTAAGTAGACAATTTGTTTAAAAACTGCTGTAATGTAGTAAAAAACTATTTTAAATTGAATTTTCCCAACTGGAGTAGCATGGATTCAGAACTAAGAAGGATAGCTATGTATGTTTATATAGGGCATCATGAGAAAAAAGATGAGGATAGTAGTGAATTAGTGGAGGAAATGAGAAAAGAAATAAAGGCATTGAAAGGAAAACTTGATAAAACTGAAAAAGGGAAGACCACTCCTGGGTTGGCATTACTATGGGAATATAGGAATCAAAAACAATTTACTCATTAAGGACCAACATGTTATCTCTGTGGGAAAAGGGGAAATTTAATGCTTAACTGCAGATGCTGGAACAAAATACTGGGCAATTTTAGGAGTAATGGTGGCAATTTTAAGAGCAATTTTAGATTACAACAACAACTTTAGATACAATAGCAGAAGCAACAATTTTAGAAATGGGAATTATGGAGGCAATGACACAATAACCAGACTGAAGCAAATGAATTATTAAATTATACAAGGAACGGTGCACATCCACATAAAAACCAAATTCAAAATGCAAATACTCCTCAATGTTATAAGGGGAATTTTGGAGAAGGGAAAGGTTTGAGGAAGGGATCACACAGTTCTCTAAACAGTTTATTAAATAAAAGGGAAGGGAAGGGCAAGGGATGGAAATCTAATTTACAATTACTCACCCAGGTATTAACTAAGATTTCCTAATCTAACTAAATCTGACTGCTAAAGGGTAATAACTTTAAGAGGGATTTGGTAAGGGGAAGCCAATCCAGGGCCCTAGGAATTTCTCACACATGAGAGTCCTCCTTGGGTCCAGCCAGCAGCTCGGAGGGATAACAGCAATCTCCTGTAGATAATCCACTTTTCTAGGCAGGTTTCAGCAACTAGAAGCAGGCAGTAAATCCAAACAGCCAAAGGGAAGAAAAATTCAGTCAGGTATTCCTCTGGTCTATCTTGTGAGCAGGAGAGATGCAGCTTCTCCCTTCAATGATGTCCAGACACACCAACTAATTTTTCCAGTAATAGTTTCTGTGTTCGGCCCCTGCTCCTGGGAGAGTTCTAAGTGGAATATTGACCTTGCAACCTCTCGTGCATCTAACTTTGCAAAATCTCCTTACTACTACTACATCAAAGAGAAGAAGCTCAGAAAGGTGCACGCGGTCCATTATGATGGTGTAACAGGGCAGAAAGGACTATAGAAGCAAATACTGAAACACTTAAATTTCCAGACCCAGATGTAATTACACTAATAATTCAAGTTCATTCTCCCTCAAATAGCACAGAAGCAATGTAACTTTAAAAGTCAGAAATACATTTTATGATTGTCTTTTGGATACTGGGGCATCAAGATCTGTACTAATGATTACACCTGATTCAAACTGTAATTCAATGAGCTCAATGAGTGTTGTTGGAATTTCAGGAACTCTTTTTTGAAGTCCATGAGCTTTTACCAAGAATGGTGACTGTAGGGCCTTTATCTTTGGAGCATTCATTCCTGTTAATGCCCAATTCACCTATGAATCTATAGGGAAAGATTTGCTGTGCAAAATTGTTCTCAAGATGGTGACATAGCATTAGAATTACCAGAAGAATCATTGAACTTGTTCCCAGTACTATTTTTAGATAATCAAGAAATAGACAAAAATCAAATTTTTACAATACCTACAGATATACCAGAAGCTCTCTGGGCTACATCTTCCACCGATGTAGGCTTTTTAAAATCAGCTATTCCAGTCAAAATAACAACAAAAGGTGGTCCTCCTCCATCTACACTGTAGTATCCATTAGAAAAAGAAGCCACAGAAGGAATTACCCCAATGATAGACTCTTTAACCAAACAATCCCTTGCAAATCAGAAAATAATACACCTATTTTGCCAATTAAGAAACCGAAATTAGATGAGAATGGAAAACCAGCATATTATTTCATCAATTCCTAGCAATGCAAAGTACTACACATTTTTTTCAATACCCATACATGAAGATTCCCAAAAGATATTTGCATTTACATGGAAAAGGTCATAGATACACAGTGTCAATTGCCTCAAGGGTATGTAGAAAGCCCTACTCTATTTTTCCAAATTTTAACTCAAGATCTTGCAAATATTGAGTTTAAGGAGAGCTGATTAATCCATTTGCGCGTCACCTACTTCTAAAGTGTGTAAGGAAGATAGTAAAGACCTTCTGAAAGAATTATACAAGAGAAGACATAAGATCTCAAAATCAAAAGTGCAGTGGTGTCTCCCAAAAGCAAATTATTTAGGATATGTGTTAGCAAAAGGTGCACATTACATCTCTCCCAAATGTATTAAAGACATACAAAAATTGAGTGCCCCAACAACGAAGCCACAGGTGTTTACAGACAGTGGATTCTGTGTTGCAGGGAAATCACCAGACCCTTCATAGCTTTGATGAAAGATATAGTTAAGGAACCACTAAAATTAAATGCAGAACATTTAGCAGTCATTACAAAGTAAAAGAAAGCAATTTTGTTTTACAAAGTTAAAGCTTTAGGCATCCCTGATTATAAGAAAGATTGCAAAATGATTCTGCAAAATGAACTGCATTTGATTGCCAGGAACATGTGACAGAGAATCACATGGAAGCCTGGGTCAGGATTCTAAGGTCCCAACTGAAAAACAAACAAACAAACAAACAAACAGACTTCTGTGGGAAGTTTGGAGGTAGCTGAGATTTCCATCTTTCAACAAGGTTTCTGGCCCTTTTGTGAGATATCAGGTTGAGAGGAGAAAAACTGCTTTTACTAGCTGCTAGCAGCTGGACAGAAGACCAAAGAGAAACCATCCCTTCTCTGCTGGACCTACTTTGGATATTTCCTCGGATCTTGGCTCATTTACTGGACTCTGTTTTGTGAAGTTCTGTTTGGGGGATCTTAACTTATTTAGCCTAGATAAGATAGCCTAGATAAGATATTAAGGGATTTAGGTTTGGGAATAAGATTAAGAAGTGTTCCTTCTCCCTTGTTACCCTCTTTCCTCTCCCTTTCCCATCAACAAACTTAAAAATATTTAGATGTTTCTTTCTTGTCTCTTTCCCTTTTACAATCCCACCGTAGCAGGCATCCCTGATTATAAGAAACTGTTCATTTTGCATGTGCATGAGAGAAAAGGAGTAGCTTCTGGTGTACTAGCACAAGTGCTGGAACCACTACAACATCCAATTGCTTATTACTCAGCTCAATTAAACCCAATAGCTGCTGGTGCACCCCTATGTCTCCAGTGTTAAACACTAGCTGCCACAGCTCTTTCAGTAACAAAGGCTGTAGACTTAATGTTAAGATGTCCACTAACAATTATGTGCCCACATGAGGTTGAAACTTTACTATTAAGACAAAGAACACAGGCATTCTCAAACCAAAGGCTTACACGATATGAAATCAGTTTACTATGCAATGAGAATATCATGTTGAAATGCTGCACAACATTAAATCCTGCTACACTGCTTCCTTATTGTGAAATTGAGATTTACTAATTCTTTAGAATTTTAGTCACCAGGAATGTATACACCCTCACTTAAGGATTAATTGTGTGGGAAGAAGGTATCTATGATCCAAGTGTGCTAGCAAGTGATAAATCCCCCCTAGGCAGTCCAAAGACAAGTTTTAAGCCACCACTGGTACATGTAAGACACAGGAAGTGACACAAAGAACTGCCTTTATATTTCATGATCACTTCCTATGAGGAGGGACTTGACCATGAACTAGCTTGGGCATGAGACCTCAGACTGCTTTCCTTGGACTGTCATGTGGTGAGTGAAAGGGCTGACTCCCTTTTCCTTGGCTTTTCTGGAGGCACCAGCCTCTAGAGAGGATGATCTTGGGACCCCTTTTCCCTTGGCTTTCTGGAGTCACTAGCCTCTGGGGAGACCCCTCATGTTGGAGAAGTCCTCATAGCTGAAAGTCACGTTAGATTTAATCCTCTTCCCCCCACCCTCCCCCTTGTCTGGGGCCTCTGAATTCCTACCTGGTTCAGACAAGACTGGAGCAGCATTTTCTCTCTCTTTCTTTCTTTCTCATTTCCTTAATCTCTTCCCTCTATTGTAAATAAACTACCATAAATTCCATTCTGACTTGAGTAATTCATTGGGATTTAGTAATTAAATCCCTGGCAACCCACTAAAAATATATCAGTCCAACCATAAATTTTACCCCTTACATTATCTACTTATCACCAAAGAACCACTTCATAATTATGAATTAGTAGTGCAAATGGCAGAGAGATCACATAAAAATTTACTTGATACTGTTAGAAAATGCAGATATTGTGTTGTTCATTGATGGTTCATCATTTATGAGAAATGGGATAAGGCATACAGGAGCAGCTGTTGTGACAGAATTTGAAACTCTATGGTCAGCATCACTTCAATCTAATCTAAGTGCCCAAGCAGCAGAATAGATAACATTAAAGCAAGACTGTTTAATATCAAGGGATAAAAAAGCTATAATATACACCAACTCAAAGTATGCCTTTGGTATATGTCATGCTGTGGGTACCCTTTGACTGCAAAGAGGTTTTCTAACATCATCTGGCAAAATGATAGCAAATGTAAAAATCACATAAATGAAGTTTTAGTATCTCTCCAATTACCAAAAATGCTAGAACTGGTGCATTGCTCTGCACACACAGGTGGAACTGATTTTGTGTCAAGAGGGAATCACTGAGCAGATGTAGCTGCAAAACTAGCAGCAATAGGAGGTCCTGAGTTAATTTTGATCTTAATCATAAATGAAGCAGATTTATCACTTGCATACAATGAAAAAGAAATCAAGAAACAGAAGCAGAATTTTAAAGCCAAACAAATCAATGGTATATGAGTGGCATCACAGGGTAAACCAATACTGCCAAGAACAATTTTACCATCAAATTTGCCAATCAATACATAAGAATGATCATTTTGGAACGCAAGGCATAGTAGTTTCAGTAAAGAAAACATGGATAGCCCCTGACATAAGAAACATTCAACCAACATATATTTAGAAGAAAGGTATTTGGAGGACAGCCTTTAGCCTATACTCCATTTGAACATCTATATATTGATTTTATTATGATGCCAAAGGCTGGACAATACAAATTGTTTAGTGATAGTGGACCAATTAACAAGATGGCCAGAAGCTTTTCCATCAAACAAGAACACAGTAGTATTTGGAGCTGAAGTATTATTAAAATAGATTATAACTAGATTTGGTCTACCACCAAGAATTGATTTGGATAGGGGAACACACTTACAGACTCAGTTTTACAACAAATATATGCTTGTTAAATGGTAGGTTTGACCAGTAATAAAGTTGGTTGAATATTGTTACTGTGTAATTGCTCCTTCCTGGCCTGAGGGTGAGATGAATACCCACAAGCCTGGAGTTCACTCACAAACCCGATCTGACATTTCTTGCAGAACAAAATATGTTTATTCAAGTTGATATTCAGGAATTAGGAAAGGATTGCTCCCAGGACCCTTGGTCCCCCTCAGGTCACTTCTGTGTCCAACACTGTTGGATCTACTCTGTCTTCCTATCTAGTTCCCACCATTCCTGTATAAATAAACTAAGTTAAGTCAATCAAACAGTTGTTGAATCAAGGTCAGAGCTCATTGATAGCCACCACAGTCTATATATACACTGAGCCCACTTGAGGTAACTTAGAAGTCCAAATCAATTTCATTGATAGAGTCTTCTTGGGAGTCAACAAGAACTGAAGTAGGCAATTTGGGTATTTTTCCCACTCAATTTGGAGAGAGTTAAGAGCAGGAGATGTATCTTCTTCCACAAATACCTCACTCTCCTGCAACTGTCAGTTCCATACACTCAAAACTTCTCACTCAGAATTCCAAGCTCCCTCCTACATTCCATCTTCTGCATCCAGCACACTCCTGTCTGTGGTCCTTCATATTTTACCCATATTTTCCCCTTTCATATTATACCAAAATTCCATGTGCCATACCACCCACAAAGTTCAGGACAAGTAGAGAGACTTAGTAGAGAATTAAAGACTATAATCGGGATTGGGAAATTATGTAGAGACACACTTAAAATGGTGTGATGCCCTACCATTAGCTTTGTTTTATCTCCAAAGTAGACCAAGAAGGGATCTGCACATTTCACCCTTTGAGATGCTGTTTGGCCATCCACCTATCCACTCAAAACCATTCATTCGATCAAATTTACACTTCATTATTAGGTAGAGATACAACAATTACCAATTACATTAGAGATTTGCAGATTAAAATTAAGGAGTTATATGAATCAGGAGCATTAATTCAAGCTGGACCAAAAGACAATTCCTTGCATATATACATCTTTGGAGATGCTGTGTATATTAAGAATTTTCACCAAACAGGAGGAACTCAGCAACCCTGAGAAGGTCCATTCCAAATACTCTTAAATGACACCGACAGCGATCAAGATCGCAGAGAAATCATCATGGATCAATGGTTCACATGTCAAGAGAGTACCATCCATCAAGAATGAGGATCAATAAAACTACAAGAACTGCTACAATCAGATATTATTTTCAAGAATGACACTACAAGGACAATGGGACATTATTTTAAGGACACGGGACTACTGCTAAAACTAGACACTCAGACATCATTTTCAAGAACATTGAATGTACATTTTCTTTAGCATTAACGGTTTGATTTTAAAATAGAATGAATACTAAATAGATAAGTATATATTTTATGTTATGATGTCTGCTTAAAAATTATTAATCTAGAAATAGTAAATAAAATAGTAATATTAATAAATCAATAAATTATAAATAGAACAATGAATAAAATAATAATAAACAAATAATTAATAGATAAATATTAATAGACATTAATAAATATTCTTTTAAAATTATAATATTAAAGAAAATATTTCACCTCAGGGGAAATGTTATAATGTATATTTTTGTATATAGGGGTTTTTTTTACAAGGCTTTGTACATAGTAACTGTAAAATTACTTTGAATTATTAGTTTTAACTTATTTCTATAGTATATAGGTAGAATTGTGTTATAACTGTAACTGTAAATAGTTGGAATTTTATGTAATGTGTGACACTTGCATGTTGCAAGAATGGTCTTTTTTGCTTGCTTGCTTTCTTCCTTGCTTTACCTCTCCCTGTCCCTAGTATAGAATATAGAATAAGTTTAGTTTGAAATATCCATTTGGGGAGAATATTTCTCCCAAAAGGATATCAAGGGGGAATGTTATAAGGAGTTTTATTAAGTTCATTCTATCTTATTAAGAGCAGAAGTTTTATTATGACTTTCTTGGGAGCAGGTTGCTGGATCATTTTCTTTCAGACCAAGAAGATCTGTTGGTTATTTGAGACAGTTACTTGCAGAGTTGTGAGACACCTGAGAAGCTGAGGAAGGGTGTCTGACTGAAAGCTTCTCTCCTGAAGGGAGAGGCAGCTACCAGAAGGTGCTTTGTCCACTCTCTTTGGTTTGGAAGGAAGGCCTGTGTCTGAGGCTCTCTGCCAAGAGATTCCAACTGTTATATCTGCAGTCTGCTTCAGGCAGTTTGGGGTTTTTCATATATTACCTTTAGGAGTGAATTATAAATTTATGGTTCGTCATTTTAGCATAGGTTAGTAAGACAGAATTTAAATTTTAGATAGTGAATATAGTTTAAGGAGGCCTATTTTGGCAAGAAGACTCTGCAAAGAAAGCAAGTAGATTTGTGAGGTTTTATTTAGAGATTTTAGAATAAGGTAAAGAGACTTCCTATCCTATGCCTAACTCCTAGTTTCTAAACTTCTATTTCCTGTCCCTGTCTCTTCCCAAAGAAGAAAATAAATATTATATCCAACTGCTTCTGGCCTTCCATCCACTGCATACAATTTAGTTTACCCTAACAGCTTGGCATTATCAACCATCTATCATTACTCTGTACCAACAGATTTAGCTTATCAATACAAGCTTTAGTTTGACAATAACATATTCAAGGCCTGACTTGAGTTAAGAGAAGTTCGGTTTTCTTAGCTTTTCACAAAGAAAAGTTGTGTACAGCTATATCATTTCTCTATTGTTTACACAATAATAATTCAAAGCAAGGCAGTGGGTTATATGGATGTGAAACGTCATATGTTTTCAAATTCTGGTTAGTTTTCCTTAATTTTTATATAATATATATTGTATATAATATATATAATAATTTTTATAACATTTGTCACAGTGGAAGGGGTGAAGGTTTTGGGATATTCAGAAATAAAGTAAAAACAAAAGGCAAGATTAAAAGATTAATAGGATCAAGTTTAGTACTAAAATTAATAAACATTAGAGTTTAAGGTATTTGATAAGGGGATAAGAATTAATACTTCTTCCCATTTACATTCTAGGATATGATTATATTCTTTACTTCTTATCTTCCAGCTAATCACTAATTCCACAGGTCTGCCTCATTTCCTCACATAACATCATTAAAGACAAAAACAGCTGAGCGACATAGGACATGCTTAACCAACATGCGAATGTTGGATGATAGAAGACTATGCTATCAAAAAGGAAGGTAAGAAAGATCACTAAACACTTAGTATAAAAAAGTTAAATATACTGCATAGAGTTTCCCTGATATTTGTAGAATTTATATGATCATCTGTTCAATAATTCAAAATATGAACCAATCTGTTACATTATTTTATTTCACTTTAACTTGTTATATATTCACTATTGTTACTTACACCAATATGGGTTTTCCTGATATCCTGGGATGTTCTAGAAGTTCAGTCATTGTCTCTTTAGTTTCTTTCATTCTTTTTTCATCACTGGAATCCACAACAAATATTACCCCATATGATTCGGCATAGTAATTTTTCCATATTCCCCGAATTCTCTTTCCACCTCCTAAGTCAAAAATTGTAACTTCAAACTTTCCTTGTCTAAGATCAATTTTGGAAAAGCCAACAGTTGGAGCTACATCCTCAGGACACTCTGTTTTAAAGGAAAGAAAAACAAAACATAATCTCCTTCAGGCTTGCATTTGCTAATGAACATTTAACGCTATGTTAAGTTAATGAATGATAACTGAAATCTTGTATCATTCTTCTAAAGTAAAAGTACACTAATTTTAAATATTCATTTAAAGAAATATTCACTGACTGTCTTATTTTAAAAAGACTGTGTTAGGGCAGGCACTTTACACAGCAGAAAATACAAAGTTCCTGACTCAGAGAGCTTACAAGTCTAATTGGAGAGAAGAGACACATGAAAAATTAAACAATATAAGCAATGACTTACAAACGACTCATACATACAAATGCACGATACTTCCTCCTTTACTCCCTCTATTAAGAATATCTCATCCTTATAAAGTGTTTTTTATTTATTTGTAAAGGATTGTAAAGCATTTTTACATATATTAGCTTGAATGATCCTCACAATATCCCTATGAGGTAGATGCTATTATCATCAATCCCATTTACAGATGACTAAATTGAGGCTCAGAGAGGTTATGTTGCTGTCACAAAAATAGCTAACATTTGAATTAAGATCTAAACCCAAGTCTTCATGAACAGAGACTAAAACTATTTATTTGTCCTCTATGCCAGACTACCTGTCACTGACTCCCAAGGGAAAAAAATCTCCACAGGAAAAAAAAAATGGAGCTTTTAGAGAAGTAGAGATCTAGGGAGCAAACTATGAAAAGCAAGATCAGTTCTAGAAAGCTGACCCCCATCCCTAGAGTGATTTTCCTCATCTCAGCTTCCTGGTTTCTCTGGGCTTCCTTCAACTCACAGCTAAAGACCAGTCTTCTGGGAGAGACGGTTGCTGACCCTTCTTAATGATGTTTGCCTTCCCTCTTCTCCTTGCTTCCAATTGGTCCTGAACATTATTTTGTTCTTATATAGCTGTTTTTATATTGTCTCCCTCATTAAGCTGGGATCTCCTTGAGAGAAGGCTGTCTTTTGCCTTTCTTTGGAACCCCTATACTTACAGCACAATGCCTAGCACATTGTAGGTACTTAATAAATGCTTATTAGTTGACTCACTGAAGGAAAATAGTCCCAGGTCTTTTTAAATCAATAACCTCCCCTGACAAATATCTTCATTCAAAGTACCTTAATTTTCATGTCACCCTTTCTTTACAGAACATTTTACCATTTATATATTTTACAAATTATAAACTTTTAAAAATACAATTGCCTCTGATAGGATTAAAAGGTTTCTTTAGCTTAAATTTATATGCTGTTTCAAAGTTTACAAAGACTCTTCCTTACAACAAACTCTGTTTTACAGACAACAAAACTGAGGCTCAGAGAGGCAAATTACCCCTAGTCACACAAGTAACAGTTTAAACTTGGATTAAAACCAGGCCTCCAAATCCAGCACTTTTTTTTTTTATAAATTCCACCTCACCATTTAACATACAAGTTCATTTAACTAGACTACTTACATGCCAGTCCTTTAACTATATAAAGGAATGGAAAGCATGGTTAGAAAATGTGGTGATCTAGAAGCTGGAAGCCTGGTTGGAAGGCTTGTGGCAACAGAACACAAAGTATCTAAGAAAATTACATAGTTGAATAACAAAGACAAACTTAAAAAAAAATGATGCCTGGGGAAAGGGAGGAAAAAACTTTATTCATAGAATCCTAGAATTTTAGAACTCTAAGTATTTATAGAGATCATTCAGTCCAATTTTACAAATGAAAATGAGGAATAGGAAAGTCCACTGTCATGAGTCAGTAGTAGAATCATCATTAAAAATAAGGTTTCCTGAATTCTAGTTCAGTGTTCTTTCCTTTATGACAATGTTTTCCAAAACAAATTATTCTTTAGACCAGTAAAATGTATAAATTTTTTAAATGCCCATTGAACAAGACACTACAGTTTTATCGCTGCTCTCTTTAACTCAGCAGAGTTCGTCTGTTGTGGGAAGGGTGCTAACTTTGGATAAGAAAAACATCATGCAGGAAAAGGGAAGAGGGGAAAAAGGAGTCAGTTTATCTCCACAAAATGCTAAAGATCAGGATGGATTAGTGGTTTGGTTTAGTTAATAAACTACATCATAAAGCTTTCTTACTTTTTCCCCATTGCATAACCATATGCTTTGAGATTAAAGGATGCTACACTACTTTAAATACTCATATTGTAATTCAACTAAATTATAAATTAAATTGGCTCTCTGTATTACTACCTAGGACTAACAACCATTCACAACATTTTTCTATGACAAAAAAAAAAGCATTCAAAATTCCATACAATGAACTTAAAACAAACTTATGAATCACAACGGTTCTAGTAGAGTCATCAACACCAAAGGAAATTTCATTTCTGCAGTATAACATACAGGAGCCAAGACTGCTAAAATGAAAAATACACTGTTCTTCCCTTAGAAGAACAAACACACCTAGTCAGAGAGTAAATGTATATGAATAACCATAACACAAGATAGAAAGTGATCAGTAAAGTCAAATGGACAGGAATGCATTCAGAGATGGGAGGCTGCTCAGTAACTGAGATCAGGAAAGTCTTCATGGAAGAGATAGCATTTGGTTAGCTGAAAGGCAATGGAAAATCTGTAAAAATGTAAAGAAGTAAAAGAAGGCAAAGCAAGATAAAAGATAGTAGAGTGAAAATAACACTGGATTTGAAGCCATAAAATCTGGATTTGAACTCTTTCATTTATACATTAAGTGGCCTTATAAAACTCACTTAGTAGTCTAATAAGCTCAGATTCCTCATCTAGAAAATAAAATTTAGTTTGATGATCTCTAAAGTCCCTTTTGGACCATGAAATTTTTGTGATTCTGCAACTTGTGATAGCATATGAAACAATGCATAAAGCGGGAAAGAAAGGTTGGCGAGCAGACAGTGCATCATTTGGAATGCCAAGATAAGGGATATGTATTTTATTCTGCGGACCCAATGAAAGTCTTACAGTGATACAATCAGATCTGCATTTAGATACTTTCTTCAGGAGAGTCAAAGAATAGACTGAAAAAGTAGTAATTTGAAGTGGAGGAGACCAGTAGAAGCTCTCCCAATAGTCTGCGTAAAGGATAAAACTCTATATTAAGGTAATAATGGATTAGCAGGAAGAAATAAATGCAAGAAATACTGCAGACGTAGCATCAAGAGGATTTAGCAATGAATTAAATGTAGGAAGAGGATGCAGAAAAGGAAAGAATCAAATATCACCCCTGAGCAACTGGGAAGATAGTGATGCTCTCAAAAGAAACTGAAGTTGGGGAGAAAGTATTTAGGCAGACTACATGGAGTTCAATTTGGAACATTTGGAATTTGAGGTACTGACAGGATGTCCACAAATAGGTGATTAAGTATCAGATGAGTGAGCTGAAAGAAGAAAAAGATAACTGAGGGAGAGTTAGGAGTCAGGCAAGGCTTTCTGCCTTAGGTCCCTTCTAGCTCTAAAAATCTTACGTCTTAGTATAGCCACTTCATCTAATAAGGAAATTAGTAAACTTCAAATGAAGAGAAAGAAACATGGGGAAGTAGTGCTTTTAAGGAAGCAGTAGGTTTTAAGTCTGAGAGAGTAGGTTCAAATCCTGTGCTCAGTCTTCTCACCTAAAGAATGAAAGAATTGAACAAGATGATCTCTAAAGTTTCCATTTCAGTTCTTAAACTCTGATCTCATGATCTACTCTAATCTGGAAGGAGTGGGATTTGGGAAGATTTTGGGGGAAGAAACTGAATGAATGGATTATAAAATATGTAGATGGGAAACAAATATATTACCATCTTGTCTCAAATTCAAGTGCATAGTTAGTTTCATCTGCCTCAGTTTTCAAATATGTCTGGGTTCTCCCAAATTTCCCTGTCAACTTCTTTCACCCCTGAAGGAAATCAGTCTCTCACTCTCAGGGCCTACCCGAGTCTAACACTTGAAAATGTTCCCAATACAAACAGAGGCAGAAAGTAGGACCTCAACACCACCACTAACCAATCAACTATTAGGCATTAAGTACCTCCTTTGCACCAAAAGATCTATGAGGAGTCAGAAAAAGAACCAAAAAACCAAATTACTAATTGAGCGATAGCTCAATTTGATGGCCCAAAGTATACTTAAAAAAAAAAAAAAAAGCTTTATTAGAAATAGTTCATCAGAATTAAGGATAATTTAGCAATTATATAAATATCCATAGCTTACCTCCTTGGATTCCTTTCGCTGTTGCAGTTTTACCAGCATTATCAAGTCCAACCATCACAAGTGTCACCTTTCTGAAAATAATAAGATTTTTTAAATTACTAGAATTCATTTTAATATAACAAATTTACATTTTTTTTAAATTTTGATTTCTATGACACAATTAAGCAAAATTGATCATCTATGAAAAGAGGAAGTAGTGTAATAATTCAAAATGGCACATTAAAAAGCAACAAAACTATACAATACTCATGTATGATTGCATTAAATAAAACTGTGAATCTATGTGATTGGAAGAATGGTCCTACCCTCAACAGAAATAAGGAAGCTGAAAAGAAGGTTAAGTGAGAAGCTATTTTTGGCTAGTACATGAGGAGTTTGAGATGTCTACAAGACATCTAAGTTTGAAATGTCCAATATAAAGTTGGCGATGTGAGACTGGAACTCAGGAAAGGTTTGATATCTATATTTGAAAGTCATCTGTGTCAATATGATTGAAGTTTATGAAGCTGCTGAGAGTACAAAAAAGGAAGAGGGTCCTTGGGCAAAGCTTTAGGTATTGAAGGCTAGATTTAAAGTCTAGTGTTCTTTTTATACTACCATATTGTCCTATAATATCTAATACTTACTAATAAAAAATACATGTATTTTTCACTCCTGAATCATCTGCTACTAATCCCCATACCACTAACAGGAAAGAGCAAAATTCTAACAGTACCTATTGAAACACACTATTGACACCCCCAAAATAAGTAGTTAAGAGGAATGGCTATTCCCCAATTATCATGTCCTGCTCCTGAATAGCTAGCACTCACTCTAGGCCAAGCAGACCTATTACCACTAATGCTACTCCTAACGGTATATACCTCACCTCCCTTCTCCCCATCCAATCCTATTCTTTCCTCTTACAGTTCTTGCTCCGGAAACACTGCTGGAAAGGATATGCCCCAGTACAATGACTAACTACTAATCTTCCCAGGCCAAAATACCTCTTCCTTGGCCACCACTCCCCCCAGTATTCTCTCCCCCTACCAGGACTTTGCAAAGTGGTAGTCACATTGCTTTTCAAATTAATCCATTCAAAACAGATTGTAACAATAAACTGCCATAAAAAGTAAACTGAAAGGACCTAGAGAAACTGCTTCAGCCAGCAATAAGATTTTGCTAAGCTGAGAGGTAAGACCAATTTAGAATATAAACTCAGGTATAAAAACTTTATAAAGAAAAGATGATAAAGGACTATGACAGATTTGCCTGATACAAAGAATACTTGATAAAATACTCAATAAAGCAAAATTATCCTGAAGGTATTAAAGAAAGAACAACTGGAACAACAACAGATGAAAAATAGAAGAGATATGAGAAGATTTTTATACCAACCTCTTTTCACCCTCAAGAACCACATTTATATTCTACGATCACGGTCTTAAATGTACTGTTTTGGAGTATGAATTTGTTTCATTCTCTGTATTTGTACCGTCAGCACCTAAAACTATCTAGAACACAGAAGGCTACTTAATGTTTGTTGACTGACTGACATAGAAATGGTACAAATGTGGGCAAAACAGGTGGTCAGCAATGGAGGCAACACAAAACAGAGGAGAGAGTGATTCTGGAAATAACTGAAAAAGGATGCCAAAAGTATAGGAGACTCAAAAGGAATTTAGTCTTTCTACATAGGAAAAACCAAATAAATTAAGAATGTGTGTGCTCTATGACATAGCTAAAATGACAACCTCCAATTCTTTATATATATATAATTTGTGATTTTTAATAATGTCAAGCTTCTCATACTATTGCTGCCTTCATATAATGGTTCTCCTGATTCTTTTTCACTCAATATCAATTCATACAAATCTTCCCAGATTTCTTTGAATTCTTTAAGTCTATAATTTCCTATGGTACAATAATATTCTATTATATTCATAAACCAGTTTGTTCTGTAATTATCAATGAGTACATTTTTTCCAGTTGTTTTTTTTTTTGGCTACTATAAAGAATATTATCAAGAACATTTATATATTATATATAGGACTTTTTCATCTGTTGGGCTTCCTTGAGGTATATATGCCTAATAATAGTATCACTGCTCAAAGAGGAGGTTTTATTTTAGTGACATATATATAATATATAATATAATTTAATATAAAATAATATAACTCCACAATTTTTCAGAATGCTTAGAACAATTCACAGATAGACAAACAGCTAATTAAAATGTTTATCTTCTTACAGGGTCTCTTAACAACTGTCATTTTCCCAACTGACAATCTGATGGATATGAGGTAAAGCTATAAGTTTTATTTTTAATATCTTTTATTAATGATGATTTTGGAACATTTCATACAATTGTTGATCATTTGCAATCATGATCATTATTTATGATATACTGTAGTATTAGTAGAAAAAGTACTACCAATCTGGAGTCAAAGGTCAAAGGGTTTTTACTATCTATATTACCTTAAACAAGTCACTGAACTTCCCTTGAAGTTTCAACCATCAATTAAAAGGTTGGCCTGATGTCCTTTCCAGCTCTGGATCTAGGCTTCTCTGATCCTACATTGTTTGGCCATTTATTTATTGAAGAATGGTTCTAAGTCTTATATATTTATATCAAATCCAATATGTATCAGTTATGGCACAGTAAATAGAGCTTCAGGCCTGAAGGAGAGTATGAGTTCAAATCTGGCCATAGAACCTTTCTAATTGTGTCACTCAAAGCAAGACATGGAACCTGTCTGGCTCAGTTTTTTTCATCTATAAAATGGGGATAACAGAACTTACACCTCACAGGACAGTTGTGGGATCAGAGGAGATAATAATTGTACCAAGTGTTTACCCCAGTGCCTACGAAATAGTAAGCATTAGATAAATGCTTACTATTTTTACTGGATCTCTGTCATGGAGATTTCCTTCACAATTTGCGGACTTTCTTGCTCTACTTATTTTTTTCTTAGAACGGTTAATTTCAATTTAAAGTAATCTAAATTGCCAATTTTTACATTTTATGATAACTTCTATCCTTTTAGAAGTACTTATTCTTAAATAACATAAGAATTAAGAATTTTAAAAGAGAGAAGTGGGGTCAAGATGGTGGCTTAGAAGCAGCAGAAGTTCAGACCTCTGAAAACCCTTCCTTACCGATCACAAACTGAATGCTCCTAGAGGACTGGAAATCAAACCTAACAACAAGACAGAGCAAAGGAACCCTCCTGCTGGACTCAATTCACCGGAATCCGAGAACACTCGGGTTTAAGGGAAGGCAGAAGAAAGATCCCAGGTCCCCTCCCCCACCGAGAGCTCTAAGCCGCTAGTGGTAGGAGGAGCCTCTGGGCGGGCAAAGGTGCTGGTCTGGAGGGAATACCTTTCAGGCAGGGCTGGGCCAAGCTCAGAGCGTCAAACACAAGCTACAGGGAAAGAGCTGGAGAGGCAGTGCAGCCTGGTCATAGCGGCTGAGACCCTGCATATTATTGCTCCAGCCTTCCAGGAGGTTTTGCCTCAGAGCACATCCAGCCCAACCCAAATAAACTTAATACCATCAAAAGTCTTCAGGGGTCAGGGAAGCCCAAACTCCAACATCCCTCCCTCACAGACTACTGGACTTTAATTTAATCCAATCAAAAGCCTCCAGAAGACAGGGAAGCCCAAACTCCAACACCCCTCTCTCACAGACTGCTGGACTTAATTTAATACAATCAAAAGCCTCCAAAGGACAGGGAAGCTCAAACTCCAACAACCCTCTCCCACAGACTGCAGGGAGAGATCTTCTGTCAAAGCTCCACGAGGGGAGACTGACAGAAACCCCCAAAACCAAAAAAATGAGAGAAGCAAGAGCATAGACAAACACGGGAAGCAAAAAAGGGGTAAATATGAGCAAAAAACAGAAAAAGAAAAAAGAAATTACAATAGACAGCTTCTATACAGGCAACGAGCAAAAAGCAAACAGAACAGAGAGGGAGTGATCAGCAAACGATAAATCAGAAATCCCAGCGAATTTGATACAGGCTTTGGAAGAACTCAAAATGCAATTCAAAACACAATTAAGTGAGGCTGAAGACAATTGGGAAAAGAACTTAAAAACTAAGATAAGTCATCTGGAAACAGAAAATAGTGTCTTGAAAACCAAAATCAACCAGCTTGAAAATGAGGCAAGCAAAGAAGATGAAAGTTGAGGCAAAGGAGATGAGATGAGGCAAAGAGGATGAAAGATGACTTCCAAAGAAAGCCATACCAGAAGAAAAAGGATGACCAAAAAGCCAGGGATGAAATCCAGTCTTTAACAACCAGAATACAACTAGAACCAAGGGACTTCACAAGGCAGCAGGACACTATAAAACAAAACCAAAAGAATGAAAAAATTGAGGAAAATATGAAACATCTCATTCACAAAACAGAAGATTCAGAAAATCATTCAAGGAGAGACAATTTAAGAATCATTGGTCTATCAGAAAACCATCACAAAAGAAAAAGCCTGTACATAATACTACAGGAAATTATTCAAGAAAACTGCCACGATATTCTAGAACAAGAAGGAAAAGTGGAGATTGAAAGAATCCACAGATCACCTCCTGTACTTAATCCCCAACTGACAACACCCAGGAATATTATAGCCAAATTCAAGAACTATCAGACCAAAGAAAAAAATATTACAAGCTGCCAAAAAGAAGTCATTCAGATACCATGGAACCACAGTGAGGATAACACAGGATCTGGCTGCATCTAAACTGAAGGACTGAAAGGCATGGAATATGATATTCCGGAAAGCAAGGGAACTAGGTCTACAACCAAGAATCAACTACCCAGCAAAACTGACTATATTCTTACAGGGGAAAGTATGGTCATTCAACAAAATAGAAGAATTTCAAGAATTTGTAAAGACCAGACCTGAACAGAAAATTTGATGCCCAAGTACAGAACTTAAGAGAATCATCAAAAGGTAATTAAAAGAGGGGGAAAAGAATAATGAAACGAAACAACAACAAAAATGTTTTAAGAGACTCAATAAGTTAAAATAATATGTATCCCTATAAGAAAAGAGGTCATTGGTAACTCTTAAAAACTGTTGTTATCACCTGGGCAGCTAGAAGAATTACACTTAAAGGGAACAGTGAAAAACTGTATAGGATGAAATAACAAGTAAATAGGCATATAGATATAAGTATGTATAAATACATACATATATATATATATATATATATATATATATACACACACACACAAGAGTAGAGGTAAAATGAGAGGTTAATACTAAAAGAAAAGGGAAAAGAAACAAAAGGCGGTAAATGTATATGTCACAAAGAAGCTCATAGTGGGAGGGGGGAGAACATCAATACTCTGGAAGGGAAAAGAGGTCAGAGGCAGGAAATACTTAACTCTTACATGTATTGAAATTGACCAAAAGAGGGAAGAACAATCCAACCCATTGGGGCAGAGAATTGATTAGCGCCCTATAGGGGAGTAGAAGGGTAACAGACAGACTAGTGAGGAGGGAAGCAGTATAAGGGAGGGAAAGGGTGGGGGGTAGTTTAAAATAACTGTAAAGAAAATAAGGGGGGAATAAGAAGAGAGGGGGTAGAAAGAGAAGTAAAATAATGGTGGGAATTAGGGGGACTGATTAAAAACAAATATTGGTATAGAAGGAAATAGTGAAAGAAGAAAAGGCAGGATCAGGAGTAGAAATCAAAATGCTGGGAAAGACATAGCTAGTAATCATAACTCTAATGTGAATGGAATGAACTCACCCATAAAACACATGTGAATAGCAGAGTGGATTAGAATCCAAAACCCTACCATAGGCTCTCTACAAGAAACACACATGAGTAAGGTAGATACGCATAGGGTAAAAGTAAGAGGATGGAGCCAAATCCATTGGGCAACAACTGATAAAAAAGAAGGCAGGAGTCACAATCATATCTGACAAAGCCAAAGTAAAAATGAATCTAGTTAAAAGAGATAGAGAAGGTAATTACATCCTAATAAAATGCAGTATAGACAATGAGGAAATATCAGTAGTCAACAGGCATGCACCAAATGCTATATCACCCAAATTTCTAAAGGAGAAACTAGAGGAGCTCAAGGATGAAATAGACAGAAAAACTATACTAGTGGGAGACCTGAACCTTCCTCTATCCAACTGGATAAATCAAACCAAATAATAAATAAGAGGTAAGAGAAGTGAATGAAATCTTAGAAAAATTAAGAGTTAGTAGATATGTGGAGAAAAATAAATAGGGACAAAAAGGAATACACCTTCTTTTCAGCAGCATGTGGTACATTCACAAAAATTGACCATGTATTAGGGCATAAAAACATTGCAAATGACGGCAAAAGAGCAAAAATAATAAATGCAACCTTCTCAGATCACAATGCAATAAAAATAATTAATAAGGGTACATGGAGAGGTAAATCAAAAACTAATTGGAAATTAAACAATACAATTCTCCAAAACCGATTAGTCAAAGAACAAACCATAGAAACAATCAATAATTTCATTGAAGAAAATGATAGTGATAAGACATCCTTTCAAAACCTATGGGATGCAGGCAAAGAAGTACTCAGGGGGGAATTTATATCCTTGAGTTCATATATAAACAAATTAGGGAAAGCCAGAGGTCAATGATTTGGGCATGCAAATTAAAAAACTAGAAAATGAACAAATTAAAAATCCTCAGGTGAAGACTAAATTAGAGATCCTAAGAATCAAAGGAGATAATAATAAAATTGAAAGTCAAAGAACTACTGATTTAATAAATAAGACTAGAAGCTAGTACTTTGAAAAAAAAATAAAGTACTGGTCAGTCTAATTAAAAAAAGGGAAAGAAGAAAACCAAATTGACAGTATCCAAGATGAAAAGGGAAACCTCATCTCTAATGAAGAGGAAATTAAGGAAATCATTAAAAACTATTATGCCTAATTATATGGCTACACATATGACAATCTAGGTGATATGGATGAATACTTACAAAAATATTAATTGCCTAGACTAACAGAGGAAGAAATAGACTACATAAACAACCCCATATCAGAAAAAGAAATTGAACAAGCCATCAAAGAACTCCCTAAGAAAAAAATCCCCAGGTCCAGATGGATTCACAAATGAATTCTATCAAACATTCAAAGAACAACTAATCCCAATATTATACAAACTATTTGACTGAATAAGCAAAGAAGGAGTTCTACCAAATTCACTTTACGACACAAATATGGTACTGATCTCAAAACCAGGCAGGTCAAAAACAGAGAAAGAAAATTATAGACCAATCTCTCTAATGAATATAGATGCAAAAATCTTAAATAGGATACTAGCAAAAAGACTCCAGCAAGTCATCACAAGGGTCATCCACTATGACCAGGCAGGATTCATACCAGGAATGCAAGGAGGGTTCAATATTAGGAAAACCATACACATAATTGACCATATTAACAAGCAAACTGACAAAAATCACATGATTATTTCAATAGATGCAGAAAAAGCCTTTGATAAAATACAACACCGAATCCTATTGAAAACACTAGAAAGTATAGGAATAGAAGGGCCTTTCCTAAAAATAATAAACAGTATATATCTAAAACCATCAGCAAACATCACTTGCAATGGGGATAAACTAGAAGCCTTCCCAGTAAGATCAGGAGTGAAACAAGGATGCCCATTATCACCTCTATTATTTAACATTGTACTAGAAACACTAGCAGTAGCAATTAGAGAAGAAAAAGAAATTGAAGGTATTAAAACTGGCAATAAGGAGACCAAGCTATCACTCTTTGCGGATGACATGATGGTCCACTTAAAGAGTCCTAGAGAATCAACCAAAAAGCTAGCGGAAATAATCAACAACTTTAGCAAAGTCGCAGGATACAAAATAAACCTGCATAAGTCATCAGTATTTCTATGTATCTCCAACCCATCTCAGCAGCAAGAATTAGAAAGAGAAATTCTATTTAAAATCACCCTAGATAATATAGAATACTTGGAATCCATCTGCCGAGACAAACACAGGAACTATAAGACGACGACTACAAAACACTCACCATAAAATTAAAACTAGATCTAACCAATTGGAGAAACACTGATTGCTCATGGGTCGGATGAGCTGACATTCTAAAAATGACAATCCTGCCCAAATTAATTTACTAATTTCGTGCTATATCCATTGAACTACCAAAAAACGTTTTTACTGAATTAGAAAAAAAAGATAACAAAGTTCATTTGGAAAAACAAAAGATCAAGGATATTCAGGGAAATCACAAGGAAAAAAAATGTAAAGGAAGGAGGACTTGCAGTGCCAGATCTCAAACTATACTATAAAGCAGTGGTCATCAAAACAATTTGGTACTGGCTAAGAGACAGAAAGGAGGATCAGTGGAATAGACTAGGGGTAAATGACCTCAGTAAGAAAGTCTATGATAAGCCCAAAGATCCCATTTGGGGACCAAAACCCACTATTTGATAAAAACTGCTGGGAAAATTGGAAGACAGTGTGGGAGAAATTAAGTTTGGATCAACATCTCACACCCTACACCAAGATAAACTCAGAATGGGTGAATGGCCTGAATATATAAGAAGGAAACTATAAGCAAATTAGGTGAACACAGAATAGTATACTTGTCAGATCTTTGGGAAAGAAAAGACTTTAAAGCCAAGCAAGAGCTAGGAAAAAAAAAATCACAAAATGTAAAATCAATAATTTTGATTACATCAAATTAAAAAGTTTTTGTACAAACAAAACCAATGCATCCAAAATTAGAAGGGAAGCAACAAATTGGGAAATAATCTTAATTACAAAACCTTCTGACAAAGGTCTAATTACTCAAATTTATAAAGAACTAAACCAATTGTACAAAAAAATCAAGCCATTCTCCAATTGATAAATAGGCAAGGGAAATGAATAGGCAATTTTCAGTTAAAGAAATCAAAACTATTAATTAATAAGCACATGAAAAAGTGCTCTAAATCTCTCCAATGAAATTTCACGTCGGCTATGGGAAGGGTGGGTGGAGGGGAGTGAGGGAAATAAAGTGTATATTTAACCAAAAAAATAAAATAAAATAAAAACATTAAAAAAAAAGAATTTTAAAAGAATCCTCCCCTAATAACATAGTAGTTCAAGAAACCTTTTCTTCTCATCCTTTTATGATCTTTGATGATAGATAGATAGATAGATAAATAGATCCATTTAGATATTATTGTGATATATGGCTTAAAATACTAACAATAGTATTCTTTCTAGTAATGACATATGGGTGCTAATCTCTGAAGAAATAAATGAGGATCACATGAAGGTCAATGAAGATATGCATGGTGCACAAACTGGTTGTATCACATTACAAATAAGAAATTGCATAGTAAAAACTCTATAAAGGATCAAAAAAGAAATGGAGGGGGCAGGGCAGAAATGAGCCAGTCAGGTGGCAAGATAATTAATGGATAACTCATATGGTCTGCTGGTATCCACTCAGCATCAAAGGAATACAACTAAGGATCCCCAAATCAAATTGGAAGAGTAGGAGTTGAGAAGGGAGGTATAGTAGAAATGTCTAGCAGTAATAAGGGCCTATTTGAGGTTGGGTGATATCAATTTGTAGTGGACCTACTTTGAAGAATTGCATGATTTTCTCCACCTTCATTTCATTCAGCAGTAAATGTGCAAGAATAAAGTCAATGAAATGTGGGATTGATCCAAGGCATCACTGAGAGCTAGGGATCCAAGAGAAGACAATAGTATAAAGTTAAATTGGTTCACCAGGGCATCAAAATGGAGAAAAGAGAAGCGAGGCTAGTGTGAAGGAGATGGCCTAGAAGAGAACTGAAAGATTGGAGGTCACAGTGGGATGTAGAGTAGGTTTTTATAAAAGACAGAAGAAATAAAAAGACAATAGATTACAGTTGGATAAAGGGGATGTCCAAATTCTCAAACATAGAGATGGTATATTTGTGGGTGATGGCAAGATCAAGAGGGTCACTATTTTTCTGTGGGGTTGAGGTGGGGTAGAAGAGTAACTCTCAGATGGTAGATTAAGGAAAATGAGTAGTTAGAATATCTGATGAAGAAAATATATATGTTGAAGTTCTTTAATAAGTGGACAAGAGTTATCAGTCACTCGGTGCTGGAGTGAAGACATTCACTCGGTGCTGGAGTGAAGAGAGACACTTGAGGAGAGACTGGAAGACAGACACTCAGACTTGGAGTGAAGACACTTGGCTGTGGAACTGGACCCCTGGAGGAGCTCGTGCAGGAGACCTCAGACTGCTTCCCTTTTAGATGGTCACCATGGTGAGTTTAAAAGTCTGTCTGTCTGTCTCTGTCTCTCTGTCTCTCTCTCTCCCCTTTTATCTCTTCCTTAATATATTCCCTCTATTGTAAAAATCAACTACCATTAATTACATTTTATTTTAGTAATTCATTTTGGGATTTAGAAATTAAATCCCTGGAGACCACCAATTAAATTTTAAGACCACATAAAACTAACAGGGAGAGAAAAATTATTATAAGCCAGGTACTAAATGCATTGAAGGAAGGGGAATGATCTGGGGGTATTTAGATAACAGCAATTTAGATAACAGATTTTGTTTGGTTGGGAGATATGGATAGCCTGAACATCAAAGAAGAAGAGGATACTGAATGATGGAGGAAAAGGTACAACCTAAAGTGGCTATGGAGAGCAAGTATTTCAACTTCCCTGCTTCAACCAGTGATTTAAGAAGGAGGAATGAAGGTATTGTCACTATTAGAAAGGATGGCAGCAAGGTTGGGTCATCCAGAGATATCCAGGTTTCAGTAAAAGCCTATAGAGAGTAGGAGTAGAAGAGAAGATTTAAGATGAAGAGAAGTCTGATGCCAGTGGAACAATAATGCATTCCATAGGGCACAGTGGAATGGCTAAGATTAAGTTAGATTGAAACTTTAGGGTGGAAGAGTTGAGATGAGTGTGAGGAATTGGGTGGTATGGAAAAGGAATGGGGTTTGCATGATTTTCTACAAGAATTCAGAGTCACTGGGATGTGAAGGGTATGACTAGGTGTGAGAATGTTTACCACGAAGTAGAGGATGTATTCCTTTTGCCTCAAAGGACAAGCACAGTAAAAGACAGGGGGCCTGAAGTCAAAGGGAGGGTCGTTCTTTGTACCAGAAATTCTCTACATCCCATTTGGGAGATGATTGCCAGCAAAAGCTGGAAGTTGTCTGCTGGCACAGATAGAAATGGATGCTGAGGACAGATGAAAGACACTTGGCCCCAGCTCCTAGCAGCCTTTCTTCAGGATGTTGTACTAAGAAGGAGAAAACAGATGCAAGGTGCTAGCATGAGACTTCACCTGAGGAGACTGGCTAAGAGGTAGCAGTAGAAAAATGTGAACTCCCTGTGTATGGAGGAAGTCTTCTGGGGAAAGTGACCACTGAAAGCTTACAGGTCTCCCCAGTCTGAGTTGTCCTAGAACAATACAATATTCAATTCTCAAAAAAAAAGCAGTAACAGGATCCAGTCCAGACTTAGTTTCTACAAATGCAGAGAGCTTAGACCTGACATTAATTGCAAAGTCAGAAAGTAAAAGTTGAAGAACTGAGCAAAAAATAAATAAATAAATAAATGAATTGATTAATTAATTAATTAATGGATGAATGAATGAATAAATAAATAAATGAAAGAATCACTATAAAAAGTCATTATGTGGCAAGGACACTAAGATACAAAATCAGGAGAAGATAATGAATCCAAAACATCTACAAGCAAAGTGAAAAGAAAAGAAAAGAAAAGAAAAGAAAAGAAAAGAAAAGAAAAGAAAAGAAAAGAAAAGAAAAGAAAAGAAAAGAAAAGAAAAGAAAAGAAAAGAAAAGAAAAGAGAAAAGAGAGCAAAGGAAAACAAAAGAAAAGAAAGCTTGGGCACAAAATCAACCAGAATTCCTGGAAAAGAAAAATTTTTAAATTTTAAAGGAGTTTAATTTTTTTAAGTGAAATGTGAGTGCAAGAGGACAAATCTGAGAAAGAACATGAGAGGTGTGGAAGAAAAAAATTGAAAAGGGAATTAACAGCTTGGTGCAAGAAGTACAAAACCCTGCTCAAGCAAGAATTTCCTGAAATTTAGAATGGACCAAATGGAAGTCAATGACTGAGTGAGACAAGTATTAAAATCAAAAGACTGAAAAAAAATAGAATAAAATGTAAGTTATCTCAGAGAGAAAAAAAAAAACAGCGAATCTGGAAACAGAACAAGGAGGAAAAAAAAACAGTTAAGAACTACAGGACTACCTGAAAGTCAAGACCATAGAGAGAGAGAATACCCAGATTAGACATCACATTTCAGGAAATGTTAAACCACCCAGATCTTTTAAACCCAAAAGGTAAAGAGGAAAGGAAAAAAAAAGAAAGAAAGAAATCTGCTAATATTCACCTCCTGAAAGGAAAACTCTTAAGAACATAACAGTCAAAATTCTGAGCTTCCAGATCAAAGAAAAAACAATGTTAGCAGCCAGAAAGGAAAAAATTCCAGTTTTAAAGGAGCCACAGACAGAATCACATCCAATTTGGCATTCACCAGAATAAGGGAGCAGAGAGCTTTGAATACAGTGTTCTAGAAGGTAAATGATATAGGCTTGCAATCAAGAATAACTAATCAAGTAAAAGTATAATCCTAAAGGGGTAAAAATATGGACCTTTAATATATGTATCCAATTACATTATAAAGCCAAAATAACTTTAAAAGACTGAGGAATTCTAAATAACAAAACAATCAATCATGATTCCAGAAAACTTATGATGAAACAGGTTACCTGACAGACTCAGAGTGAAGAATGACACATTTCTGTTTGCATATATATGCATGTGTATGCATATGTGAGTACACATAAAGCACATACACAGCCAATATTGACATTTGGTTCACTTGCCTATACCTTGTTTGTAACAGGTTTTATTTTTCTTTTGTTCTCAATTGCCAGGGAAAGAGAGAAAGGAGAGAAGACAGATTTTCACTGATTGAAAAAATAAAATTTAATTAAAAAAGAAAAAAACCCCTATCATCCCTTAAAAGAACTCGGATACTACTTCCTTTCCTAATCCCCTTAATTTTTACTGCTCTTTACCTCTAAGTTATTTTTTATTTATTTGTGTACATACTGTGTCCTACTTTGCAGAATGTCAGCTTTTTGAGATCAAAGACTATTTTCTTTGTTTTTATTTACCCAGTACCCAGCACAGTGATCTATGCAAAGCAGGTGTTTATAAATTTATTTTTAACTGAAAAATGCAAGTCAGAAATTAGGTCAGGGAAAGGTTAAATATATGCAAAATTTTGGGAATAAGACAAATGGCACAATATTCTCTATATTCCATGTTTACTTGGAAAGTTCACATCTTGTGAGTTTTACTTGCCTAAAAGAAAAGGATAGAAAACAAGGATATCTTGTATACATATGAAATATTTGCATATTCATTCTCTATGCAAATTGGCAAAACAAAAATAAAAGTTGCCAAGTCAAAGAAGACAATCTTTGTTAGCCAAAATATATGTAAAACTGGTGTTTTTAACCAAAAAGGAACATAGGTACTTGCAAATATTTCCAATTACTGTGATAACATAAGAGGAAAAAAAAGCTTCCTAAAGTTTATGTTGTATCTAAACTCTTCTTTCCTAACATTCATTCTCTAGGTTGTATAATACAACAGATTATTATCAATACTTAATAAGCATCATCATTTTCCCTGTTACTAGGTAGGTATAAAAGGAGTATGTACAAAAACTTTAAGAAATAGCCCCTGTGGTCACTATACTATATGATATCAGTCTTGTATGGCATAAAATCAAAATTTAATTTAGATAATCAGTATTAACTACTTAATTAAGAATTCAAAGCCTCAGCAGTTTCTATAAATGGCCAACCAAATACATTTATATAGTTTGAGAAGAAAGGTCTTTTCCCCACTGAAAATGTAAACTGGATCTTTCAATAAAAGAAATATCAGATGATGTGTATAGTTTGCTAATCATATTGATATCTATTCCTCCCGGATATTTTGGATTGGTTATTGTGATCACAAAATTAACAAATATTAGAGTAAACTTTCCAAGTCCTCAAAAAATCCGGGGGGGGAGGGGGGGCCGCGCAGCTGGGTGGCTCAGTGGATTGAGAGCCAAGCCTAGATATAGGAGGTCCTAGGTTCAAATTTGGCCTCAGACACTTCCCAGCTGTGTGACCCTGGGCAAGTCACTTGACCCCTATTGTCTAGCCCTTACCACTCTTCTGCCTTGGAGCCAATACGCACTATTGACTACAAGATGGAAGGTGAGGGTTAAAAAAAAAAAATCCTGTAGGATACTGCCAGTAATGATGACATCCCAACACCTGTTTAAATACTTTTTACTTAATTGGGTCTTAGAGTGACACTACCAAGTATAATGCTAACTTACTGCCTCTTTCAAGGATTATAAATAAGGATTTTCCCTTAAGGATCATTCTAGACAGCAATGTTATTAGTTTAAGCTTCACTGGAAAAGAAAAAAAAACTGCAGGAACCAGTAAAGGATGCTAATAAAAGTCACTATATCTACTATTGCAGCTTATATATAATAAACACTCAAAAAATATGTATAGCCTCATTTGATCATACCACAGCTTATCACTAGGGCATCAATGATACCTCAGGGCAGAAGGTTTTTTGTGTCATGGACCTTTTGGAAGTCTAGGGAGTGACGCCTATGGGCTCCCTTCTCAGAATGTTTTAGGTGAATAAAGTACAATACATGGGATTTCAAAGGAAATCAAGCAAGTTGAAATAAAGATGCGTGTTTTCCTATCTAAATTAATGAAATCCCTGAACTATTCATTAATTTATTGGTGGTCCATGGATTAAGAACCCCCTGCTCTAAGGCCACAAATAAGTTCCACAAAAAAGTGGAAAGAATTCAAAGGATGAGAAGAACATCTTAACGTTAATAAATGCTAAATAGCAAGGTAGAGTAGAAAAGTACTAGGAGCTTAACCATGACTACTTCTTGTCCCTTTGGTGAGACTGGACAAGTCCTAGGAATTGAGTGAAAATTTCAACTATAAACTGAGGGAGTTGAACTGGACGATCACTAAGGTTTCTCCAGTCTGTAGGTATATAACAAAGGAAGCAGAAAGATAAAAGCTAGACGTGTCCATTTCTGTGGACAACATCATCCATCATTCTTGTACTCACCCAGGCTCAAAGCTATCTTTGCCTTTTCCTCCTCTTCCCTCATCCATTCAATATTAATTCCTACTGGTTCTGATTTTCTAAATTCTTGAAGAGAACTTTCTTTCTTTATATTCCCAAACCCTCTTTCAAGCTCTGATTACTTCATTCCTGACTAGCCATTTAACTGATCCTTTGCTTCCAAGATCCACTCAAACATCCCAGATATTGTTCATTCTAAAACACTATTTTGCATACATTTAAAAATCCTCAGTGACACCCTACCACTACCACCACCTAATCCCTAAAGACTAAATCCAAATGTCCCCGGTTGACTAATAAGATCTTTCACAATTTAGACCTCAGCCTAACTCTCCAAAACTAGCCTCTTATGCCAGTCCTGTAGATAACTTCCCTATAAGCAACTTTTGTACATATCTTTGAAAAATGGTATTTTTTTTACAAGTGCAAGCCCAAGGGAAACAACTATGAGTTATCCTGTGTGAAACTAAAGATTTAGAAAGAAGTATGAAATCAAATCGTAAATTATAAAAAATCTGAATCTGTAGATATGCTTCATATAGGAAAGCATGAAAGGGCAGAAATCAATTTCATTAACATTGATATCACAAGTACTTAGGTAGTCTAGAAGGCAAAATCTTTAATTTCTTCAGCTATTAAACATGTTATCAATAATTCCAGAAAAGCCACAATGACTCCTACAGTCTAAATACAGTTGGTAAATGAGGGAGGACAGAATTACAAAATAGTCCATAAAAGTAATTAGCACCAGGGAAGAGAGAAAAAAACACAGTTCCAAACCTCCCCCTTCTCTTTAAGGAGTAGATGGCTATGGGTGTGGAAGGCACACTGTATATACAGTCAGATATGGTAGACTTGTTGTCTTTTACCTTTCTTTGCTTTTTAATTCTTTTTTTCTTTAGACTGCTGAATATGTAGGGGTGGAAGAACAGATACATATTTGAAAAAGCTGTGAAAAAATAAATTCAAACTGCAGTGTAAATGTAAACCTAAAACATGTGTTCTTAAGATTGATATAAATTCTTCCAGTTATTCATTTTAATAGAGTACAACTTGAAGGAGAATAGTTTTAAGTAATGATTTTTTAGGTTTGTTTTTAAAACCCTTGCGTTCCATGCTGTGTATTGGTTCTAAGGCAGCAGAGTAGTAAAGGGCTTGGCAAAGGGGGTTAAGTGACAGGGTCACACAGCTGACAAGTGTCTGAAGTCCTATTTGAACCAAGGACCTCTCTGGGCCCGGCTCTCAATATACCGTGCCACCTAGATACCCAGAAGCCATGAAGTATTTTTTTTTTTGCGCCATATTTTACTATCTACTTGGTTCCAAAACTCTTGTGGAAAGAAAAGCAACATTAGTTATATGTAGCTGCGGAGAGGTCTCCATTCTAGTTTTCTGTTTAGGGAGTATTTTCTCTTGGCAATTCCAGGATGAGCTAATTCAACATAATCTTTTAAATTTCACAAAAACTTAAAAAAAAGGCAACTTCTTAAGATGGCCAAGGATGCTCTAAGGATTCATGAAAGGAAAGTCGGAGAACATAAACCAAAGTAAGTACCAGAGGCGGGGTAAAGAACAAAAATGCTCACGCCAATTATAAGAAACTTTACACATTTCTGAAATATACAAAACCACAGTAAAACATCTTCGTAGTGAAGAAAAATGTAGACTTCCGTGCGAGAAACAAAAAATGCGATAAAAATGCTTTTAAAGCAAAACGGGGGAAAGTAGAGATACTTACTTTAAAAAACTGTTCCATTTCTTTGCCTCTTTTTCAGTTTTCATTTTTCCCCCCAGGAGGGGATGAATTCAAATTCAAATTCAAAGAGTTCCCATTTAAAAAAAGTTTTCTTTACAAACTCTAACGGGCTCGTGAAAAGTTCCTATGGTCATTTAAGCATTAGGCTTTTTCCCTTCACGGCTCCAAGTCCCCTCGCAGGGATAAACCGGGGGGAGTAAGAAAATCGACCCATACAAGAAAACCTGCGTCACGGGCCCCCAGCTCCGAGGAGTGCCGAGCAGCACACCCCACAGGTGCGAGGCTGGGGCCCTCACCTTCCCCTTTCGTACCTGACGGGCTCCTCCGGCTTTTGGAAAAAGCTGCAACACTCTCCCATCACACCGCCCGGCCCTGGCCGTCACCACAGCGGTCGCAGCCACGGCTACCTCCAAGCTGGGGGTTAGGGAACCCGTACTAACGGCCCTGGGGCCCAGGAAGGATAGGACCGCGGGGGCCCAAGGTGGATAGGACCGCGGAGGCCCAGCGGGCCGGGAAACGGAAGGCAGGGCCTGGGAAATCAAAGTGGAGGCGGAGCTCGAGGGAAGGGGGTTAGTAAGGGAAACAAACAGGGGAAGGCACTCGAAGCGGAAAACAACCACAACGGGGTGCCCCAATAAAGCTCCAGTACGCCCGCTAAAGGTCCACACAGCGAAAGATGTTACAATGGAGACCAGGTGACGACTGGGTTCAGCGAACAGAAGCAATGACGTGCTGACGCCGCATCATTCCTTTACGTGCGAACCTAACCAAGCCCCGCCTGCACCCTTGGTCCAATAATGACTCAGGTTGCTGGGCTGGAGGCTTCCAAGTGGTTGATATATTGTAGCTCCGCCCCTTAGCCGAAGGAAAAGGGGAGAAGGAGGAGGAGAAGAGAGAAAGGGGTGGGGTTTAAGGAGAAGCGGTAGGGTGGAATGGGGACACGTAACCGGGCAACGGGAGCGTCCCTGTCCCCAAGCAGGAGATCTCGTAGTAGTGAAAACAAACCCTAAGCTACCCAGAAGTCACTCTCAATTCCTTCTGCTATTTTAGGTTCTTATTCCCCAAATCCACCTTCCTTCCGCCTCAAAAGAGCTCAGTCGCTAGTGTGAACTTTCAGTTCCTGTTTTTTTCTGTTCGTTTTAGAATTACTTTTTAAAAAATATTTTATTTTCCCAATTAAAAATAATTTTCAACAGATGTTTCCCGAAATCACCAAATTGTCTCCCTCCCTCCCCTCCCTTCTCTCAGCTATGGTAAGCAATTTGATCAGGATTATACGTGTATTAGCATGCAAAACCTACATCCACATTGGTCATTGGTGTAAGAGCGCACTCAATAAACCCCAAATCCCAAAACAAACCCTTAAACTAACGTGGAAGATGGTACGCTTTGATCTGCATCTGACTGCAACAGCTCTTTCTCTCGAGGTCAATAGCGTCCTTTGTCATAAGTCCCTCAGAACCCACCTAGATTGTCACAGTGCTGAGAGTAGCCAAGTCTTTGCCAGCTGATTATTCCACATAGTGCTATTACTATGTCAAATGCTTCCAGCTCCGCTTCTTTCATTTTGTTCATGTAGAACTTGCCAGCCTTTTCTGGAATCATTCTGCTTATCATTTCTCATGGCACAATAGTATTCCGTCCCCATCATGTACCACAATTTGTTCAGCTGTTCCTCTATTGATGGTCATCCTCTCGATCTCTGATTCTCGGCCACCACAAACAGAAAGGTTAGAAACATTTTTGCACAAGTAGATCTCTTTGGTATAGAGACCCAGTGGTGGTATGACAGAATCAAAGGATATGCACAGTCTTATATCCCTTTGGGCATAGTTTCAAATTGCCCTCCAGAATGGTTGGATCAGTTCACAACTCCACTGAAAACGCATTAGTGTCCTAATCTTACTGCATCTCTTCCAAAATTTATCACCTTCCTTTACTGTCATGTTGGCCAATCTGATAGGTTTGAGATAGTACTTCAGAGTTATTTTAATTTGCATTTCTCTAATTAAGAGTGATTTAGAACATTTTTACATGTTTTTTGATAGCTTTGATTTCACCTGAAAATTACTTGTTCATATACTTGGTCCATTTGTCACCTGGGAAATGACTCAAATTCTTATAAATTTATTTCTCTATAAGTTTGAGAAAATAGACCTTTATCAGAGAAATTTGTCATAAACCTTTTTCCCAGTTTGTTGTTTCCCTTCTAAATCTTGGTTATATTAATTTGTACAAAATCTTTTTAAATTGAATATAATCAAAACCATTCATTTTATTTCTATAGAGAGCATAAAAGTCCTCTTTCTCTTGTTTAGTCATAAATTCTTCCCTTCTCTATAGATTAGCCAGGTAAGCAATTCTATGTTCCCCTAATTTACTTATCCTATCACTATTTATATCTGATCATATTCTCATTTTGACCTTATCTTGGTATAAGGTGTGAGATATTATTCTATATCTAGTTTCTGTCATACTATTTTCCTGTTTTCCCAGCAGTTTTTATTAAGTACTGAGTTCATATCCCAAAAGCTGAAGTCTTTTAGTGTTTGATAAAAGTCTTATCAAACACTAGGTTGCTAAGGTCATTTAATCCTATTGTATCTAACCTATTCCATTGATTCACCATTCTATATCTTAGCAGATACCAGACTGTTTTAATGATTCCTGCTTTATGGTATAGTTTCAGATCAGGTACTGCTAAGTCACCTTCCTTCACATTTTTTTCATTAAGTCCCTTTGATGTTCTTGACCTTTGTTTTTTCAGATGAATTTTGTTATCTTTTTCTAGTTCTATAAAATAATTATTTGGTAGTTTGATTGGTATGGTACTAGAAAAGTAAATTAATTTAGGTAGAATTGTTATTATTATATTAGCCCATTTAATTTCTCCTTTAAAAATTTCAAGCCCAGATGGCAGAGTAGAAGCAAGAAAAGCTCAAACAACCATGAGAATCCTCTCCAACAAACCTTAAAATAACAGCACATAATGAACAGAGAAATGAAAGAACCAACAAGGAGACAGAGTGAAGCAACTTTCATTCAGAAAACAACTTGGAAGGTAGGCAGAGAGGGTCTGGGTGACTGGAATAAGAGGGGAGCACAGTCCACAGGAGGCTACACTGAGGAGTAAGGAGCAAGCCAGCAGAAACCCCCATGCCCCCATCATCTACTGTTCCAGGTTCTAAACCTCGACTCAAGCTAACATTGAGACCCTGAGACCCAGCCTGAGCCAACAGCGGTGCAACACCACGCAGGCATACCCAGTAAAGTTCCAAGCCTGCAGTAAAGTCCAGAATCCCAGCATGAGGCAGTGTGCTCAGCATGCTTGATCTATAGACCCAGAGAGAGGCCAGAAGCCTGAGCCAAAGCTTGTGGTGAGGTCCAGAATCCCAGCATAAGGCAGTCTGTCTAGCATGCCTGGTCTGTGTGAGCCCAGAGCCAGGGGCACAGTCCCAATCCAAGACAGTCCCTACCTAGCTGGGCTGTGTGAGCCCAGGCAGAGCCCTTACTAAAGCTGAAGGTGAAGTACAAGCCCCAGGGTAAGGTCATCCACAGCATGCCTGACTTGCTCAAGCCCAGAGTGAGACTAAAAGCCCCATTGAAGCCAAACCAGAGGCTAGACCCTGAGCCTCAACATAGGAAGCTCACAGTGCTCTGAGATCCACAAGCCATCATCAGTCTCAGGGGGTGACTGAAGCAGCAGTGGAAGGTGACTTTCAGAGCTCTCAGTCCACAGGCAAGCATACCTCATTGGAAGAACTGAAACTTACCCAAACCCAGTAATGCAGACAAGGGTGTAGAACTAAGCAGATAACGTGAAAAAAAAAATCAAGAGGTATAAAAGAGAATTGCACTTCGAGAAAAGGGAAGGGAGAGGTGGGAGAGGGTAAATGATCTCACCTACAGAGGCATGAAAAACTATTACAGCAGAGGGAAGGATGAGAGTGGTGATGGGCAATGCTTAAACTTTACTCTCATTGTAACTGACTCAGAGAGGGAATAACAACCATACTAACTGGGGTACAGAATCCTATCTCCCCCACAGAGAAGTAGGAGGGGAATAAATCAAGGGCAAAGGGGGTATAATAGGAGGGAGGGGCAAGTGGGGGGTGATTAAAAGCAAAACACCTATAAGGAAAAACAGAGTGAAAGGAAAAAGAACAGGATCAAAAGGGGAAAATAAGATAGAGGGGAATACACAATTGGTAATCATAACTGTGAATATGAATGGGATGAACTTATCCATAAAATGGAAATGGATAGCAGAGTGGATTAAAAACCAGAATCCTATTATACATGGTTTACAAGAAACACATTTGAGACAGGAAGGCACAGAGTAATGGTAAGGGAATGGAGCAGAATTTATTGTGCAACATCTAATGTTTAAAAAAAAAAAACAGGGGTAGCAATCATGATCTCAAAGCTAAAGCAAAAATAGATCTCATTAAATGAGATAAGATAGGAAATTACATCTTGCTAAAAGGTACTATAGTCAATGAAGTAATATAAATACTAAACATATATGTACAAATGGTACAGTCTACAAAATTTTAAAGGAGAAATTAAATGAGCTTCGGGAGGAAATAGATAGTACAATTATATAAGTAGGGAATCTCAACTTCCCCCTTTCAGATCTATAGAAAATCAAACCAAATAAAGCAAGAAGTAAAGGAAGTAAATTAAATTTTTAGAGTTAGAACTAGTAGATCTGTAGAGAAAACTGAATAGGAACATAAAGGAATATACCTTCTTTTCTGCAGTACATGGCTCCTACAGTTGTTTTTTCAATGAGATATTTCATTTTTCTTTTTTTTTTCATTCTTTTGATTTTGGTTTATTGTCTCTTGATATCTCATGAAGTCATTAACTTCTAGTTGCCCAATTCTAATTTTTAAGTAATGTTTCTGATTGTTGGTGTTTTTTTTTTCCATGAGCTCTTGAATCTCTTTTTCTGTCTGATCAATTCTGCTTTTTAAGCTGTTTTTTTTTTTCCTTCTTGCATTGCTTTCATTTCTCTTTCCCAGTTTGGGTTGTTTCAGAACCTAAAGGCAATTCTTTGAAGTTTTGTGTGTACTGCTTTCCTTTCACTGTCCTCTTCTGAGTCTGTGCCTTGTGCATTTTCTTCATAAAATTTTTCTACGACTAGGTTTTTGTCTATGTGTGTGTGTGTCTTTATGTTCGTTCATTTTCCCAGCCTTTTTCTCGACTTTCGCTTTTATTTTAAAAGTGGGCTATGTTCTCAGATTAGAGAAGGCACTCTCTTAAACTTCAATTTTTCCTTGCTGCTACCCTTAGTTCTATTTCCTGGTTTCTATAAGTTTCAAGTCTTCTAAGGTGGTACACTGCCCTCAGGACTGAGAGCTTCTGAAAGCCACCTCCCACTGCTGATTCAATCACCCCCAGGCTCAAAGCTTGCTGAGCTCAGAACACGGTGAGCTATACTGTGCTGGTGCTCAGGGTCTAGCCTCAGGCTTGGTCAGGGGCTTTGGACCTCACTCTGTACTTAGCTATGGACTGCCTTGCCCTGGGGCTTGAAGCTTTGGCTTGAACTTGAGTAGGGGCTCTGGGTCTAGCTAGGAGCTTACCCAGATCAGGCTTACTGTGTAGACTGCCTTGTACTTGATCTTCACTGCAGGCTTGGGCAAGGGCTCTGGCACTCCCCTTGGGTTTGCATCTGCTAGTCTCATAGTCCACTGTTTCGGGCTGGGGCTTGCAGGGACTCAGAGCCTCTTTCTGAGCCTGTACCTGCCAGACACACTATGGACTGCCCAGTGCTGGGGCTTGAGGCTGTGTTTGAGGCTTAGGCAGAGACTTGGGTTCTCCAAGCTGGCTTGGGTTCAGGTTCAGAACCTGCCACTACAGATGGGCGGCCTGGCTGTTGGCCTGCACAGGTACTCCTTGGCAGGGTCTTGCTGCTGGCTCTGCTCTCCTCTCACCCCAGGGAACCAGACCCTCCTTTGCCTACCTTTGGTCTTGTGTTCTGCATGAAGAAAGTCGCTTTACTCCAGTCCCCTTGTTTGTTCTGTCACTACCGTATTGATTTTGAGACCTTATTTTAAGGTTGGTTGGAACATGTTTGAGTGTTTTGAGCTTTTCCTGCTTCTACTCTGCTATCTTAAGTTATAAAAATAATAGGATCCTTCTGTCCTAGCCATGGCTCTTCCTTGTCTAGTGATCTTGGCCCCTCTGTCACTGGGCAATTAGGCTGTGTCTGCTCACTGAAAGGACGGGGAATGAGGCAAACTTAGTCACAAGTTAAAGGAACACCAACCAAAAGAAGAGAAGAAAAGAAACACAACAATGCTCCAGTTCACATGGCATTTGTGAATGCCCTGGAAAATCAATGGCACGTGCAATGTTATGGAATTGAACAGCAACAGATATTTCTACCAAATAGACCATTTCAGTGTAGCGATATGGGAAGAAGTAGAGATGTAAAGAGCTCTGAGGCTCAAGATTAGTTTGGGGGGAAATTGCTGAAATTGATCTTTACTGTCTCCCTCTGCCCTTATGGCACTTCTTTGTTTCCTCACCGATCTTGCTCAATCCAAGGCATCATGGGCAACTCAAAGATGGTCCTGCTTTTCTTTGGACTGATAGACTCCGGCTACCAGCCTTTACTCTTTTGTACTCACCTCTCCTATGCATCCAAATTGGACCGCTTGCTGTTTCTGAAGAATGCGTCACCTTTATACCATCTCAACGCACCCAGAATGTTCTCACTCTATCTCTGCCTTTCCAAATCCCATTGAATTTTTCAAGTGTTACCTCTTCCATGAAGCATTCATGATTCATCCTTCCTAGGGACTCCTACAGCATTTTGTTCATGTGGCATTTGTTAGGTACTGTGTTAATTGTAAGTATTTGCCCCTCCTCTCTTGTTCCTTAAAGGGCAAAGAGGGTGTATTATGACTCATCTTTCTTTCTTCAGCAGTGCCTACCCCTGGACCACGTATGCTAATGTACATTTATTGAATTAATGAAATATTAGAATAATAGGACCTCAGTCAGAATTAGAAGAGACCTCAACAAACATTTGATTCTATCTTGAGCAAGAATCTCCCTTACAACATCCTGGAAAAAGAGATTTTAATAATTTTAATAATGGTCCGAAGCTAAATGATCTACCTTCAGAGCTAGTGAACTTTTGATCTCCTTGGAGTTATTTAAGAAGAAGCTGGATGGCCACTAGTAGGATTTGTGGGAGTCAGGATTTCTTTTTCAGAATAGGTGAGACCAATTCCTGTCTAAGGTACTTTCAGTTCATATTCTCTGGTTCTCTTGTTATATGAGTCAACCAAGTTCTGCCTAGTGATAAAAAAATCACAACCTCCAAAGGCGAACTATTCCAGTGTACTGGATGGTGTCTAACCAAGGCAAAGAACAGTAGGCTATAACCTCATTTATTAAAAACATTATATTTCTGTTAATACAGTCTAACATACCATTAGGGTTTTTTTTTGTGTGTGTGTGTGGCTGCTTAAATTTTTAAGTGACTAAAACCCCCAATTCTTTAAAAAAAATATGCGGTCCCTAAGATTTTAATATTAGTCTCAACTATTGTATTAAAATCAAATTCCTTCTTAATTACATTACTTTCATTACAACATTACTAGGAAGTTGGAAAGTAAACATCTTTCAGGACATTTCCATGTCAAAGGAAATATTTGTCACAGATTTCAGGAGCTATAGACAGGACTAACAATAAGTCAGCCTATCAACAAGGTTGAAAGAGGAACAGGATCTATATGTAGAAAAACATTTATAGCAGCTATTTTTGAGGTAATAAAGAACTGGAAACTGAAGATATGGACCTCATTTGGGAAATGGCTGAACAAGCAATAAATGAATGCAATGAAAACCTATTGTGTCATAGAAATGATGAAGTGGATGGTTTCTGAGAAAGACGTATATGAAGTAATAGAGACACATGAGCAGAACCAACAAAACAATTTATACTATAATTTTGTAGAAATAAACAACTTTCAAAGATTTCTAGACCTTCGAGCAATAAAATAATGATTCTAGAAGATTGATGATGAAGAACATTTTGTTTGAATATACATATTTATCACAAGAGTTTTATTTTTGCGTGGGTGATGGTGTAGGTAGGAAGAAGAAAAAACAAATATTTCTAAATTGAAAATTTAATTTTTAAAAAGAAAGCAACACAACATAAGCAGTTTGAACCACAGAGTTCAAAAGCTAGCAAGATCTTAATAGTGTTATGAAATTGATTGCAGTAGCATCATCAGTTAATTTTTTTAACTGGCATCATGTTTTATCAATTCTGCAAAATAAGCAAACATGTCCAATAAAAATAGATATTTTATAAATAAGTAAATCAGTGCTGTTATATCTTGCACAAGATTAATGAGAGCACTGTAATGGGGTTTCAGGTAGGCAGGTATGTAGACTCTCTTGGCCTGCTGATGGGAATACTGTTTGGAAGGAGTTGGGAATTTTCTAGTGTAGGTCTTTGTTCATGCTTTCAACAATTTCAACAAAAGATATTTTTATTTTGTCTCTTCTTTCTCTATGTTGATGTTGATTCCCCTATCTGCTCCTTTCCTTTTCTCTTTCATAAATGCACTATTACAGTGCAGGTGGGAACTGAAGCAGTAATTCAATAGCTAAAAATACCGCTTTTGATTCTTGGAAGTTTTCATCCTTTCATATTGACTTATGAAACCTGGAATGTCGATTAATTAGAGATTTCACTGTCTGCCTGTAATAAAGTCAAGTCCGCATAACTAAAGGGCTTGTTTTTTACAAAATCCTGACCTATATTCCCAAGTTGAGTATCCAAGTGTGTAGCTAGGACTAAATAAATGGCTTAATGAAGTGTTAATGAATTAAATGCGAAGACTACCTGTGTTGTCTCTTTGAACGCCTTTATACTGACCGACTTCTGAGAGGATGTCGCTGCTACTAGCTTCTACACATTACTTCACTTTTTCTGCCCCCACTTCCTTCTTAAACTTGCACTCCTAGCTTTGACATGCAGAGTCTGGTGATCCCCCAGCAGTGTGGCCTTCCGCAAATTTTTCCTGCTGAAAGGCTTTCACTGTTAAAAATTTCACTTTAAAACGAGTCCTTCCCATAACCTATGAAGTAAGAGAGATGTGTAAGGAGAAAAAAAAGGGACCAGCCTGCTTAGACCTGGCTGCAAGAGAAGCAAAGATTCCGGGGCTCTGTTTACAAGGCGCCCTTTCCCCACCCCCTCCCACCCCCACAAACTCTGAAAAGCTTCCCGGAAAAAGTCCTGTTTCTGGGATGGATCCTGTCCCACTGTTATCTCTTTCCCCAGCAGGGGCTAGGGGACAGGGAGCTGGCAACCTCTTCCCTCCCTCCCGCTTACGGTTGTTTTGCTGTCTCCCTCTGAAGCTCTGGGACAAAGTAAATAGTGAAGAAGCCGGAGCAGTAGCAGAAGCAGAAACCGGCGAAGCGGCAGCAGCAGAGACCAGGCAGTGCCCTGCCTCTCGCGTACTCTCCGGCCGCCTTTGATGCTGGGCCTTCTCACCATGAGGGTCCTGGGAGGCCTCCTTATAAGTCTTTTTTTCATGATCCAGATCTCAGAAGCAGAAAACTGTGAGTAATCAATTGTGTGGATTCCCATGTGTCCCCCCTTAACGAGCCCCCCGTAACTTTGCCAAGCTAGTCCCGCTTCGTGGTCCAGGGAGTTCCTTTTCCCTTCTTAGCCCTCCCCCCGAGGAGGAGACTATACTGCGAAAACTTAAGTAGATGGGGGGCCGCTGAAAAGCAAGTGCAGCCGGGGGGCCGGTCGGGGCAGTATTTGCTTGGGACACTAATTGTCTGCCTACTCGCCTTCTCCGGGAACAAATCCCAGCGATTCTCAGTCATGAGAGAGGGCGGAGGGCACCCTGCTTGGTCCGTCCCGTCCCCCTCTCCTCACCGGTCCCCCCAGGTTAGAAACTGAACTTCGCCATCTGGGCAAGAATGCCCTCCAACTCTGGAATCCGGGAAAGCCAGAGCTCGTTCTTCACTCCTCCCCACGGCTCACCCCGCCCCCCACCGGGATCCCGCGCCAAGCATCGCCCCTTTCTGCTGCCTTACTTACTACCTAGCCTTATGCAATGCCCGTACTTTGAGCTTCTATCGACTTTCGTGGCCACACTGACTAACCGAAGTAGGACGACGCGTATTCTTCGTGCTAGCTCGGGGATCCAAAGCAAAGTTAAAGATGAGGTTGCCCAGATCGCACTTTAACACTAGGTAACATTCGAGTACTTCCTTTGCTTTCTTGACCGGTTCACAGTAGCTTTTCCACCATTTGGGTCTTGAAAAAAGTCTCCTATTGTCTTGTACGGAAAACTAATGCACATCTTGGTAGAGCCGAGCATTTCCACCCGAGGCTGATTGATTGACTTTCTAACGTCACGTTCTGACTCCCTCAAGGTTGCCTGAGGTGAATTATCTTAAAGCTGATTACCTACTTGGGTGATGTTTTCTAAGGAGGCAGGATCAGGACGAGTACTATCGCCCCTGAACGTTCTTCTCTGCATCAGGGTAGGAAACCCAAGCCCCGGACTCTCAAAGAGTTTTTGAGGGGTTTGGTGACCAGAAGGAAAAGATTCCAAATTTGGAGACCCCAAATTAGGATTTAGGAAGACGGTCTGCTACGAATTGGACTAGAACGACACCCATTTGGCATAAATTGAGATGATTAGAAATAAGATATTTTAAAATTCTAAATGCTGGAAGTTGATGCAATTTCTAAGACCTAAAATGGGAAAACCTCATCATAGAATGACTATTTTGTGGATTTCTTGATTTTAATCTTTAAATGCTAGAGAGAATTTACATAAGTCCAAGTAAAGCCTGTCAAGAATTCTCTTCAGGATACCTTCACCAAACCTTAAAAGCTAAACTGAATTCTCTCAGCAAGTCTCTTGATGGTTCCTCACATAAGACAGTTAACGTTTTTTAGTGTCAAAGGAAATTCTATCAGCTCTTCTATATACTAAATTACAACTAGATTTACTCTCCCTCATGATTTTTATAAAGTGCTCTTGTTATTTGGGCTGTTGTAATCACATACACACACTCCTACCTTTTTCTTGTTTCCTCTTGCCTTCTTTCATCTTAAACTTTTCATGTTGATTTCATCTTGCCCTTATGTTCTCTCTCTTCAAAGATCAGTGTTAATAGGTAGAAGAAAGTAGTTAGGACTTGGTTAGGGTTAAAGTCCGTGATTGGATTGAAGTTCCTTCTATCCATGTGAAGACCAATTCTACTCCTTTATTATGCTACAAATCTATGGTTTCAAACAGAATAATTTTGCAACAAAATATCAATTACATCCAATGTTCTCTGACTGCAATCAAGATTAAATAACCTATGTTTAGTCCAATATGCTTTTTTTGGGGTGATTTTTAATTTTTAATGTATTTTTGTTTCATTAAATACTTTCCAATTACATTAAAACTTTAATATTCATTAAAAAAAATTTTGAGTTCCAAGTTATCTCCCTACTTTCTGCCTCCTCATCCTTTGAGAAGGCAAGCTATATATTGATTTATATACCCCAAGTCATGTAAAACATTTCCATATGAGTCATGTTGCAAAAGAAATCACAAACAAAAAATAATTTAAAATTTTTAAAAATTAAAATGTTTTAATCTACATTCAGAGCTCATCTTTTCTCTCTCTGAAAGTGGGTAACATTTTGATCATGGGACCTATGGAATTGTCTTGATCAGAGTAGCTGTGAAGCGAGGTAAACTAAGTCATTGAACAGAAAACCTGTTTTTCCCTGGGAAAAGTAGAAATCAGAACTGAGCTTTCCTGTGAAGGTCAGTCAGCTCAGAACCAAAACAACATAAGTCAGGAATGAGAGAGTAACTCCCTAGGATAAGATATACAATGGAAGGTCCTGTCCATCAAGGTTATGTCTCATAATGAACATTGCTTGCTCTCTATCTTGCACCCTATAAAAACTGCATTGTAACTTCAGTCCACTACAGTTTTCATTATGAAAATTTGTCCTGGTCAGTAAGAAATAAATATTGGTTCCATTAATTTGAACTTCTGGGTATCCCAACTTGCTTTATGAAGTGCACCACTTCAGTTGTCTTCCACACATGATCAGCCTTACAATATTGCTATTATTTTGTACAACGTTCTTCTGGTTCTGCTCACTTCTCTTTGCTTCAATTCATATAAGACTTCCCAGGTTTTCCTGAAACCATCCTGTTTGTCATTTCTTATAGCAATAATATTCCATCATAATCATATGCTGCAACTTTTTCAACTATTCCCCAGTTGATGGACATCCCTTCAATTTCCAATTCTTTACCACCACAAAAAGAGTGCTATAAATATTTTTGTACAAATAAGCCATTTTCCCATTTCTTTTATCTTTTATCTTTTTGGGATACAGACATAGTAGTAGCACTGCAGGGACATATTTTTGTATGCACAATTTTATATTTCTCAAGGTGTAATTCCAAATTGTTTTCGAGATTGATTGTACCTATTCACAAATCTATCAGCGGTGCATTAGTGTCCTTATGTTTTCACATCTCTTTTAGTACTTGTCAATACTTTTCAAGATTCCCATAGTAATTCTCTCTCCACCGAAGTAAAACACATCTCCCCTGCCCCTACACATTGTCTCTGTCCTCTAAAATTCATCATGTGGTGTGACAAGGAAATTGTGGTCGCCACAATGTGACAAGGAAATCACTTTAAAAGACTGATATATATTAATTTAAGGTCGCCAAGGAATTCAGCTATGTAATTCCTAAATGAAAACTCAAGTCAGCAGTCAACCTTTTATGGAGTTTAATTACAAACAGGATGAAGAAAGGTATTAGAGATAGAGAGAGAGAGAGGGAGAGAGAAAGGGGAGAGAAGGGAATAGGGCTTAAATACCCCTTCTGTTTAGGCTGGGCCAAAAGGCCCAAGCCCTTAGATAGCTGGGGCAAAGAAAGGAGATCAGTCCCTATTACTCATGTGACCAAAATGGAGAAACAGTCTCAGGGGCCTCCACCTCCAGCTTCCTTCAGAGCAAGCTTCTCAGAGCACAACCTCTCAGGGCAAAACCTCTCCAACCAACCCTCCTCAGTCCTCAGACCCCGCTATCTTTAAGGAAACCATCTCAGTTCCCTCCCCTCAGTTCTCACATCTACCAATCACTGTCCATGTCTTCCGTGTGCCAATGGTGGCTCTACCTTAACCCAGGACCGCCCAGAGGTCTGTGGCTTTGCACATGTCTGTTGAAGGTCATATTCTCAAATAATTAAATCTTGATCCTTTGCTGCAGCCCTTCCTAAATCCTGTTAGGACTGAGTAGGGTAGAGATTGTATTTTCCAAGACCTGGTTCTGTCATTCCAAGTATCTCTATTGTATCAATTCTAAAATCAATCATGACTCAAATAAATTCCTGTTCTGTGCTTAAGCATAGGTCAAAGCCCTTTCCATTGTTCAGTAAAAGGTTTCTGTCCTAAAGTAATCTTAAGAAGGGAGGAGGAGGAACCTCCCATGCCAATGGGGTTCACATTCCAATAGAGTTCCCACTATCAATAGGAAATTTTTCAAGTATGAAATTTCCCAATGGTGAAATTTCCAACATTTATAAGTCTAAGAAAATTTAAGGTTTACAGTGGTAGACAACCTTCTTATCTTGTCTAAACTTAGCCAGACTTGTTCTCTAATTACAAGCAATCAAATGTTTCATAAATTCTATACTTAATTTTTAAAATTAAAACATTTTATTTAATTAATTTAGAATATTTTTCCATGGTTACATGTTTCATGTTCTTTCCTTCCCCCCACCCCATAGCTGACCACAATTCCACTAGCTTTTACACATATCATTGATCAAGACCTATTTCCCTATTATTGATAATTGCACCAGGGTGATCATTTAGAGTCTACATCCCCAATCACATCCTCATTGAGCCATGTGATCAAGCAGTTGTTTTTCTTCTGTGTTTCTATTCCCACAGTTCTTACTCTGGATGTGGAGAGCTTCTTTCTCATAAGTCCCTCAGAATTGACCTGGATCATTGCATTGCTGCTAGTAGAGAACTCCATTACATTTGATAAATTCTATACTTAAAGTCTGTTCAGCCTAAAAGGACCTCGCAGAGCTCTTTCTTCTCCTAGTATAACCTCAAAAACCTGGGTGACCTCCATGCAAAAACAAGACTTTTGTAGAACCATATCTAAACATTTTACCTCATAATATATGTAATTATATAATGATATATAATTAGGGAAAGGAGGAATGAAAATCTATAAGTATTTTTGAAAATCAGCTTTGAAACATGAAGACCAAATATTGTGTAAAATTTATTGAAGCAAATAAACCAACAAATCCTGTTTCTAGTTCTCAAGTCATATATATACATATTTATGTTTATATGCAAAAAGATATTTTAAAAGTAAATTTAGTTATAAAGTTTCTCAAGCATGTGTTATGATAGAAACAAGAAAAATTGGGAATTTTTCCTACAAGGACTTGTTGACTTTTCAATTTGGGTTCATAGTAGGTAATCATTCTTGTCGACAACAGCATGATGTAAGAGAAAGCCTATTTGTACTTTGAGTTAGCACAGACCTAATTTCCTATCATGACTTTGTTATGTGACTCTAGGTAAGTCACAACATCACTGTGAATATCAGTTTTCTCATCTATGGGTAGCAAGAGCCATTCAATAGAGCATGCCCAGAGTCGTTATTCCTGGTTTTTGGCACCTATGCAGAAGTTTAGGGGTGCCTGCTTCTTATCATATGTGTTTCATTTTTGAGAGGTTTTCTACATGACAGTCTCTGTATTGGCTTTGGAGAATTAGTGAAAAATGAGTCATCCTATAAAATTAGAGCTTATTAGAAGTCTGGGGAAGAGTTTCCACCAACTTTACTACCATTCTTGGAGAAGACATTATTTTCTTAACAAATTTTTTTCAGAAGTTGTATGGACAGTAACAAGTCAAGGTAAAAAGCAAAGTCTAATATCAATTTACAAGTGTTACCGATAGGATAATACGTAGAGGCAGAGTGTCAGGATCCACACCCACCACCCACCCCTAGACTGAGTGTTGTGCCATTCCCCTCAGAGACCAAGTGTTGTGCTCATCCACACACTGAGTGTCATGTGCATCCTGTCCCACCCTTACCCCATACAGGGGAATGAAGAAGTGCTCCCACTGGGCTGCTGGACAGAGGGGTGGGTGAAGTGAAAAAATGTTGTACTGGAGTGGAGTGCAGTGGAGAGGGGGAAGGGAGGAGCTCTTCCTGAGTCCCTCTTCCTTTCTAGTAACCGATTCTGGGAAGGGGAGGGCAGCTGCATGTTCACAGAGAGTGCTCTGTGTGCCATCTTTGGCACCTGAGGCATAGGTTCGGCATCACTGATCTAGCCTATGGACCACAAGTCTTTTGTGAACAATAGAAACATTGCATTGGGTCCATAAATCCATGTCTTCACCAAGCAGTGTCATTCTAATGACTACTTAGCTTCAATATAATATGCAGCCTGATTCAGCATTATAAGTAAGTGAGCATATGTTCCTGGCTAGTTCTGTGATTTAACATTGGAATTGGAATGACATAAGGTACTTGTAGAATATCTAGCACTCAAAAGAAAGGAGATTTACTTAGCTATAACTTGGAAAGGGTATTTAGTAAAGATACAGAATTGTTTCTTTTGGGCACAGCTCCTTCTGACTCTGCATTTGTCACAGTGGTGCAACCAGTCAGAGAAATGTGCTGGCTTTTTCATTTAGATGATTTGAAAACTATCTTAATGGTTTGCCAATCTCTAAGATGGTATCACTACTTTTTTTTACAATTTGTAAAAATTTCTTTATCCCTCCTGATATCCTCTGTCTTTCAATTGAGAAAATTATTTTAAAATCCTTTCATTCAAATCTGCATAATCCTGCAAAACAAATCTCCACATTAGGCATGCCCCCAAATTTATCTTTCTTCATTTTAAGTTCATCATTGCTTTCTTAGGGGGTAAGTGGAGTGTTTATCTTCATTCATTTGGTTTATCATTTTGTTGGTCAGAGTTCTAAAGTCTTTCAAGGAGTGTTTTTTATCTATAATGTATAAGTTATATATTTATGTTTGTATACATATATACACAATTTAAAATTTTAAATATATATAATCACATAAATTGTTCTCTTAGTTCTACTCATTTTATCCATATGCATTAGTTCATAAAAGACTTACCAGTTTCCTTTAAAATGTCCATTTCGTTATTTTTTATGGGGCACAATAATAGTCCATTACATTCACATGTCACATTTTAACTACTCTCAACTAGTTTCTAAATTTTGGCTGCCATGAAAAACGTTGCAGCTATGAAGCACAGAGGATAGAGTGCTGGGCCTGGAGTTAGGAATACTCCTGACCTTTGGCAAGTCATTTAACCCTGTTTTCCCTCAGTTTCTTCATCTGTAACATGAGCTAGAGAAGGAAATGTCAAGTCACTCCAGTATCTCTGCCAAGAAAACCTCAAATGGGGTCACAAAGAGTTGGACAGGACTGAAAAACCTCTGAACAAATATTTTTAAGTGTCTAGTTCCTTTTTTTTGTTCTTCCGTTTCTTTGGAGAATAGATCTAGTAATGGAAAAGCTGGAGAGTCTGTGAAGTTTGATAACTTTTGGGGTATAGTTCCAAACTGCTTTCCAGAATGTCTGTACAAATTCTTAGCTCATTTCTTACAGCCCCTCCAACATTTGTTATTTTCCCTTTTGTTATCTTTGCCAGGATAATAAGTATAAGTTAGAACTTAAAAGTTGTTTTAATTTGCATTTCTGTGGTTATTAGTAATCTAAAGCATTCTCATATGATTGTTGGTAGCTCAGATGTCTTCCTTTGAAAACTGCCTATTTATATCCTTTGATCATTTATCTATTGGGGAATTGATCTTTTTCTTATACATTTGAATCAATTCTTTATATATCTTGGAAATAAGATTTTTAAACAACCACCATTTGCTTATTGGATATTACAAACTGAATTTCCTGGAGATTTCACAACAAAATAGAATTAATTATCCCTCCCAAGCTACCCCCTCCTTATTTATCTTGACTATCATCTCAAGCTGTTGTACTTGATTTCTTCTCCATGTGTTGGGCAGTCTGTTAGAAAAAGATGTCTATACACATTGCCCTGATTTCTTTCACTCATTCTTTAACTCTTTGCAATCTGACTTCCTGCTTCAACACTTAATGGAACTTGCTCCTTCCTAAATTATCAATGTTCTCTTGATTATCTAATATAATGGATTTTTCTTAGTCTTATTTATTCTTGACTTTTCTGTTGCCTTGACATTATCTGCTGTCCCTTTCTTTTTGATACTCTATTCTCTCTTGGTTTTGTGATGTTGCTCTCTCCTAGTTCTTCTCATACATGTCAGATTGTTCCTTCTCAGTATCCTTTGAAGGATCTTTATCCAGGTCATGACTACTAGTCATAGGTGTCCCTCAGACCTCTGTCTTGGGTCTTTTTTTCTTCTCCTCCCATAGTATTCATAAAGTACTACATACTTGATCTCATCAGGTCCTATGGATAGAGTTTTTCATCTCTACCGAGTTCATTCTCAGATTTCTTTATCTAATCCTAACCTCTCTCATAACTTCTAGTCTTGCATCTCTAGTTGCCTATTATGCATTTCGAAAGTGTTTCCTATAGACATCTTTAACTCATTATGTCCAAAATGAATTAATTATCTTTCCTTTCCCAAATTTTTCCTTCTTTTTAACTTCTCTCTTACTGTGGTGGAAAATGCCATCCACACAGTCACTCAGACTTGAAACCTATGTGTCATCTTCTACTTCTTACTCTCTCTCTCTCTCACTTCTCATATATAATTTGTTGCCAAGGCCAATATATTGGTTTAACATTTGTAACAGCTTTTGTATACATTCTCCTTTCTCTTCTAACTTTGCTACAGCCCTCCTGCCTAGACTATTACAATAGCTTTATGGTTGGCTTCCCTCCCTCAAATCTACTCTCTTCTCTCTTACACATAGCTGTCAAATTGATCTTCCTAAATCACAAGTTTGACCGTGCCACTGCCTATTCAGTAAATTCCAGGACCTCCAGGATCAAATATAAAGTCCTATAAAACCCTTCCTTCAACACTCAGCTCAATCACCAACTTTCTACATGAATTCTGATCTTAACCATTAGTGCCCTCATTCTTTGTATACCTTGTATTTTACTACTTTGTGTTTAAATTAAATTAAATTTTAAATTTAGTTATACATACATACATACATACACACACACACATATATGTTTGGCATATAGGTGGTCTAGTGGATAGAGATCTGGTCCTAGAGTTAGAAAGACTCTATGAGTCCAAATACAGCCTCAGATACTTATTAGCTATATGACCCTGGACAAGTCACTTAACCTTGGTTGCCTCAGTCTCCTCATCTGTAAAATGATCTGGAGAAGGAAATGGCAATCCATTCCAATAATTCAGTCAAGAAAACCCCAAATGTGTGTTTTTCATGATAATAAAAAGAAAATTAAAAAAGAAAACCCTGAATGGGATCATGAAGAGTCAGATAAGCCTAAAACAACTGAACAACAACAAATACGTATATTTATTTCATATATGATTCCTTCCCCCAACCTATACTTTCTGTCTTAGAATCAACCAACACTCAATATCAGTTCCAAGGAAGAAGAGCAGTAAAGACTAAGCAATTAGGGTTAAGTATTTGCAAAGGGTCACACAGCTAGGAAATATCTGTGGGTAGACTTGAACCCAGTGGGTCTGACTACCCACTGAGCTACCTAGCTGTCCCATATAGACTTTTATTTTATTTGTCCCCCTCAAGCTATTTGGAAATATAGAGTGTTTCATTCATTATAACTGTACTCCAATGCTTGACAACAAGAAGAATAATTTATCAAGCTCTTACTGTGTGCCAGGTACTATGCTAAGCACTGGGCATATAAAGAAAGGCAAAACTGGAGACCTGTCCAAAGGGAACTTACATTCTAATTGAGGAGGCAACATGCAAACAACTATGAGTATATTTCATATAGAATAAATGCTTAGGCATCGAAGGGAATAGGAAAAGTCCTCTTATAGAAGATAAGAAATGAGCTGAGACTTGAAGGAAACCAGGAGAAACTAGGAGGTCAAGACAAAGAAGAGCCTTCTAGAAATAGGGGATAGTTGGTAAAATGGCATTGGAGTTGGAGATGGACGGTCATGAGGAAAGTAAGGAGATTAGAATTACTGGAGAGGAGGTGGAGAGTAATAAAATGTTAAGAAGACTGGAGAGGTTTAAATGATCTTAAAAGCGAAAAAGGGAATTTTATTTTTGATCCTAGAGTTAATAGAGAGCCACTGCAGTTTACTGAGTAGGGAGGTAACATGGTCAGACGTGCTTTTTTTGGCAGCTAAGTGGTGGATGGACTGGAGTGAAAAGATACTTTTGGTAAGGAAACCAACCAGAAAGTTATTACAATAGGCCTGGCAGGAAATGATAAGGTCTGCACTGAGGTGGCAGGATGTCAAAGGAGAGAAAGGAATGTAGATGAGAGTAATGGTAATTTGGCAACAAGTCATATATGTAGAGTGAATGAGAGTAAAACTTTAAGTGAACCCCAAGTTGTAAGTCTGGGTGCCTGGGAAGATGGTGATATCCTGGACGATATCAGGGAGTATTAGAAAAGCCAGGGGTTGGCAGAGATTTGGGGGAGAGATAATGAGTTTCAGTTTTGAAAAGATTGATTTCAAGCTATTTGCAGAACATTTAGTTTGCGATGTCCAGTAGGAAGTCGGAGCTGTGAGAATGGAAATCAGGAGGGGCGCTAGAGCTAATCAGAGAGGTTAATTGCAACCACAGGAGGAGATAAGATGGCCAAGTGAGATGACATAGAGGGAGGACTTAGAGGGCCCAGGACAGAGTCTTGGAGTGCACCCATAGTTAGATGGTATGACCTGGTTGGAGATCCATCAAAAGAAGCAATCAGATCGGTAAGAGAAGGCAGATCGTAAGAAAGCAGGGTCATGCACAGGAAGGGGCTTATCTGTCCATGGGCTCTTGATTTACTTTGGGTTATCACTCTTTCTGTGTGTTCCCCACTTCTGTGCTTATCTACAAGACTAGCTAAGGAATACTGTCACACGTTGCCTCTAAAATATTTGTGATTTCCAGTAAAAATCAGCACATTACCTCATGATAAAGCAAAATGTGTCTCTTTTTTTACTCCGAGTTCCACATTTCTCTTGCTCTTTAATGCTGCTGATATTAACTTCATAACAAGGATCAGGGTTTCACGTTTTCTTTATATACAAGACAAATGATAGTGATGCAAGAACAGAAGGCAAGGAGGGAGGGAGTACATTTTGTGGACATACGGCAGCTGGTGGTATCACTACTAGCTACAGCCAAAATCAATGTTTCCTAATTTAGGCTTCTTCCCTTTTGAGGGCGAAGGGACAAGTTAAACCTCTGGAGGAGTGGGACAGTCAATGGAAGTGGCATCTGTTCCCACTTCAGGGGAGTGAGTGAAGAAGCGGGTTCTCTAATCATCTTTCATTGCTCAGTAGTTTTTCTTTTGGGGTCCCATTTCTGTTCACTTAGCACTCTAGACACCTTATCATGGCTGTATATCACAATTGCTTTGGTAGCCGCGAGACTTGTCAGAGTCTTTGTAGGAAATCTTAGGTGAGCACAAGTCCAGAGAGCCAGGTCAGTGCTCCACCCTGGATTGTTCACATGAGATCGAAATGGAAAATTCACTTCAAAGTCCAACTCTTGATTCAGCTCAGGACCAGATGACCTGGAGCCATCTTGATTCAACCTGTCTAAAACATAGTTATCATCCACTCCCTTTCACAAAAAGAATCCCATAAAAACCACATCAGGTCCATTTCCAAACCATTGCTCACTTGGTGGCTGTTAGGGTTGCATCTTCATGGGAAAAAGTATATTTATAAGTAAAACTCTGAAATATTTTAAAGCAAAAAATGGGCTAAAACAGTCCAAGCAAATCAGAAAAGGATGGTGAAATCTTATGAGATGAATTGTATATTTCTGAAATGATCAATTATTAAGCAACTGTCGGTTCTTACATTTATATGAGGCTTTAAAGGGGACAAATAATAATTATAACAATAGCTGACATAGATGGTTAGTGATAGAAAGGAGATAATATTTGGAAAGTGCTTAATACAGTGCCTGGCAAATACCAGGCACTTAAATGCTTGCCTAGAGGGAGATTGGACTTTGAGAGGCAACAGTAATCAATAAATCAAATAAGCATTTTTGAATGACTTTTATGTACCAGCCAGCTTAGATAGTAGAGATACAAGAACAAAAATCAACAGTCTCTGCCATCTATTAAGGAAACAACATGCACCTATAAGCATGTAGGCATACATACATGTACATATATGTGGGTACCTATGCATATATGGACACACAAAATACATACAAAGTATTTTGGTGGGGAAGCACTGGTAGATGGGGGTATCACAAAAAGTCTAGTGTAGAACATGCCTTTTCAACTAAGTTTGAAGGAAGCTAGGGATTTTCAGAGGTAGGGATGAGGAAGAAATGCACTTCAGGTAAGGCACATCAAGCAGGAAGCTTTTTAAATAGACCAAGCTAGACTTATTGAGGACTGGTAGGCTTGGAATTAGGAAATGACGAATTCAAATTCTACATTCTTCTTTTACTGGCTATGTGAGGCTGGGCAGGTCAGTTAACTTCTGGGCACCTCAGGCAATTCTCTGGTACTTATTTTTATTTTTTTAGTAAGTGTACAATTGGTAGAGGGCATAGCCAAAATTACACATCTAATGTTTGCAAAGCATTTCATGTACATAATCTTGTTTAATCCCCTACTAATCCTGTAAAGAATTCATTTTGGGGGCTGGACCTGTTATTTCATTGGCATGAAGAATTTCCAATGATGAACCCTCTTTTTTTCCAAACAGATAAACAACCGTTCTCCAGTTTTTTATGCTGGTCTTATTGTACAGAAGAGTCTGGGACACTAGGCTTTTGTGACTTGCCCCACCTCGTGTGAAATGAGAGAAATTACTTGAACTCAGGTCTTTCTGACTGGGAGGCCAATTCTCTATTCATTGCACCACTGCCTCTCCTGAAATAAATACAGGCATTATTATCTCTAAGTATAGTTGAAGAAACTGATGCATAGAAGTACATCATGTATTGTAATAATATAGTATTATTATTGTTTTTTCTTATCAATATCGCTTCCAAGACAGAGGAGAGATAAGGGCTAGGCAGTTAGGATTAAGTAACTTGCCCAGGGACACACAGCTAGGAAATACTTGTCCCAGATAAGACTTAGACCCAGGACCTCCTGTTTCCAAGTCTTATGCTCCATCCACTGAGCCACTTAGCTGCCCTTATATTTAATATCATTTGTAATATTCTTTAATTTAATGAAAAGTATTTGGCAAATATAAAAATTTTCAAAAAGTCACGCTATTAAATACCATTTAGGGAAGATTTCAAGAGACAACCTGGCCTAGCAAATAAAGAACTGTTCTTGAAGCCGGGAAGACTTGGTTCTAAGTTCTATTTCTTTTCATTAAAATTTTTTTTTCAAAATTTTATTTAATTAGATGATTTAGAATAATTTCCCATGGTTACAAGACTCATGTTCCTTCCCTCCCTTTTCCCCACCCCTATCTGATGCACAATTCCACTGGGTTTAACATGTGCTGTCGATCAAGAGCCATTTCCTTATTATTAATATTTGCATTAGGGTGATCTTTTAGAATCTATTTTCCCAGTCATAGCCCCATCAGACCTCAATGTGATCAAGCAGTTGTTTTGCTTGTGTTTCTTTTCCCACATTTCTTCCTCTGGGTGTGGATAGCATTCTTTCTCATATGTCCCTCCTAATAGTTCTGGATCATTGCATTGCTGCTAGTAGAGAAGTCCATTACATTTGATTGTACCACAGTGTATTAGTCTCTGTGTACAATGTTCTCCTGGTTCTGCTCCTTTCTCTCTGCATCACTTCCTGGAGGTTGTTCCAGTTCACATGGAATTCCTCCACTTTATTATTCCTTTGAGCACAATAGTATTCCTAATCACCAACAGATACCACAATTTGTTCAGCCATTCCCCAATTGAAGGGCATCCCCTCATTTTCCAGTTTTTTTGCCACCACAAAGAGCGCAGCTATGAATATTCTTGTACAAGTCTTTTTCCTTATTATCTCTTTGGGGTATAAACCAAGCAGTGCTATGGCTGAATCAAAAGGGCAGACAGTCTTTTAGTGCCCTTTGGGCATAGCTCCAAATTGCCTTCCAGAATGGTTGGATCAATTCACAACTCCACCAGCAATGCATTAATGTCCCAATTTTGCCACATCCCCTCCAGAATTCATTACTTTCCTATACTGTCATTTTAGCCAATCTGCTAGGTGTGAGGTGATACCTCAGAGTTGTTTTGATTTGCATTTCTCTGATTATAATACATTTAGAACATTTTTTCATGTACTTATTCATAGTTTTGATTTCTTTATCTGAAAATTGCTTATTCATTTCCCTTGCTCACTTAATCAACTGGGGAATGACTTGATTTTTTGTACAATTAATTTAGTTCCTTATGAATTTGAGTGATTAAATCTTTGTCAGAGGTTTTTGCTATAAAGATTTTTTCCCAATTTGTTACTTCCCTTCTATTTTTGATTGCATTGGTTTTGTTTGTACAAAACTTTTTAAATTTAATGTAATCAAAATAATCTATTTTGCATTTTGTAATTTTTTGTAATTCTTGCTTGGTCTTAAAATCTTTCCTTTTCCAAAGATCTGACAAGTATACTATTCTGTGCTCACCTAATTTACTTATTGTTTCTAAGTTCTATTTCTGATTGATATTTTCTATGTCACTTAAAATCTCAGGAATCTAGGCAATTCTATAAGATTATAAACTTCCAGGAAGTAATAAACTGCATTGGCAGAAAGGGAATTTCCTAACCCAGTATTTCCCTATACCAGGTCCAGTCTCTATCTTTAAGAGAAGATATAAATAGCTATTTCAAAGTGTTTGGTGGCACAAGGTCACTTGAAGTTTTGTTTAAAACAAATGTTTCAGCTGTTGCAAAGTCCTGTAAGAATTGCTAGTTTATATTTTCCTTGTTAGGGAGAGATAGGAAAGGATGTTATAAAATCAAATGAAATGTTTTATAGTTGCTTTTAAAGATATGCAGGAACAGTTTGCTTGCTCATTTTCAAAACATAAACACAGTCCCAGGGAACTAGTTATGTAAATGACAAGACATGCCAAAAACCCAAGTCAAATAACCCCAAACAAAACATCCCTAGCTGCATCTCCTGCTACATGACCTCAGAACCAGGCATGCTTTGGCATCCCACAGCATAAGAATGTCAAATGGACAAGGAAGTCTGACTTCATTACAATCTTGTTGAACTCCACTAATGGGACTTATCATCAAAGCCCCAGGAAGCAGGGTCAATTTTACATGTAACTTTTTTTTCAGAGAAAAAAAGAAGGGATTGGAAGAAACCAGTCCCTACAATTGCATATCACAGACTCACAGGCAGCTGTCTCCCAAAGCTAGCACTCATGTTCAGGGAGACACAGTCACATGCCCTCTTTCCCCCAAAACATGGCCATTCCTCCAACTATAGACTTAGAACAACAATCCCTTGAGCTTTTGAAGAGGCCTTCTTGAGGGTAACGAGAGATCCTCTCAGTCTTCTTGATGACAGTATTCATTAATTACAGTTTGGGATCATTCAGATAATCCTGCTGCCTCTGCTGACAAATAATAGTATATCTAGTGTGGGAAGAGGGATCCTGTTCATTATTTTCTACTCAAAGAATCTGATTAATTCTTGGAGAGAGCAATGATTTTCTTCTACTCTTGTTGCTATTACTTATCACAGGCAATTCATTAATAATTTCCTATCTATTCTATAATTTGAGCCGGCTGCTAAATTTTTTTTTTAACCACCAAATCATTTTCTTTCTTCCATAGTGAATAGCCAGCTATCACTATCTGTACTTAGGAGAAAGTGGCTCTTATTATAGTGAGGAGCAAAGGACCATAAGATGCTAAGTGTTGCTACAAATGGCTTGATGGAGACAGATGAAGTGATCTGATAGATCTGACAGCCAGATTCAGCCAGGGATATCAACAAACATTTCTACTTTTTCAATAGTTGCAATGAAAGGATTTCCATTAGTGGCATCTGAGGGGGGTAATGTGGGGCACAAAAGAAAGGAAGAGACTCTCCAAGGCTATACAGTATGAAGTATAGCTCAGTCAGTCAGTCAACAAACATTTATTAAGAGTTTACTTAGTCAGACATTATGCTAAGTGCTAGGGAATGAAAGAAAAATAAAGAAAGGAAGAAAGAAAAAAAAGAAAAATTCCTTCCCTTAAGTTTATATTCTAATTAGGGAAATGCTGATTATGATGATTTATATCATCCTTTAATGTTTGTAAAATGATTTCCAAATATTATGTCATTTTATCCTAGCAATGACCCTGGGGTAATGGGTTCTATCATTATTTACATTTTGTGGTTGAGGAAACTAAGGCAAACAGAGATTATGATTTACTCAGGGTTACATAGGAAGTATGTGAGGCTAAATTTGAATTCAAGTTTCCCTGATTACAGGATTCCCTGATACTCTATCCACTGAAATAACCAAGTATAATAAGTGTTTGAGACTAGATTTTTAACTATATATAAATATATACATATATATATAATTAATTTAGAATTTTTTTCCATGGTTACATGATTCATGTTCTTTCTTTCTCCTCCTCCCCCCCCACCCCAATAGCCAATGAGCAATTCCAGTGGTTTTTACATGTATCATTGTTCAAAACCTATTTCCATATTATTATTTGCAATAGTGATCATTTAGAATCTACATCCCCAATCATTGAACCATGTGATCAAGCAAATGTTTTTCTTCTGTTTCTACTCCCACAGTTCTTTCTCTGGAAGTGAATAGCGTTCTTTCTCATGAGTTCCTCAGAATTGTCCTGGATCATTGCATCGCTGCTAGTAGAGAAGTTGAGGCTAGTTTTTAACTCACGTTTTCATGACTTCAGATCCAGGCACTTTTTCTACTATGCTACCTAGCTGCCTGTGACTGGATCTCAAGTACGGTGTTTGTAGATAAAGCTTACTTTTATTTCCCTTTAGTTTTATTGAATCTTTGCTTCTTCTGCTGCACTTGTTTATCTTTGATAGGGTATTTCTTAAGGGAGTTGGTATTGTCTTGAAATATTTACGTTGTCGTCTTTGCTCAGAATCCTCATCATCTAGATGAACTAGAAGTTCACTAACTCTTTATCCTGAAAGTCAGAATGTGTTGTTGCCTTTATTCATGATCATCCCTTATATCTTCTCTTATCCCTGACAAACTCAACAAGCATTCCAGCAAATCCAGATATCTTAGAACCACTCTGTCACTAGAAAGACCAAGGGACCTCTATTCTGGATTTTCCAACTTCCCTGAAAATGAGAATAAACCTCATTTCTAAAGGAAAAACAGTATTTACTAGACCTACCCCAGTAAGTTTAGACTACTGCCTTATACTATACTCCCAGATCTTTGTGCTTCTAGGATAGCTTGTAGGAATAGTTCTACCTATGTTAGCAAATCATGGAGTGCTACTTAAAACTCAGAATTGTCATTTGGCATTTTTGATGGACCAGGTCAAGAGTTATGTGAGCCAGGGTAGCTAGATGGCTCAGTGGATAGAAAGACAGACCTTGAGACAGGAAGTCCTAGGTTAAAATCTGACCTCAGACATTTCTTAGCTATGTGACCCTGGGCAAGTCACTTAACCCCTTTCCCAAACCTTGATTTTTTTTTTTATATCAACCCATTCTATTCAGCTTATACCCTTCTTTTTGTGTATATACTTTCAAATTGTCCTAGTAGTGATAAAGTTCTTAAGTATCTTAAGTACCTTGAGTATCTTGAGTACTTTACAAGTAATATAGATACTTTAAATATCTATCTCACTTATCACCTTCCCAAGGATGAATGTACTCAGTTAGACCTTATTGAAATCCTTAAATTTTTACTGTACCTTTTTATGCTTCTTTTGTGTATTAAATTTGTTTTTCATATTTTCTTTTTTGCCCTATTTTTTTGGTCAGGAAATCTGGAAGTTTTCTATTTCATTAAACAGCAATTTTTTACCATGGAAGATTATGTTCAGTTTGTTGGGTATATAATTCCTGGTTGTAGTCCTACATCCTTTGTCTTTTGGAATACCATATCTCCATACCTTCCAGTCCTTTAATGTAGAAGTCACTAGGTCCTGTGTAATCCTGATTAGGGCTCCACAATATTTAAATTGTTTACTTCTGGCTACTTGTAGTACTTTCCCCTTGGCCTGAGAGTCCTGGAATTTTGCTATAATAGTACTGCAGTGTTTTATTTTGGTGTCTCTTTTGGAAGGTGATCAGTGGATTCTTTCAATTTTGTTTGAAGATATCAGGCATTTTCCCTGTTGATTTCTTGTTATATGGTGTCCAGCCCCCCCCCCCCCTCCACTTTTTTAAAATTGTGGCTTTCAAGTATCCTGATGATTCTGAGATTCTTTCTCTCTTGTTTTCCATTGAGATATTTCAGATTTTCTTCTATTTTTTCTTTTGATTTTGTCTTACTGTTTTCTGGTGTCTTATGTATTCATTAGCTTCTATATGCCCAATTCAGATATTTAGAAAGTTGTTTTTTCTTCCTTGACTTTTTGTTTCCTTTTCCACTTGTCCAATCCTACTCATTAAGTAGTCGTTTGTTTTTTAAGTAGGTTTTAAAGTAGTTATGGGGTTTTGCCTCCATTTCCATTTGATACATTCTAGTCTTTAGGAAGTTGTTTTCTTTAGTATATTTTGTGCCTCCGTTTCCTTTTGGCCTATTCTAGTTTTTAAGAGGTTTATTTCTTCAGTGAATTTCCCCTTAGCTGTTGATTCTTTCTATCAGTTCTCTTATTACTTGATTTTTAAATTTCTTTTCAAGTTCCTCCAGGGGTTCTTTTGGGACCAGACATTGAGACTTCACATATTTTATTTTTGGTATTTGTCTTCTGAGTTTGTATTTTGATTTTTACTGTCACTAAAGTAACTTTCTAAAGTCATGTTTTTCTTTTTTCTTTTGCTCATTTTTCTATTTTTTTTTTTCAGTTACCTTATCTATCTGCTATTAGGGGTTTTTCTCTGCTCCAAGGGGAGAGGGAATACTAATCCAGGTTTGCAGAGTATTCTTTTCTGGAACTTGGATAGGCCTGGCTTCCTTTGTTTCCCACAATGTCTGTCAAGGGGATGGCCCTACTGGTTTACTTTGGGGAGGCTTGCAGTTGTTTTCTAGCTATATTCTGCTCTTGGTGCTGACAGTTACCCTGTTGTCTCATGATATGGGCTGGCCCTTTGTCTGCAGCTTCATTACTTCAAGCCACACTGACATGCATTGGCTTTATGCCCTCTCAACCTTTGCTACCCTTGATGAGTAGTTTGGGCTTGGCACCTTCTTTCTCTTCCCTTTTGTTGCATCTAGTTATGTAGTAGCATGTTGGGGTGGTCTGTGTTCTGTCAATTCCCAGAGATGCTGTGCTCCATGGGCTTCTCTTTCTTATCTGTGTGTGTGTGTGTGTGTGTGTGTGTGTGTGACTCTATTCTGCCTTGGAACCAATACTTAGTATTAATTCTAAAACAGAAGGTACGTGTTAAAAAAAGAGAAATATCAACCATTACATGAGATCCTTTAAAGTGTGTACCCATGTCAAGAACATATCTGGAAAATATCAGGAATGCTTATCTTGTACCCCTGTCCTAATGGATGACTAGACAATAAAGGCCATTTATTCAGATAGGGAAAGAAATGACTGCATGGAGAAACAAATTAAATGGCCAGTTTATGTATTTCTTCCCTAATAGCACATCTTAATGACAACTTGGATTCATTTCATTGGTACCTTTTCCCATGATGAAAGGAAGGAATCCATCAAGAAGGCAATCTTAGCCTTATCTTATTTTATGTATTTGATGGTATTTTTCTATTTCTTTTTGTGTTCTCAATTTTGTTAGCATAAATATGTAATTGAGTATAATGTGTTTTCTGATTATTCCTTTAATTTGTTCTTTTTCTATTGTGATTTTACCTTATTTATTTGCTATTTTTTATTTGATTTTCTACTTTCTTCTTTTTAAAATCAGATTAGCCAAGAGTTGGTTAATCAATCATCATCAGTTAAATCTCATTCTTCGAAAGTGAAACTATTAAAATCCTGATTTTTTGCATGTTATTTAGTTAGTTAACTTGAAATAATTATTAATTATGTGACACTTAGTTGTGAAGCTTCTCTGAGCCTCGTTTTTCTAATCCATTAAGTGGAGATAATAATGCATAAATCATCCATGTGGCAGAATTATTTGAAGAAAGTACTTTGTAATACTAAAGATCTATGTAAAAATGAGTTTTGATGAAACTTGGGGACTTTCCACTGAGGATTTTCAACTCTTTTCTGTTTATTTTTATGTAATACAGTCCCACCCATTTACATTCAAAGTGCCTCACTGCTATCCCTGACTTCTCTGGATTCCTTCATGTAGTAGTTGAAAACCTCATCTTTTTTGAGAACCCTTTTCTGGTCTCCCTAAATTCTAGTGCCTTCCCTTTGTTGATTATTTTTAATAATTTGTTTACTTAAGTACCACTGTTTTTATGTCATCTGTTCCCCAAGGCTATGAACTTCATAAAACCAAGGACTATCTTTTGTCTTTTTTTGTATCCTTGGAGCTTAGCAGTTTAGAACAATGAATACAACATAATGCATACTGACATACTATTAATTCATATCCTTTAAAATAATTTATTTATTTATTTTTGGGAGAAGGTTACTGAATACTTTAAAAAAAATTGATGTACCTGGCTTTGGAATCAGTACCATAATTGTGTCATAAAAGGAATTTGGTAGAATTTCTTCTTTGTTCATTCTGTCAAATAATTTGTATAATATTGGGATTAGTTGTTCTTTGAATGTTTGATAGAATTTGCTTGTGAATTCATCAGGCCTTGGGGATTTTTTCTTAGGGAGTACTTTGATGGCTTGTTCAATTTCGTTTTATGAAATAAGGTTATTTAAGTATTCTATTTCTTCTTCTGTTAATCTAGGTAATTTATATTTTTGTAAATATTCATCCATATCACCTAGATTGCCATATTTGTTGTCATATGATTGGGCAAAATAGTTTTTTAATGATTGCCTTAATTTCTTCCTCATTAGAGGTGAGATCTCCCTTTTTTATCTTTGATACTGTTAATTTGATTTTCTTCTTTCCTTTTTTTATTAGATTGACCAGTACTTCGTCTACTTTATTTGTTTTTTCAAAGTACTAGCTTCTAGTCTAGTTTACTAATTCAATAGTTCGTTCACTTTCAATTTAATTTTTCCTTTAATTTTAAGGATCTCTAATTTAGTTTTCATCTGGGGGTTTTTAATTTGTTCACTTTCTAGTTTTTTAATTTGCATGCCCAATTTTTTCACTTCTTCCCTCTCTAATTTGTTAATATATGAACTCAATTTTCCTCTGAGTACTGCTTTGGTTGCATCCCATAGATTTTGAAAGGATGTTTCATCATTGTTATTTTCTTCAAGGAAATTATTAATTGTTTCTATGATTTGTTCTTTAAGTTATTGATTTTGGAGAATCATATTATTTAATTTCTAATTAATATTTGATTTGCCTCTCCATGTACCCTTACTGATTATTATTTTTATTTTATTATGATCTGAAAAGGTTGCATTTATTATTTCTGCTTTTTTGCACTTGTTTGCCATGTTTTTATGCCCTAGTACATGGTCAATCTTTACGAATGTACCATGTGATGTTGAAAAGAAGGTTTATTCCTTTTTGTCCCTATTTATTTTCCTCCACATATCTATTAATTTAACTTTACCAAGATTTCATTTACATCTCTTACCTCTTTCTTATTTATTTTTTGGTTTCATTTATCTAGATCTGATAGAGGAAAGTTTAGGTCTCCCACTAGTATAGTTTTACTATCTTATTTCCTCCTTCAACTCCACTACTTTCTCCTTTAGAAATGTATGTGGATGCTGTACCATTTAGTGCATACATGTTTAGTACTGATATTTCCTCACTGTCTATATTGCCTTTTATCAGGATGTTATTACCTTCCTGATCTCTTTTAACTAGATCTATTTTTCCTTTGGCTTTGTCAGACATCATGATTGCAACTCCTGCCTTCTTTTTCTCAGTTGAAGCCCAATAGATTTTGCTCCAGCATTTGATCCTTATCCTGCGTGTGTCTGCCTGTCTCATTTGTGTTTCTTGTAGACAACATATGGTAAGATTTTGGTTTCTAATCCACTCTGCTATTTGCTTCCACTTTATGGGTGAGTTCATCCCAATCACATTCAGAGTTTTGATTACTACCTGTGTATTCTCCAACATTTTGATTTTCTTTCCTTGTCCTTCCTTTTCTTCCTTCTCTATTTCTGTCTATACCAGTGTTCTGTTTTTAATCAGTCCCCCTAATCCCCACCCTTATTTTATATTCCTTTCTCCCCCTTCCCTTCTTATTCCCCTCTTATTTTTCTTGTGGGGTCTTTTTATGTTACCCCACACACTCACCCTCCCTAGTATTGCTTCCCTCCCCACCCTTCCTTTCTGCCCCCTCCCTTTTAATTCCCCTCTTATTATTTTTTAGGATCTACTAAATTTCCTTCCCCCATTCTTTCTCTCTCCCTGGCCCACTCCTCCCCCCTTAGTTTTCCCTTCCCAACTTCCCTATAGGGTAAGATAGAATTTGGTACCCCAATGGATCTAGATGCTCTTCCCTCTTATAATTGATTCCGCTGAGAGTAAGGTTTGAATATTACTTTTTAGCACTTTCTTCCTCTCCTTTTTATAGTTGTATTCTTCCCCTCACACTCTTATGTGTCTTTTGTGTAGTATAGATTATCTTAATTTTCTTATTCCTTCAGGTTTCTCTTGGTGCCATTTTCTATTCCCCCTCCCCTTTTCTTTCCTTCTTCTTTTTTAATATGAGTTTAAACCACTTAGTACCCAATATCTATGTATGAATAATTCTTCTAACTACTATAATAGTGAATACAATTTTGAGAGTTATAAATGATATTTTTCAATATGGGAATATAAACAATTTGGCCCTTAAAGAAAAAAATAAAACCCCCTCTCCTTCTTATTTAACTTTATGTTTCTCTTGGTTTTTGTATTTCAATGTCAAATTTTCTGTTTAGTTCTGGTCTTTTCTTTACAAATATTCGGGAGTCTTTTGGGACTCATCTATTTTGTTGAATGCCCATACTCTCCCCTGGAAGTATATAGTCAGTTTTGATGGGTAGGTGACTCTTGGTTGTAAACCCAATTCTCTTGCCTTTCTGAATATCATATTCCAAGTTTTGAGGTCCTTTAGTGTGGAGGCTGCCAGATCTTGTATAATCCGAATTGGTTCTCCTTGTTATCTGAATTGTCTCTTTCTGGCTTCTTGTAATATTTCCTCGTTAGCTTGGAAGCTCTTGAATTTGCAGTTACATACCCTGGGGTTGTCTTTTGAGGATTTAGTGTAGCGGGTGATCCATGGACTCTTTCAATGTCAATTTTGCCTTCTTGTTGCAGAACCTTAGGGCAGTTTTCTTGGATAATTTCTTGTAGTATGGTGTCAAGGTTTCTGTTTGTTTCCAGGTGGGCCTATGATTCTCAAATTGTCTCTCTGAGATCAGTTTTCCAGATTCTTGCTGTCTTGTGAGATCATTGGCTTCTTGCCCAATTCTAGTTTTTAATGGCTGGTTTTCAGCTAAGATCTTTTGATTTTCCTTTTCGGTTTGATCTATCCTGCTTTTCATGGCTTCCAGCAGGTCATTCCTGGTCTTCAATTTGCTTATTATTTAATTTGATTCCTGGGCTTCAATTTCCCAAGTGGGAGATCCTGTCTTTTAAACTGTTATTTTCTTTTTTAACTATTTCCCACTTTTCTTGCCACATCTCTTCCATTTTTCTCATAATCTTGGATTTAAAGTCTTCAAGAACTTGTGATCAATTTCCATTTTTTTAAAAGATTTGGGTATGTTTACTTGTTTTTCATTTTCTATTATCTATACTTTATTCTGGATTTTTCGGCATAAAAATTATCAAGGGTTAAGGTTTTCTTCTTGTTTTTTTTTTGTTTGTTTGTTTTTTGGGGGTATTTGTGTGTTTTAGTTCCTGGGAGTTGGTGGTCATTGTCTTGTTCCTTCCTGGTCAGAAGTCCAAGTGAGGAATGTGGGAGATCTTTTTATTGGGCTCTGAAGAGGTTTTTGCCTTGAGGATATTTTTCCAGCTTTCAGCAGTGTCTAGCTGCTTTTAGGGGCAGGTCCAGCCCCTAAGAATTGAAAGATTGCCTCACAGAGGTATGGGTGTGGAGTCTGTAGGCAAGTCTCTGTATTGAGCATTGGAGGGGTTTTTGCCCAAAGGCTTTTTTGGTTCTCTGTGACATTTTGATGTGAGCAGCTGCCCCTCTGAGCAAGCTCCGCACCCTATCTGCACATTTCCTCAGCCTCCTGGGGTCCCTAGTCTTGTTGCTCTTATGGGCAGGTCCAGGCCCTGAGAAGTTAAAGATTGACTGGAAGAGGTCTGGGTGTGGAGTGTAGGCAAGACTGCATTGAGTGCTGGAGAGGTTTTTGTCTGGAGGTTATTGTTCCAGTCTCTATGGCATTTGCTATGCGTCGCCCCCTCTCCCAAGCTCTGTGCCCTATCTTCACGTTTCCCCAGCCTCCTGGTGTTCCAAGTCTAGTTTCTCTAGGGGGAAGTCTGTGTTGACCTCAGCCAGCCTCCCTCCTAGAACTTAGAAATTTATCCCATTCTCCCTTGGACTCTGGCAAGGTAGATGAAGTGGGAGAGGAGTGATGAGGTCTCCACTTGGTGGGAGAAATTTCGCCCCCTTTTAGCGTGGAAATGCTACAGACTTTGCCTACCTTCTGTGCTATACCCTACTGTGGAACTCCTTCGGTCATTTAACTTTGGTTTTGTCATTTGGAGGCACTGTGTCTCGATCAGTGGAGAGAAGAAGAGCCCTGCTTTTACCCTGGAGCCACCTTAACCTGAAGTCTGAACACTTTTATTCTGCACATAAAACCCACTAAGGATCTGACCTGCAATTACAAGAAGTGGCTCCACATGTGGCCACAAAGGGGTGGGGGCAGGGCTGGGGGTGTCATGAACTGAATGAGGTCTTCCAGCAGTGCTGGGTGATCAGGTACAGCCTGATAGGGCAGTTCTCATCAAGCAGGGAGAACATCACAGAGAGCTGAAGGGAGAGGGGCTCTGAGCAGCACGGGCTCTGGTCTGGTGCTCGGAGCAGACATCTGCTCAGCTGATTGGTGCCTGCTCGCTATGGGTCTGAGGGTTTCAGAAGTTTCTTCCAATAAACTTAGCCTTGCTGCTCAGCTCTTCCTCAATTCTGAGAACCTGATTATACTTGGCCAGAAGCTCCCATCTGCAGGGGGCACCAGTCTTGATCTGTCCAGTGCACAGATCCACCACTAGGTCTGCAATGAAGATATCCTCCGTCTCCAGAGCGATGAGAAATCATGACTCCCCATTCATTGGCCTGGACCAGCTTGCACGCCTGGAGAAATTCAGTCATGGTGCCAATCTGGCTCACTTGGAGCAGGAGGCAGTTGCAGGCTTTGACATCCATGGCCTCTTCAATGTGCTTGGGATTGGTCACAGGGAGGCCACCCTCCACCACCTGGATGTCTGCAGTAGCAGTGAAGTTTGTCCAGGCTTCCCAATCATCCTGATCAAAGGGATCTTCAATGGACACCAGTGGATAATCCTTCATGAAGCTGTTATAGAGGTCCCCAAGAGCCTCAGAGGAGATGTGTCTGCTGGGGTCGTCAGGGGACTTAAAGTCCAAGTTGTACTTCCCAGATTGGTAGAATTCTGAAGCAGCATCCTCCATGCCAGTGACCACCTTACCAGTATAGCCAGCTTTCCTAATAGCAGCTCCAGAGCTTCTTTATTCTCCAGCATGTTAGGAGGAAAGCCAACCTCATCCCCTACATTGGCAGCATCCTGTCCATATTTTGGCTTAATCACATTCTTCAGCTTGTGAAAGACCTTGGCTCCAATGCAAATGACCCCCTTGAAGGTTGCTGCCCCAACAGGGAGGATCATGAACTCCTGCATGGCCAGCTTGTTACCAGCATGGGAGCCACCCTTGATCACATTGAAGGCTGGAATTGGCAGGACAACTTCTTCATTGCCTGCAAGGCCATCAATGTGGCGGTACAGGGAGACACACTTCTCTGTGGTTCCAGCCTTATAAACAGCCAGAGATACTCCCAGGATGGCACTGGCACCACATTTGGATTTATCATCAGTGCCGTCCATTTCTAGCATCAATTTGTCAATCTTCTCCTGCTCCACAATATTCAGTTTCTTGCTAATCAGGCACGAGACAATAGATTTATTGATGTGCTCAACCGCTTTTGAGACACCTTTTCCCCATGTAGCAGGTTTTAGCATTGTTTTGGAGCTCCAGGACATCCAGGTACAGCATCTCGGAAGACATCTTTTGAAGTGCAGAGATCAACTTCGACAGTGGGGTTTCCCTGAGAGTTGAAGATCTCTCTTGTGTGCAACTTGAGAATAGACATCTTGAGGTTCTGGATATGATTTCCACCAATGAACTCAGGGCAAAAATGACTCATTAATGACTACAATAGACAAGGTATTGTACTTGTCCTATGGTGGATACATAAATGAATAAGATATAGTCCCTATCCACAAAAGACTTATAATTTAGTTAAGAAAATAAGGTACATCCATTAATAGATATTAGCAGGGCAATTTAAATGCATAAGGAGATTTAAAAAGATGTAAGTTTGTAGGACAGAAAGATCTCTTCCCTGATTAATGGTACTGGTGGTGGTTATTAGGGAATCAGGGAAAATTTCAAGTAAGAGGTGGGACTTGAACTTATGTAAGGTAGTCTTCTTATTAATGGGGCACTTATTTGATGCAGTAGATAAGAGTGCTGGGTCTAGGATTAAGAAGACCTGAGTTCAAATCCAGCTTCAGACACTGACTAGCTGTATGGCATTGGGCAAGTTACCTGACCCTGCCTGCCTCTGTTTTCTCAGTATAAAATGAACTGGGGAAGGAAATGGCATACCATTCAATATCTTTGCAGGAAAACCCCAAATGGAGCCATGAAGAGTAAGACACAACTAAGTGACAAGAAAAAATGTTTTATTGGTCTATCCTGGATAAAAGGAAAATATTTTGGTTACTCAATTTTGATGGAGATTTAATTAAGCAAATGGAATGTTCATGATTCCCTCTGCCTTTCCTACTCTGCCTGTCTAGTAACTACTTACTCTTTAAGGTCCAGTTCAAATGCTATACTCTTTCTACCCACTCCATTCTCCTCTTCCCCCATCTCCAACCTAGAAGTGATCTCTCCCAGATATGAACTAATGTAATGCTTTGTACCTCTCTTAATGCTTTCATAGTATACCTTCTATTTACTAGAGTTCCTGACTTTCAACAAGAAGAATTACCATAAGATCAGGGGCCGGTATTTATATTCCCTTGGTGGATGGGGGAAGTGACTCAATAAAGGTATTAGGGATAAAATATCGACTAACTGGTTCTGTTCTTCACCATTCTAGCCCCTCCCATGGGTACCTCTTGACTGTTTCCTAAGCAACATATACACAGCAACAAATGTACACAAACATCACAACTCCCCTGATGCCAGTTCTAAAAAGAATCCAATGATACTATATTAAAAGTCACACAAGGGATACATCCAGGGTCCCAGGTCTAAGCTGCTCAACTTTTTCCTTTTGTCCTACCTTGATTAATCTTCAAACATTCTACAGTCTGTAGGCTATTATGACCAATTTCCTGAAGCGTATACTACTAGTTTTTGATGCTGGGCTCTTTACAGCAACAGTATTTGGCAGTTCACAACAATTCTTGCAGCTTCTTGGGAGAATTTTCAATATTGGTACTGAATCCATCTTTGATCTCTGCTGCTTCATTATCCTGTTGTACTGTTTTCCCTCCACTATTATAGTAAAGTGGAAGAATCATTGGATTTGGGGGTTAGAGTTCTTGGGTTCAAATCCTGGCTCTATCACAAAATACCTTTGTAACTTTGGGAAAGTCCCTTGGCCTAAGGGACTGTGTCCTCTCTAAAATGAGGGGATTGGATAGGTGTCCTTTGATATTACTTTTAGCTCTAGATCTATGATCCCATGATCTATCTTAAATGAAGTAACTATCCATCAGTTACAGGGTCAGCAATCTAGATGGTATAGTGAATAACATATCAGACTTAAAATCAAGAAGATGATAAAGCAAACATTTATCAGTTACTATGTACCAGGTACTATGCTTAAGTGTGGGACCAGGCACAGGCACACCTCATTTTATTTATACATATATACATATATACAAACAATGTATATATACATTGTTTGATTGTGCTTTGAAGGTATTGCATTTTTTACAAATTGAAGGTTTGTGGCAACTTTGTATATTAGTACCATTTTTCCAACAGCATGTGCTCATATCATGTTTCTATATCATATTTTGGTAATTTCCACAACGTTTCAAACTTTTTCATTATTATTATGTCTTTCATGGTAATCAGTGATCTTTGATGTTATGGTTGTAATTGTTTTAGGATGCCCCTAACCCTGCCCATATAAGACAGAGAATTTAATATATTTGCATATTTGGTTTGCTCCACTGTCCAGCTATTTCCCATCTCTCTCTCTCTCTCTCTCTCAATCTCTCTCTCTCTCTCTCTCTCTTTCAATCTCTCTCTCTCTCTCTCTCTCTCTCTCTCTCAATCTCTCTCTCTCTCTCTCTCTCTCTCTCTCTCTCTCAATCTCTCTCTGTCTCTCTGTCTCTCTGTCTCTGTCTCTGTCTCTCTCTCTCAATCTCTCTCTCTCTGTCTCTCTCTGTCTCTCTGTCTCTCTCTCTGTCTGTCTCTCTCTCTCCATTAGTCCTTCCCTATTCCCTGAGTCACAATAATATTGAAAGTAGGTCAGTTTATAACCCTGCAATTTCCTCTATAAATATTCAAGTGAAAAGAAGAGTTGGTTGATGTGGCAAACTTCATTGGTATGTTATTTTAAGAAATTTTCACAGCCACCATACCCTTCAGTAACTACCATTCTGATTAGTCAGCCATCGTCAACACTGGAGGCAAATCCCTCCACCAGTAAGAAGGTAATGATTTGCTGAAGGCTCAGATGATGGTTAGCATTTTTTAGCATTAAAGTATCTTTAATTAAAGTATATACATCATTTTGAAACATAATACTATTGTACACTTAAATAACTTTGGTATAGTGTAAACAGATTTTATATTTACTGGGAAAGAACAAAATTCATGTGACTTGTTTAATTGAAATTTTCACTTATTATGTGGCATCTGGAACTGAACCTGGTATGTCTGTATAGTGCCAGGGTCTGAGTATACAAAGGCAAAAATAGGGTGCCTGTTCACAAGTAGCTCACAGTCGAATGAAGATGATAGCATGCAAATAATTATGTACAAACAATATGTAGAATTCTGATAAATTGGAAATAATCAGCAGAGAGAAGGCACAAGAAATAAGAGGGACTGGGAAAGGGAAAGACTTACTGTGTAAGATGGAATTTTAACTGGGACTTAAACTATTTCAGGGAAACCCAGAGATGAATATGCAGAAGGAGAGCATTTCATACATGAGGAACAGTTAGTGAAAATTCTCAGAGTTGAGAGATGAAGTGTTTTATCCAAGGACTAGTAAGGAGGCCAGTGGTACTATATTCCAGAGAACTTGGTAGGGTGGGTGGGGTAGTATAGTGGTGGAAGCGAGTGGGAGGAGGAAGAAAGTGATAAAACATGAAAGAACACTAGAGAGATATAAGGGGACCAAGAGATTATGACGGTCTTTGAATGCCAACAGAGGATTTTATTGTTGAATCTGAAGGTAATAGGGGACCCTGGAATTTATTGAGAAGGGAGGTGACATTGTCAGATCTGTGATTTGGGAAAATCACTGTGATAGCTAAGTGGAGTGGGAAGAGACTTATGGAAAACACATCAACCATCAGGCTCTTGTTCAACAGTCTAGGTATGTCGAGGGCTTGTGCTAGGGTGATATGAGTATCAGAGGAGAGAAGGGGGCATATTCAAGAGATGTTTTAAAGGACTTCATAACAGATTGGATATAAAGGGATGAAAAATAGCAAGATGAGAATGATAGCTAGGTTGTGAGTCTGGGAAACTGGGAGGATAATTGTGTCTAGACAATTGATCAATTACACATTTATTAAGCTCCTACTACGTGTCAGTAAAAAGAAGATCCAAAAAGAGAGAAAAGAGCCCTCACCCTCAAGTTGCTTATAATTTAATGGAGTAGACAACATGCAACAAATGTGTATAAAACAAACTTTTGATGCAGATTAAATAGGGGATACTTAAGAGATGGAAGGTACTGGGATTAAGAGAGATTGGGAAAGGTTTCCTAGAAAAGATAAGATTTTAGTCAGATCTTAACAGAAGCCAGAGAAGTCAGTAGGTGGAAGGAGAACATTCCAGGATTGAGATGCCAAAGAAAATGCACAGAGTCAAGAGATGAGTGTCTTGTTTGTGGAACAGGCAAGAGGCCAGTGTCACTA